>NC_138919.1:4541846-4999346 GCF_965231255.1 Vanellus vanellus
TAGTTTGCAGCTTCTTATTTTTTATTGGCCATAAGAAGTAATAATATGGCACTGTTATTAGCTACAGAATAAAGCACTGTTAGCACTCGCTTTTTATTTTAAATCCAAATACTGTATTGATTTTACAATCGGAAGACATGCAGGTCAGAAAGGCAGTAAACAATGAGCGATCAACAGCAAAGCATTGGTTCAAGGTACAATAGAGAATTACAGAGTTCCAGTCAGAAATGATAGAAGGAAGGAAATCAAAGAAGGCAGTAAAACCAGAAAATAAGTATAAATATAAATAAAATAATATTGAAAGGACGTTCAGATACTGAGAGGATTTTTACTGCATTTGTTGTTTGCTATAGGGCATCATCCTATGTATTTCAGTACCAGGTTTTTTGAGAGCAAGAACTGGAATGTTTCAATTGTATATTAGGTTGCTTTCAACAAAAGTAATATATCGCTGTGTTTGCTTGCACCTCTTATGCCTATAAGAAGACGGCAGTATGAGTTTAACATCCATGGTCTTTACAAAATGAACTAACCCTTTAACCGCTAATGCCAAACTAAGTCTAGTCACAAGGCTCAAGTAGCAGCAAAGGGAGAAAAGCATTTAAATTGTCAGAGAGACGCGAAGTGCAAATCAGCCTGCCCCTGTAGCACTGGGTCATCCAGTATGAAATTCAACATCACTTGCAATGAACCGTGCCTCAGAGTCTACTGTTTAGAAGTACTGAAATTATACTGAAACACAGTCTAAGTGGCAGAAAAACAACATTTTCAGCATTGTTCTCCTGGTCAAAAAGACTTTTGAAAGATATTTTAGCTAGAATTTATTCCTGGGTAATTGGAACTAAGACATTTGGAAAAAAAAACTATGGGAACATTACTGATTCATGGGTTAGCACTATATTTTGACGCCTCGGTCTAAACGTAGGTATTTGTGTGATTATATTTGTTACTTTAAGAAGCAAAAGTAATACTATCATGAGCTTTTAGTTATAGACTGTATAATCCCTTTCTTGTTTTATGCAAGTAAGACTATTCAGGTTGTCCAAGGGTCCGGGCTCCTGAGGCACACGTGAAGATAGGGAGTTTGCGTGAGTTTCCTAAATGCTGGGGCAATTCTGTGCAGGATTTTACAAGCCCTTCTGGTAATAGGTTACATTGAGGTTAGATGTAAATGAGAGAAGTCCTTCGTGCCCCCATAACAAGCATACTGCAGCCCTCATACAGTGGCTCTTTGCAAGAGGTGTTTATGCAGTAGAACAGCACATGCTTACATTAATACCACAGAAGGTAGTACATTAAAATAAGTGTATTCACTCTCACAGAAATACTTTGTGTGGTTTATCCCAATGGTAGGTTGTACTGGTGGTAATTCTTGTCTGCAGACCTGCCCCTTTGTTCACAGTGAACCTGCAGAGACAGCTGCTGGCTCTCAGCAGAATATTTTACAATACACGCCTTTCAAAGTCTTCCCTGAGTATAGAGTACAATAAAATATATCAGAAATATATTTGTGTTTTTCTCCTACGTCTTCCTTTGGCAAAGTACTCTCCGCTAAGCTTGCTTTGGTAGTATTACATCCTGTCTTGGAGACACGTATTTTGTGGCAGTAAAACACTTCTTATCAAATGTATTTATTTCAGGCTAAGAGAGAAGTTTTTCTTTCCACTCAGACAGTAACTTGGTTCCCGTGTACTTGCCATCTGGCTTTTCAGCTTAGAATTTTTGTTTTCAAAATATGTTGCAGTACATAATTTGTGCAGCATGTTGCACATTTATTTAAACCCCTTTATTTCAGGGGGTTTGGGCTTCCCAATATTCTCTGTAATTTAGGAGTTGTTTTTCATGACCATAACATTCTGCATTTGTAAAAAATAAAAAGAGATTAGATAGTATGGGATATCAGCAAATACTGATATTACCATAATTTAATGTAACAGGATTGATACAGTAGTAATTTCCATCCACCTGGGAATGAGTTAGGATGTTGTGTGGGCAGTAGGAATCTGAGGAGTGGGTGCAAACTGCATTTCTTTTGGCAAGCGATGGATGTCTGTTTGTGAACGTTGCTCCCCAGTGGCTCACAGTTGCTCTTATTTTTTAATAAATCTGCACATTAAATTCCTTCTTTTTGATTGCAGGTGTTTAAACACCTGTCTGTACTGTGCTACAGATGCTGGTCATAATTCAAAATACTAATGTAAAGTGGTAATAATGATGGAACATTCCCTCAGCTTTTTTTTTTTTTTCTAGATTTTAGAACTGATTTGTGATTACAGCTTTGAACCATTGTATCTCTAGCATTAGGAGTTGGTATGGTGGGAAAATGATAGGATGCAGTAGTTGGGATGGAGGTAAAGGGAAGGTAACCTGTGCTTTTCAGGATGATACAAACAAGCGTTAAGGATGCTTTTTTTTTTTTTTCATTAAATATCCTGGTCATGTCTGACTGTAATAAAGGACTAGCAAGTCCCTCTGATTGCTCCGGTCATTGAACAGGGATGTTCTAGCACTGCTGAGCAGGAGAGGGTCACCACTGTACTTTTGAACCATGTTGTTCCTGGTCTATAGAAATGACTTTAACTCACGCAGGGACTATCCCAAAGTATGCAGAGTCAAAAGTTCAAAAATGGGTAAGGCTTTAGAAGAGCCTGCAGGAAAGGCTAACTCTAATGTTTGAGTAGATTGCCAGACAGCTCTTTTCCTGTGTAGTAAAGACGTTCATTAATCTCAGGTAACCATTATTGTGATCATATATTCCAAGAGAAAATAATGAACTGTTTTTCAGTGATGGGCTCAAGTATACTCTTTCCTAACCATCGCTGCTCTTCCACCTTTCCTCTACACAGCCTTTCCCTCTTCTCTAGCCCATCTGGTCTTTTTACTTGGAAGAACTATAATAAATGTAGATGTTAGCCCGTTCTGCTAACAGATAATCACAAAATGTAGTGTGTAACTTGAAGCTCTGCATTGATTTTAAGGGATGGGTACTGTTTGTTGTGGACACACTCTTTTTAGCATATTGTGAATCAATCAAAACTGGCGCAAGCCAGTTCTACCTCTAGGCGCTTCTCTGTCAATTTGTTACCTCTTTTGCATTTTGTACTATCAGCTATTGGTTTTGTTTGGTTGGTTTGTTGTTTTGTTTTTTGTTTGTTTGTTTGTTTTTTTAAAATTTAAGCCTAAAACGTTTGCGGTAATGTTGCATACTCCTTGAGTCTTGGGAAAACCTGAGCTCTATTTTAACTTATTCAAGAATTCACACGTTTCATACCGCAGAATATTTTTATAATTCCACGTGTTTGCAGCTTTGCAATATCTGTGCATTCGGAAACACTTAGGGAGCTCTGCTCAAAGTAAGTACTTAGAGGGAGGCAGCAGTTGTCTAGTGCGTGGATCTGCATAGTATTTTTCTTCTGTCCCTCCAGATGAGAGAGAAAATACTGTGTTGCATTCTGCTTCTCTGCCTTGTCCTTCTTGCTCGGTTAAGGGTAAGGCACAGTTCAGTCTTGTTCAATTGGTACACTCTCTGTGGTCTACCTATGATGATGCTATTACCGCTCGTTGTAATGGCTGCTGATTTGACTTGTCCTGCTGGGGGCTCTGGCTGTGCTTCAAGGCTTATTACTGGCTCAAGTAAACCTTCCTCAGTCCATGGAAGGGTTTTTTTCCTTCCTTTTTTCTGCCCTCCTTGCCTTTTCTTTTTGGTTTGTTTTTGTGTTTTTTTTTTTGTTGTTGTTGTTTTTTTTTTCCCTATCTCTTTTTTGCTTTCTTGCTTCAGTTATGTTAGAACATGGTGTTGTGGGTAGCTTTTATACTCGTGTCAGCGTTTCAACCCTCATCAAGGATCCTGTGTGCCAAAACCAGATTCTGTACTCACACCAAAAACCACTCAAATTCTCTGATGTTGTTAGGAAGAGCTCAGACACATGTTTTCCTTCTGAGAGAAGGGGGAGAAGTGGGAAAGGAGTGAGGGTGCTGTTAGGTATAAGAGAGAGTCTCTTCCTTATTTTCCTCCAGCTTAAAACTGATCTTTTTGTCTATACTGCCACTGCCACCTAGCTTCTAGGCCTTTTTTAGCTAGCTGCACTTATTTTCTCTCAACCCTTTTCTGTCTACCTGCAGTTTTTTCCAGTCTGTTGGGAAACAGAGTTAAATGTTTTACACCTTAAAGAAACAGGGACTACCCTGTAATTTATTTTTTCCCCCTTGCATTTTGCTTCTATTGCACCTTTCCTACCATTGCTTCATCCTTAGTGCTGTTTTATGTCAGATGAGGAACAGTCATTTTTCTGAAAAAGGAAGGCTCCCCTTCGTCATCGAAAGTCCTAGTCTCATTACTTCGTGGAAGGCAAGACTAACAAAAGCTTGGGTGAGAAAGAGCTGTTCGATGACAGAGGCAAAACATAACTTCCAGTGTATTTGTCTTGGAGTAAAAGTAATGTATGCCCTCTATTGAACAAGTAACCTATTGATTACAGTGTAACCAATGTACTCTCAAATCTCTACCGTGGCTTTTTCGTTTAATGGATATAGATGTCTACAGCTTTTTTCGTGTTGGTTTTGAGAAATATTAAGTTACAGCCAGTGTAAGAAAGAATCACTTAACAGTTTTGATATCTTCTGACTTTAAGAGCTACTTTGTCAACATAACAGTTGTTTGAGGCTGCTGATTAATTTGCCTTTACGGAATGTAATTTCAAGATAAAATGATTCATGTTTCATCTGTTTAAAAAAAACTTTTGCAGTGGCTTTCTTCTACTGTCTGAAGAGGGATTACGTAAAGAAATGTGCTTCTGGATGCATTTATCAACTAGACAAAGGCTTCTCTCTTATTTGAGTAGCTTTTCTAAGTGTTTCTGTTTCCTTTTCCTGCTTTGTTTTACATAAAATTGTGAACATCGGGAATATCAGTTCTGACATATCGCTAGGGAGAGTTCTTGAGGCATTAACACTGTTACCCTTGCACATTAGTGAAAGGGCTGGGGACGCTGAATCTTTAACAAGACAGCTGTTCCCAAAATGTTCAATCATTCTTTTTAAATCCGCTAACAAAAAGAAATTGCTCAAAACAGTCAGAGCAGGTATCTCATCTAGTCTCTGCATTGTTCAGTTCGACTTCTCTTTTCTTTTGTTTATCTACTTTCTTGTTTGTTTTTTAGTTACTACAGAATCATTCTTATTGATTAACATACATATTTCCTATATATATATGTATGTATACATATAAGCATTTTTATATATATACAAGAGAAGGAATCACATATATATATATAAAACAAGATTGTTGCAGTACATTTCTGGTCCTTACATTACCAAAGAGAAGTTAAAAAGGTTAAACCTCCTTTGCAGGTGATCATCTGTTTTTACAAATAAAAAGTATTTTATGACTAATACTTTTATAGTAACATTGAATAAACAACCTTTCCTGTAAAATATTAATTTTCCACTCTGTACAGAACTGTGTCATAGTTTGCACTGCTTCTGCTGGTAGATGTAGTTCAGAACACTCAGCTAATCTTTTTTGTCTAAAAAACGATGTTTTCTTCCCAAATAGTGCTTTATTCTGGTCCAGTCTTGTTCATTTTGCAGAAGAGCTTTTTTTGTCCCCTGAGGTTTCAGCAGCCTCCCTCTCTTACCTATTTGCTGCCTACTTGTGTTCCCCCAGAAAACTTCTCTTTGCCTGATCTTAGCATACAAGCGTATCTGTTGATGGTCACGGACAGTTTTGTTTCCAGCTTCTGGACAATGATCAAAACCGTCAGATAAGTCACTTTTATTTCATCCATGTGTCGTCTTTGCTTTCACGATTGTTTTCTCTGTGTTTCAATTACCAGCAGCTCCAAAAGTTGGATTCACTTAATGAATGTGTGTAAAATTTGTGGTTTGCTGTTATGTTCCAGAAGGACCATTCTCCACCCACATTTAAAGTCCTCTAGAAGTTTAGAAGTCAGTGGGAGTTCACAGTTGTTCTGTCCAAGGGCTTATCCTCACAGAGGCTGAAGGGTCCTGCGTCTCTCTTCATTAAAGTGATGTTTGTGGCTGCCTGAAGAGTAGTTCTTTACTTTCTGCCAGTCTTTCCTTTTTGCTAGTCAATGGTTTCCTCCACTCTTTCAATTAGTGCATCCACATAACAACAGAGTAAGAGTATTCTTCAAGTTTGGTGTTTCTGCGTTTCCTCATTATCTCTGCTTATGTTGTAAAGTTCGGATTTTTAATCTTGTTTAGTTATCTGGGTATTTTAAAACCATTTTAATGCCATTCTCACCACCACAAAAAAATAAGTCCAATTTTGATATAGTTCAATTAGATTATTTTTGGCTGCTTTCTGAACTCTAATGAAATGGAGGTTTAATTGGGTTGATATTGTGCCAGAATTAATGTTCTCTTTCTGCAATTTGTGTTTATTTGCAAAAGAAGAAAGTTGGAACTTCAGGCAATTTGATTTTATAATGTTGAAAGCTAATAAAGCTCAGTTACGTGCTTGGGTGTGTGTGGAAAGAATTATTGCATTATGAGATGTTTTGTCTAGAACTGTAAAGCCAGAGCCCAGATATTCAGAAGAAAGGCTTTATAAAAACAAGTTACAGCTAGTATACAAGGATTGGAGATGGGTTAAACAATTTGGATATTCTAGTTAGTGAGCTTTATGATCGAGCCGCGCATGTGTACATGAGACATCATGCATGACAGAAAAAGCAAATTGGGGGGTGGTATGTATATAAACAGAAGGGCAAGGGCATGGGAAGGCTAGTGCCCTCGGCTACGATGCCTTGATTTAGGATGAATGTACCCTATATTCAGTTACACACTAAGTACTATACCTATCTATAAAAACTCATATACCATTCACATTAATGGAGTTGTGCATTGCCGTTATAGGGTGCCTAGAGCTTTCTCAAATAGTACATTGAGGTTTTGGTGAGTGACTCTGCTTTGGTTCAGTGTGTTGCTCCAATCCTCCTTCTTGCTGAATGAGATCCAGGGGACTTGGGTGTCAGGCTGGTTAAGAAGCATGCCTGAGAAGCAGCATTTGTCTCCTTGACATTTAAAAAAGGTAGTTGCTGTAGTGGCTCTAGGTTCAGTTCTCACTTTTATCTCACACTTAAACTTCTGATTAAGGTCACGCAGGACACCTTGACGTTTTTGCACCACTTAGTGCAACTTCTATCTGATGTGGAAGAATTTGCCAAGTTGTCTGCTAAGAATAATGTTCTGAGCAAAGTAGATCTAAATGGATATATTGGGTAAAGTAAATTCACCTGCAGTTCTGTGAAAAAGAACTGTAAATCTTCCCGTGACCCTGTTCACTAAGGAAGTTTGTTTATAGCATTGTATTAAAACAGGAACAGCAGAGAAAGCTATATATATTCAATAGTAATTTAAGAGGGAGAATTGCATGGCTTGTGGGATTACAGAATATGGAATTTTGTACTTCCAGGTCATTACTTTGAATTCAAATACACTCTTGGTAGTAATAAAAATTTTTTACCAGATGACAGCTCTTCAGTTGCATGTATGAAATGAGCTGATGCTTTCTATCCAGCTGGTAACGGGCAGATGCCTGCTACACAAAACCAGTGTCACAGCTGACGCTATTAGATACTTTTATTGACGGTCTCAATGGGGTGGTCAGCAGTTAAATACATAATGGCAGAGTCACCTTTGTGACCTTAGATTAGATTCTTCGAAGGCGTTCAGCAGTAGGCTTTGTGCAGAGAAAAGTTTAGCAGATAATGTATTTTCTGCCTTTATTTAGTATTGTTGAACGCTGCTTTAATGAACAGTAAGTAAAAATTAAGGGCATTTTCCAAACTATTGCTCAGTGGCATCAATACCTTATTAGAGGCTGTGTGTTATTCCTTATTTTGTATGGCACCAAACAGCATTTCAACAAGGGAAGCATCTGTAAGAAAGTGTATTTAATAAGTAATTTGGCAGAGGCTAGCATTAATTTCTCTCACTTTTTCTCTGGGGCTTACCATTGTTGACACCGTTGAATAAGAAAGCTAATTTATTCTGGATGTGTAGGTGTTACAGAGCATAACTGCTTTTGAAGAGGAGATGTAGTGCATTTAACATGTCTGATTTAAAGACAATTGTCCTTTGGTGTTTGTAGAAGTAAATTCTGTGACAAGTCCCTCTGACTGCTGTGTGACTCATTAAGTGGGAAGTTCTACAGCAGCTCCCACAAAAGTAGCTTTTCACACGTGAAACTAAGTCATCTCTCTTGTGCCTTCCCAGAGGTTGGTTTTGCTCGCGGTGTGAGGGAGTTTTATGTGAAGCTCTTGCTACCGCACTAATAAATGCAATAGGAAAATCAATTGCCTCATAATTCCTGAGATACAGAGGCTACCATGAAAATCTTAATAAATCTGTCTCCAAATAACCAGTATTACTGAGATAACACAGCTACCGTGGAAAAGACAGACATGGATTTACAAAAGGGCATATACCCATCTGTATGTATACATATACCGAACAACATAAGCAGAGGGTGTGGAAGAGGAGCAGTTCGTAGCGATGACAGGAGGACTCTGTATACGGACCTGCGAAACAACGTTCTGTCCTGCAGCTGTCAAGCGAACTCTTGACTTTCTTGAAGGTGGGCACCAGCCCTTTTCCTGTGGCTCACCGTCAAACAAGGAGAGGGCAGGTGTGAACTGCAAGTCAAAAAGTTTGGTGATTGGAAATAATTCAGATTCGTATTTATAAAATAGTGTGGCTGATTGTACGGGATATAACTGCTCCCTTTGGCTTGAGGCATTGTCGGTACAGCATATACGAAGATGCAGAGAGAAGAAGCTTATAGAAAAAAATCCTGCAATTGTTTAGGAATTTCAAAGAGAAGCAAGATTTTTTTTTATTTTTTTTTTTTGCTATCATGATCTTGGACGTTCATCTTAAATTGAAGTGTATTATGCTTTTATCTGTATCAGATCTTAAATAAGCTTCAGAGAAGCCACTCTGTACTTCTGCCAGTCTTATAATATAACGTATATTATATGCAGCATTTTTAACAAATGTAATCATTTGTACACAATTATGAAAATCAATTTATAAACACAACATAGGATATTAATTGCCCTGAAGGCAATAAGGTTGGCCACAAATTCCAGCACTGTGTGGTTTTATTATTTTTATTTGGAGTTTTTGGTAGTGTTATGAGAAGTTTTAAATAGAAATACTGATAGATTTTTAGCATTGAAACTAATAAGACTTGGCATGGAGTAACAATCTTAATGCTGATGAACATGGCAAACCTGCGCTCCTTCCACTTGGGGACAGTTGACACAGATGGCAGAACTGATTTTACCATGTGCTATATGTCTTATTAATTGCCATGCCAATTAACACAAACTCTGAAGTCTGCTCCTTTGTTCCACTATTATGGACAATTTGTCTTGTGTATGTTTACTGTAAAGTATCAGACTTTTTATTTTTGGGGAACTGTGGCTTCTTTCTTTCTCTCACTCCCTCTTTCTTTTGCTCTCCTTTCCTCCCCCCTGTCTCTCGCCCTCCCTCCCTTCTCTCTCCCTCTGCCCCCCCTCATATTGGTACTATTCTAGATGGTTTTAAGCTGTGTTGAAGAGCAAGAGTACGTGAACCAAAAAATCACTTACACTTATTTGAAAGAAACCTGTTCTGTTTGTTTGTGGAGTAGCTTCTCCCCAGCAAAACTAACATTTTAAATCTGGACTCATGCATGTGTCATATTCTTTTGAAAAAGAAGATCAAGATCTATCCATTTCAGGGGTGGCTTAGCATCCAAGCAGAGAACAGTTGAAGCGACATTCTAGAAACAAGTAAAGTGTATATGCAGATCCCATAACAACATTTGTATCCGTGTGGTAGGGATGACTATATCTTTGAGTCTACTGTATGAGGTTTGTAAAGGTTTAGATGGACGGGAGATTGTATTCTGGTTCCTCTGGGTAAGCTCCTGCAAAAACAATAAAATCATTGTGTGGAAAAGAAGATGGACTTAACTAATTGAAATCCCAAACTGATAGACCCTAGAGGGACTCTAGCCCTGATGCTGCCTGGTATGAACCAGATAAAGCAAGCCTTGAAATTAAGAAGGGAGCATTGCATAAAATAGTCTGGTAAAAGTGAGGATATTAAACCAAGAAATGACATGAAACCAAGACACGTTTGATGGGAACAAAGAGTGTGTCGTTTGCTATTTTTGCTAGGCCTGACAGAATTATAAGCAGCCAATGGGTAGTACTAGGTAAACTTTGGAGAACATGTAGAATGATTCAGATGTTTTTTTCTGTCCTGGGCTTGTCCTAAATAGCTGGTGCTCTACGCTGGGAAAGTTGATTGAGTTGTTATTACCAGTCAAAAGTGTTGTCTCTTACACGGTTGAGAATCGCGAATGCTGAACTGGTGTCAAGTTTGCTGCAGTAGTAAAAGAGAATTGTAATCTAAATCCTCTGTCTGGTGGGAGAGAGCTTAAGAAGGTTATGGTTGGAGGCTTGAAATTGGAGTGGGCTGCCTCTCGGGGCTACTAAGGAGTCAGAAAAGCCCTGGAACTATGACAATTCATGTTTTTGTAAAAGTTTTCATGTCCTAAAACCTTTGCCAGCCACGTATATGAAGACAAACCCACTGGGAGAAAGCAAGGCTGTTACAGCCCCTAGCATCAGTTCAGAGTAGGCAATACCTATAGTAGATTTCACCTGGTAACTTTTCAGCTGGGTAAATCACAGAATCACAGAATTTTCAGAGTTGGAAGGGACCTCTAGAGATCATCTAATCCAACTCCCCTGCTAAAGCAGGATTGCCCAGAGCACATTACTCAGGACTGCATCCAGGCGGGTCTTGAAAATCTCCAGGGAAGGGGACTCCACAACCTCCCTGGGCAGCCTGTGCCAGTGCTCTGTCACCCTCACCGTAAAGAACTGTTTCCGTGTATTTGAACGGAACTTCCTATGTTCTAACTTGTGCCCATTGCCCCTTGTCCTGTCACTGGGAACCATTGAAAAGAGCCTGGCTCCATCCTCCTTCAGCCCACCCTTTAGATACTTGTACGCCATAATAAGGTCTCCCCTCAGCCTTCTCTTCTCCAGGCTAAAGAGTCCCAGCTCTCTCAGCCTTTCCTCATAAGGCAGATGCTCCAAGCCCTTAACCATCTTAGTTGCCCTGGTGCTGCGGCTTTCTATGTTTCAGTGGGAAATTCACCATTAGTAAAAGTTATCTTTTTAACAGTTACAAGCATATCTATTAAATCTATGATGCAGCTGGAATTGCAGCGTGAAATATTACCCTCTCACAAAGAAATTATTGTAAAATGTCATTCCTTCCGTGCAACCACAATGTAAACACACTAATTACCAAAAGTGTTTTTGTCATTTCTGTTAAATAGCTGTTCTTCAAGTATTTAAGGGTTTTAGCAAAATATACTATAATAAACCACCAGACTTCACCCAAATAGTCTCATCTCACAGCTTTGTTACCAACACTTTGTGTTTCCGCTTTTGATGCCAGCTTTCACAACATCCGACTGTGGTACAATTACGAGTTATAAAAAATGCATAATGATTCTTTGACCCACTTTTTCTTCATTCTTTTCTATTACCGGGTTTGACAGGTATAACTCTCAATATCTTTGAATTACAAAATTTGTACAATCAATAACCCATTCTTTTTACATTCTTTTTTACCTGGTTTTGATATTTTTGTGAGCGTATCATTGTTTTACAGACTTCAGCTGTCAAGCACTTGCATTAGGTGTACTTTTGCTTCCTAGGTATATGTGTAGGCACAATATGTGCAGATGACTGCCGCCTTGTGAAAGTCTGTCCCCACAAGAGTACAACAGAAGTTTATGTAGAATTTTTAATAACGTGCCAATATGACCATAGCATTGTTGATTACTGGGGTGGTGGCATTTAACCCCCAGTGTTTGTGAGAGAAACTTTAAACCTCAACCTGACGGTCTTTTCTGACATCCCTTGTTGTTGCCTACATATATTGTCAGGCAGTTTATTGCCACTGGGTGTAGGGTTCAGTCTACAGAACAGTGAATTGTGGGACGATCTCTAGCATAAGGCAGAGGAGAGGATTGCCATAAAAATATTTTTGCAGTGTTTTGTGATAAGAAGCAGAGAAAGGGTCTTTGAGGGAACAATAAAATCATAACGTGGGCAAAAAAGGTTTTTTTTCTTTTGTTTCACAGACATGAATTTATCATAGTGTTTGCAATGTGTTGGTTTGTTCCTATGCAAATAAAAGGCTTTTCTGTTGTTTGTTTTCTTTTTCTTTTTTAAAGAGTCCTTGAGGTTGAAGTAGTTGTGAACGAGAGGTAGAAGTATTCTTTTACTCATATAATAAATGGCCGGAAGTTATGCAACGGCTAGCTAATTTTTTCTCTTGAGTTGGTTTATTCCACTTTAGACAGGCTTTTACTGCAACAGCAATAAAAGTACTACACATTTGGCTGTTTAATCTCAGGACATTTGTAAGTGTTGTTCCAGGTAATCAGGTTTAAATCTTGTTTCACAGGGTTTAAAGCAATATGATGATTTATTAAGGCATGTTCATAAACGGGGGGGGGGGGGGGGGGGGGTAAGGGGGGAAGAGTTAATTTAGAAATTGTGGTGGGTTTTGCCAAAACAAGCTTTTTGCTAATGAAGTAGACTATGTATCTGCTCTAGAGGCTAGCCTACCTGTGGTTAAATTAGGTTTTGAGGATGCTCCTGATGAAATTAGAAGTAAAAAATCGGCCTCTGCTTTGTTACTGCATATTATATTCTTTTTGAGACATTTCAGAGAAAACATAAATTTCTTAGAAAACATTGTTCCAAAGTTGCAGAAGGACTAAATTGCTCCCTCAACCACAGAGAGCAGACTTGAATTTCTGACCTTAACAGGTCCTTCAGAAGATTTCTATGTCTCAAATATATTTTGCAATATATTTTGTATGTATACCTACCATCATTCTCCATAGAGAAGAGTTGACTTCATAACAAGGAACGTGGTCTGTTTCCAGTGCAAGTGAAATATGATAGAATTATATTTCTAATGGGGAATATTACTATAGCAAAAGTCTAGCCTAAATATGTGGGACCTGCTACAAGATGTATTTAATCCACCCGTGCTTATTGAAGGATAATTTGATGAAGCAAGACAAACCCTTACGTTACTTCTTTTCATCTTTATTTTTGTAATTTATTGATCCTTAAAGCTTCTAAAAATGCATATTTGCATTTATCTCATTTTCAAAAATAAAATAGTAACATTTGATAAGTTCGGGTTATGTGTATCAGGTTTAAAAACATAAAATGGCTTCATTTTAACGCCTTAGCGTGCACGGCCTTTCTGTGCGCATCCAAGAAAATCAAACCCAACACACGTAAAAGAAAAGCAATTGTAAGTCCAGTTCAGCCTCCTTCCCATCATCACTACTGTGAACAACCTGCAAATTCTTTTATCTGGAGAGCTCTGGAAAGTCACTGACAGGACTGCAGCTGTGTCTGCAGGAAGGGAGGGGGCTCGTTTGTCTTGTAACTTATGTAAAGCAGCAGCAGTGGTTGCTTTTCTGAGGAAGGGGGTGATGACGAGATCAGCATCAGTCAGCAGCACTTCCAACCTTCACCACCTTGACAGGACCAGACACCTAACGAGATCCAGTAAAAGATTTCAGGAAGGAACTCACAGGTGACCACAGCAGTGGTGACACATGGCTTTTCATGACTTTCTTTAGCTTCCTGCAAATAGTGGGGATGAGGGCTCCACATCCAAACACTCCATCTCTGTTCAGCTTTAGGCTGTTGGTTGTGATGTGCCAGACAGCTTTTTTTTGCTGTATCGGCAAATGTGTTGAAGGCGTGGGTCTAACAAGCTTTAGAAGTAATCCCATTGTGATAAGAAGTTTATTTTCCCCAGAAATAGCAGCTCATACTTTTTATTGTTCCTTTTTTCCATAGGGCTTTGTGAGGGTTTTAGAATTTTTCATTTGTCTCTCGAAGACTACTTATTTTACTTGGCCCTCGGTACAATACAGTCATATTTTCTGAAAGAAGTGGGTAGCATTCTCTCCAAATCCTTGTCTTAATTTGATAGATGCTAGATTTGATAGATAAGTTAATTTCTATCATTTGATAGTTGATAGGTATGATAGATGTTAAGAGATCAGTAGCAACTACACAGTGTAATTTAATGCGAAGGACGGTTAATATCGCTTACAAATATGCCATCAGTTCTTGGAGAATCAGTACAAGTGGGACTAATAGGACAAATCTGAATGTCTTAACCAGACCTTCTTCTACAAACCAATACAATTACAAGGTTTAAATTTACCATTTTGCCAATGGGGCGTATGGTGAAAGAACATGGATGATTACACGTTGTGTAAAAGAAAGCCAAACTAATGAAACAGGAATCTCCATCAGAGGAAATGTATTTTTTGCTCATGGAGAGATATGATTTGTTTCATTAATAATAATTCAGGAACACAACTGAAGTGCCGCATACACAGAAGACCTCACAATGACGTAATAAGAAAAATGCATTCTAGAAAAGAGCTATGTTGGATACAGATAAGTTTGTGACAATAATTGCTTGCTTATGAATACTGAATAAATACTTGAAAAACTTCTGAGCCATGATTGACTATGATATACATGTTTCATGTCTCCTAGTAAGCTTCTGATTGCTAGCAGTTATATTGCTTCTCAAAATGTATATGCTGTTTTTTAAAAAAAGTGGAGCTTGAAACCCTAAATCAATTTTATGTTTGTATATATTTTAGATATACTTTATATGGCAAAAGAAGAATACCAAGAAAGATACAAACTAGCAGATTTGCTTTAAATTGAAGTTGCACATAAAGAAACCAGTTACATATTAGGGCCCCTTTTTAACTTTAATCAAGGAGAGAACTTAAATATATAACTATACACGCTACACAGGCTTGCAGTTAAAATGCATTCTTAAACGTATTGGTATCCAGAAGTCTTACAGAGATATTTAAACTCAGTATACCCGTTGTCTGGTGTGATTACAATATATTTGTTGATCTGTCTTTCAGAACTTACCTCTTTTCCATGACAATCCACAGAAATATTATACAGAGTGGTAGAGTTTCATTTAGGTAGGTTTTGTTTTTCTCTCAAGATGAGAGAAAACAGAGAACCTCACTGGTATCTTGAGATTAACTGATAACATAGCTAGAACAAAATATTATAAGCAATATTCCCTTGGTCAGCAGGTGCAATGCTGAGTACTTAATAAATACACAATGGTACCTTGATCATTCAGCCTTGTTGAATATCTCCCAGAGCATCCTTGGCTCTCCGCGTGCTCTTCAATAGTTAGTTTTATGAGCGAGAGCTGTGCTGGTTACCACTGCTGACAGAGAGATTTTGCTTTCCCTCTTGTGATAACAGTTCTCCATCTGCATTTTCTATAGGGGCACATGCTGTTATCTGTCCAAAGGATTTTTTTAAGAAAACGTACTGGGGATCCTAAGGTACATCAGTGCTAGTTGGTGAATGGCTATTCCTTATGCTTTGTTGAAATTGGGTTACTGTCTTCTCATTCTTGACCCAAGATGCATCAATGCAAATAAAGTCTTAAGTCTTCACAATAGTTAGAAGTATTTATAGTCAGCATAGCAGAAGAAATAAAAAGGGAAATAAAAAGGGAACCATTCCTAATTAGCTCATTCTGAGGCTGGAATGTTATGAAATTGCTGAGCCAATTTAACTGCAGTTAGTATAAAGAACCTCCTCCCTGAACTTTCTCTCAGTACTTGCAGGTAATAGGTTTGAAATTAGAGCCCCAAATATATTTCTAATATGAAGTGACATACCATTTCTTCCTTCTGTGATTGAATAAAACAAATAATAATAACAAAGAATATATGCTTTGTAAGACTAACATTTTGAAACAACACAGTTTAGTCTGTTGCCCTCAGTGTCTTAAAGGAGTGTTTTCTGTCCTTAGCAAAAAGCATAATCTGATTTTGAAAATCCGTTGAGAAATACAGTGATAGTCTGTTAATATTTTCCTCAATTCACTTTTGAGCTTAGCAATTAGGATTTGACAAGAATGTATTCGCACGCATGCCTTCACACACTGAGTGAAAACATCCCCATAAATTAGAGATCCAGTAAATCCTATGTTAATTTGCCAGAACAGAGGGGTAAGAGACGTTTATAAAACAATTCTCTGAAAAAGAGAGCTTGTTAACCTACTGTTTTATTTAGAATAGATCTTGGTATTTACATGAACTGAATTTTTTCATTGTATGTTGAAGAAATGATGGCAAGCAATTATTTTCAGTGTTGCTCTTGTAAGCCTCGTCGGTTCTGAGCATGATACCATCCTGTGATAAATACGGAGCACAAATAATCTCGCAGCTGCAAGTCCTGATTAAAACTCCTAATTGTGTATGGTTTATGATATGTAAGCATTAGATTTATCGCAGGCTATATTCACAAGCTTTCCACAGCAGCTTCTTCACATCTCTCCTGAGGCATCTTCTTTCTGTGTATTATGTGCTTGGCTGTCAGGTTTGAGGAAAGATTTGTAGTACTGAGAAAAATACGTAATGAGGCAGTGTTTTGGGAAAGTTGAGAACAAACTACTTCTTGGAGGCCTGTCTGAGACGTCGCAGGGCACCTGGCAGATAAACTCCACTGCTTAGCGCATGCAGTAAACCAACCAAAACATTTCACTGGTGTTCTCTGACGGGTTGTATTAAAATAAGGATGTTATTTAGTCTTTAAAATTTTACTAGTTAAAAAAAGAAATTGAATTTCACTATTTGTGTTCTGGGAACTCTGGCTGATTATACTGAAATACTCTGAAGGATCCCTCGCAAGTATTTTGTTCTGGGTTTGTGTTGGGTTTGTGGTTTTGTATTTTGGACATGTGTGGCTGTGTTACAGGCAATGTAGGCTTCTCTTCTTTCCGAGCATGTTTCATGAGTCCAGCTTGAGGCACATTCTTGGGCTCTGTCACCTGTGTGGGGTGTCTGTGGCAGCACTGGCGGCAGGAGCCGGGGCGGCCTCTGTGAGGAGCGGGTGGGGCCGCCCCTGCCTCACACAGCCAGGAGGTTCCAGAAGGTTCTGGCGGGTTCCAGAAGGTTCTGGCCCCACCTTAGGGCACAGTGGAGCCCCTCAGTGAGGTTGGGGGCGCTGGGAAAACACGCTCCAGGCAGGGCCAAACCCTGCCGGGCAGCGAGGGGTGAGGAGAGCGGTGTGAGACCCGGCCCTGCCGGCCCGCGGGGGGCAGGAGGGGCTGCGGGGGCCGGAGCAGGGGCTCCCCGGCGAAGTTCTTTTCCATAGTTTCGACGCTATTCACACCAAAAGGTGCGTATTGCTTCAAGAAAGAGACAAGGAACGTCTGTCAGTAATTCTACTGATAGGTCTTCTACTCAGTAATTCATGAGGTGCAAGTTTTAATTATTGCAGTGAGCACTTAACTGTCCTTTTCAGCTGTCTTTGTCTTTCTGCTTATCCATTGAGTTGTAAGTTAGAGTCCCTGACTTGAAAGTAAAATGGTTCTCTGACTTTTAAGAGACCAGACATCCCAAAGCGGGCTACTCTGGCCCATTCCTGAGGGCAATACTGAACATATTATCTCACTCAGAACAAAACTCAAAATGTGAAGAAGATATGAGGACATATGTACTGCAGTGTTCATTCACTGTGCATTCATTTCTGTAATTGTTTTAATTCTTGTTTTTAAGTCAGTTGGTTTTGTGAGGGAAGGTGGATGTGTCAAAATAATATTTTCATTTTTGCCATTATTTTTATTTTGTAGCTTCACAAATTCAGCAGATCTATGTAAATTCAGTAGACTGAAAAACTGAAAGTCAGAGGAACAGTTAGACATCCGACATTGCTTTCTGATCTTGAAAATAATTAAATGTTGCCCAAATAGCCATATATCAAGTTCAGTAGTTTGTATTTTGACAAATATTACCTTTCTATAGGGCATCTGTTAAGGGGTTAAAGCTATCATCATGTAGACAAATTCCAGCAGTTAGCTATCTCACTACTTGTTTAAAAATCATGCTTTACGTACGTGCATGTATATTTGTCTACATATTTATTGCAGATACGGGCTTATGACTAGCAGTAGTTTTTCAAGCAGACTATAGGTTATGTTTTCTTCAGGAAGACACAAAATTCTTACAGTCCATGTTTCTATTTAAACGCATATTTCAGGAATGAGCATATTGGTGTCTCACAGAATGTAATTAAAGAAGAAATGTGAGGAGCATGATTTTATTGGGCTGCAAGGTAAGTAATTGACATTATTTGAAACTGTGTTGGTATAACTTGCAATGTTTCTGTTGTCATCCCTTCTCCATTTGTTTCGATCTGTTTGGGGATCAGCTGCAGGCTCACTCACATCTCATGTTGAGATCCTCCTGTCTTCCTGCATGGAAACAAGAGCTTTGGTAGAGGAGGTATTTTATGACTTACTAAAAGTGAATATACAAAACTCACTTTTTTTCTGCTACTTTAGTAAGCTTGTGTCTTGCATTTCAGATCTGGTTTATCAAAAATATGTCATGTGCAAAATGCCCTTTTATTGGATGTCTGAGAAAAAGAGCTGCCAGTGATTAGATTGGCTGTTCATCCTTTCTCTGTTGGTCCAGCATAACCAGCATTTGCTTCCTGAACATTAGCCAAAAATTATCTTCTCTCCAGCGGGATAGGGATATGTCATCATCTTTAAAAACTGAGGTGACCATTATGTTGTTATTGTTAGGCAATTATTTCCTGTTCTCACACAAATTTACCCTCTGACCAGTTCTGGCCATGATATATCCGGCAGGGAAGCCAGTGAAGACTAATCAAAGCGTGTGAGAGCCTCTGTTGCTGTAATGCAATTTATTGCCTTCTATCCCTGCTGCCTTTGCCACTGCTCACTTGTTTCTGAAACACATCTGTCGTCTTTCTTAAAGCTTCCTATTCATAATTGATTAGCTTTCCTGCAAAATGAAAAAAATACTCAAATTCCAGAATCGGACCCAATGGCTGTCCCAGGGTGGAAGAGGGGCATCACCTGGTTTTATATTCTCCTTGTACAATGCTGAACTTGCCAGGGAGTTGGCTGGGGGCTTAATACTGCATCTCTTTGTGCGTTTGCTCACAACCAAGAAATGACTCCAGGCATAAAATCTCTTGCTGTCATTTAGTATCCTTCTCTTTTTTTCCTGGAGTCCCACAGAGGTATACAGTCATTGACCACATTCAGTGCTTTCTTGTACTGATCTTTAAATTTCAACTGTAGCCTCATCCCCTTAAAACAGCGGATTATGTTGTGAAAGAAGGCTCTAGCTGGCAAAATGCAGCAGTTGCAGGTGCTGTTAGTGTACAGGACAGCGGTAGGTCCAGCTCAGGAGATAACCCTTTCATAAAAGTGGAACCTTAAACAATCTAAATTTTGGCCAGTGCAGATCTGTTTCTTTTTATGGTGGGTTGACCTTGGCTGCGTGCCCACCAAGCTGCTCTCTCACTCACCTTCCTCAGCAGGACAGGTGGAGAAGGTAAGATTAAAACCTCATGGGTTGAGAAAAAGTCAGTTTAGTGGAAAAAAAATAAAGTCCATGTGTGGAAGCAAAGCCAAAAAAAAAGGTGATTTATCTCTACTTCCCATCAGCAGGTGATGTCCAGACACTTCCTGGGAAGCTGGGCCTCAGTATGGGCAGCGGTTGCTTTGGAAGACAAATGCCTTAGTAACAAATGCTCCCCCTCTCCTTTCTCTTACCTTTTATTGCTGAGCATGACATCATATGGTCTGGAATAACCTTTTGTTCAGTTTGGATCAGCTGTCCCAGCTGTCTCTCCTCCCAACCTCTTGCAATCCCCCCCAGCCTACTGGTCTTTGGAGGGGCAGTTGGAGAGACAACCTTGCTGCTGTGCGAGCACTGCTTAGTAATACCCGAAACACGGGTGTGTGATCAACACCATTCTATGATTTGCTTAGAACTAACCAGAGCTACTGTTTAAGCTTTTCTGCGTACTAAGAACAATCAGTTTGGAAACTCCGGAGTTTCTCAAAGGAATTTTTGTTAAGAGTTGGGCAAATCATTGCATTAGTGTCAGATCATTTCCCCTTTTTGGAAGAATTTATAAATCAAAATCTATGGGGGACATATGTTAGTTACAGAAAATATCAAACTATATTTAAATTAAATTTGGTAGAAGAGCATTGTTGATGGACTGAAGAAGGTGAGTGGAGGACCAACAAAATGATTAGAAGGTTGGAGCACATGGAGAGAGGCAGGCAGAACTGAGCTTGTTTAGTTAGAAGACTAAGATGGTATTTTATTAGCTTGCTAATAGTATACAAAAGATGGAGCCAGACTCCACGGAATTGCAGAGCGAAAGGATGAGAGGTAATGGACACAGGCTGCAACACAGGAAATTCTTCTCAGATATTAGGAAAAAAAATCTTGACAAAAGGGTTGCACAAACACTGGAGCAAGGGCCTGGAGAGGCTGTGGAATCACTGTTCTTGGATATATTGGTAGAGTTGGGAATGTTTTTTAAAAAGGACATACTTTGCTTCTGCTTAGAAATATATTGTGATCGACTTTTTTGTGTAAACGTTTGTATGGATGTTTAAGTACATGTAAATAAATATTTTATCTCAGTAGTAAGTTATTCATAACTGAAGTGGAGAGACAAAATAAGTGTTGGAAACAGAGGCTATTTGTTTCTACCTTTCTTTGAAGCATCAGGTGTGACCACAGGGAGAGACGAGATACCAAACTGGATGGGTCACTAATCTGAGCCAACACTATAAAGGATATGCTTTATTCAACTGATTATGTTCAACTGACTAGCTGCACATAAAACTATTTTGTGTTTAGTCTTTCATTTCAGTGCTCTGTATTAATGCTTCCTATTTCTCATACAAGTTTCCAAATTTTATTTTCATCTTGAATAAGATTAGAAAGCATGTCTTTTTTTTTACATATTCAGTATCTTATGCTATAAATGATACAATTAATATATGAGAGCATGTGGGGAAATCATCACCCTTTAAGAATTCAGTTTTGTCTGCCCTCTGACATGACATTTAAAATTTATTTTTAATCCTAAAACCGGTAGTATTCATCTCACACAGTTACGAGTCTTGAAATGCCTACTTGTGCTGATAAGCTTAGAGGGGAAGAAAATGAAGCAGCTGATTTTTCTTTTTCTAGATTTTCTAAAATTTCAGCTATATTCATTGTTTTTTACTTTTTCCCTACCCCACTGTTTCCCTCCTCTTTCATTTTCTAATAAAGTTATGCAGATAAAGATTTATAACACATAAGCGTAATAGCACTAAACACTTGTTTAGTTGGTAGAGATTTGGGAGAAAGCCCAGACTAATTAACACCAATTCCTACTCTATTGCCAGTTTTTAATGGATCTTAGGATCAGATCCTTTTGGAACTAAAGTTATATTGAAGGAATGTTGAAAATAGAAAATAAAGTTGTATATGGCCACCTTGAGAAACCATCTGTTACCATTATAATGCTTGCTTTTTATAAGTAACGAGATATATACAGTATAAACAGTGAGTTTCCCTTTTGAAGCGTTACTCATAACTACATAAACTCTCCTGGAAATTATGTCCATACACCTTTCGTTTCACAATTGCCTTTCTCTTCCTTAAGAATGGAATATTTAGTGAATATTGACCGGTTTTACTGTCGGAAGTCCTGTGAGTGATATTTATTAAAGTTCATGACTAATTTGGTGTTTATAAAAATATAGAAACTAGAAAAAATGAGATAGAACTCTACACAATTACTTAATCAAAAATATCTAAAAGACACCAAAAAGGAAAGAATAATGACAGTACAAACAGGATGAGGTTTGAGTTGAAGCATATTAAGCATGTGGTCTTCACTAGCTATTCAAGCTCCTTTCTTCATGGTATCAACAGAGGAAAATACTTCTCAGTGGAGATCTGTCTCTGTTAGCCATAGAAGATGACTAGCTTAGATGGCATAGCTAACTCGTAGACAGCTAAAGCCGGGTGACATGAATCCAGCCTGCAAGAGAAATGACTCCACATCATTTGGATAATTTTCTAGAAAGCCCTTTGAAAGAACAGGAACATGAAAGAAGTTTAGTGTTATCAGAATTTTCTGACTTTTGAGCATCTTCATTGCTTGGCTTCCATTTCATCGGCTAAGCTGATATTAGTGGATTTCTCACCTTCTTCAAACTGTCTGCTTGAACCTCTTGGTTTAGGACCAGAATGCCCTGGATGTTAAAAGACTATGCCCTGGGATTTAATACCCTGTTTCTCTAAGTTTCTCTCCCTTCTTCTTTACTCTCTAGCTCAGAAACTGTCTTAGCTAGCTATGATTTTGTAGTACTCTTGTCCCTGCAGCATATTGCTGGTCAGAAATCACGAGTTAAATTATCATTGTGTGCTTTTCAATGTTAAAACAAGAAACCCTTATTAAAGCCCTCTTTTTGCCTTTTGGTATACAATGCTGTCAGAAGTGTCAGGGGAACATAAGCTTAAGCGGCCTGTCATCGTACGCCAATGCAAATCCTTTGTTGTTAATCTTGGTATAAGGAAATGTAAAATTGGAATTACTCGATGTAATTCTACTAACATACTTGACATTGGATGTCTTGTAGCTCCCACTAGTGTTTGAAATTTTAGTCTACTGGCACGTACTAGACAATGTTTCCTTTCAGATAAATTATCTGAAACGTCTAATGTGTTTTTATGTAATGATGTCCTTGTTTCTTAAATTGAAGCATCAAATACAGTTAAGTATTTCAACAGAGTACCTAGAGAGATGGTGAAATTCCTGTCACTTCAGTTTTTTCAAGGAAAAAAAAATCAGTAAAAATCTTGCAGGATAGTTGATGTATGTCTGATCTTGCTTCAGAGGTGCTGCATGGTCTAGAAGATTTCCAGGCAGAACTAAGAGTTGGTTATTTTGTATTCAAAATGAACGTTTTGTTCCTGTTTGCAGAAATTTAAATTCTGCTTTCTTAGGGGAAGAACATAATTTTTCAGCAAAGAGGCTGCAAGGTATAAATGCATTTAGTATGTCTTAATTTAATTTTATAATGTGCATGGAAATGATTGCAGTAGAAATATTTTTGGTTGTTGGCCAGATTTTAATTTTTTATTGTCCAAGCATTTTTCTCATGTTTACCTGAAGAGGAGAGAACACTAACAATTAGCATATGGTTATATGAAACACAGCGGATATTTCAGTTGGTAAAAAAATAGTTTTAAATGTGTTATTTGTCATCAAGGTGCATGATATGTGACTAGCCTTTTAATGGCTTTTAGAAATGTGCTTCGTATAATTTGAAACAAGCTTTCTTATCAGTATGTCTTGCAATTAATTTAATCTTGTTTCTGTTATTTCCACAGTATTTTTCAATTCGGTGAACCTCATTACATTTGCAAGTGCATTAAATTAGAGTCTGGATAGAAGAAGAGAGATGATTATCAGTTAATTTAATTATGTTTCTACATTTGCCCATTTAATGATATGTCTGCCATTGTTGTTGCGAGCCTTTACTGCAGTAGCACTATGCAGAAATTAGTTCCGATGCCATGTAAAGTTTACGTTATCTGATAACTCCTGACAACTAGTGGAGGCACATGTTCAGTAATTTATGAGTCTAATCAGAAATTATTCACTTTAAGTCAAATGGCTACAGTATGGAATACTTTTATTATATTCACTACATCATTATTATATTTTCTGAATTTGCGTACGTGGTAATGTTTTTACACAGCTTTACATCATTAATTTAATTAAGAAACAAAATTTTACATTCTTACTGTAACTGAAGAAGCAAGTAAGCCTGCCATTGCAGAGTTCTCTTTTTCTAAACAGTTAAACAGTGTCGCTGAGGAATGTTGCTGCTTTTAAAGGGGAGGAAAAGAGCAGTGTAAGCAAGCCCCAAAATTCACCATTACGCAGTCCATATAAAATGCTCTTTACTTTTATTAATAAAATTATACGGTCATTTAGGGAGATGCTAAAACCTGAATTCTAATACTTGTCTTCTAATACAATGCCTGTCAATGTTACTGCTATTGCCAGTAACTACTATTTTTATAGTTTTTTGCAACTCTGCAGTTTTTTCCTTAAGGTTTTTGCCATATGTTTGAAATTTCAAGATGTGGGGCATTTGCCCTGGCATCTGGAAGTCCTAAGGATATAGCTACAGAGACTCTCCAAAGCAATTCTGCATTACATGTGCAGCTTCGTACTGAAGCATATATCAATTGCACAGCTCATTAAAGGCAGATCTGTTAAGGCAACACTTTTGATTTTTAGACATCTATAGATATCCAATATTAAAGTGAGAGAAACAGAGATTCAGCTGTGAAGTGCAAAATGTTTGAAGTTTTAAGATAGCCATTTCCTGGGATTTTTGTGTTTTAAGATCTAGAAGTAAATGGAAAAAGTATTAAAAAAATGACAGTAGAAATAACCTGTAAATAAGAAATCAAAATAAAAATTAAATGCTAATTTTACTAAACTCTGAGAACTGTTCTATACCTAGATTTTGGAAGTTAAAGAATTAAATGTACATTTATATTTACTATTTATATGGGATGAATCATTCTGTGAACTTCACTGACTGCAAGGTAAATAGTGCACATATATTGTGTACCTGTTTTGTTTCTTTTTCTGAAAGTACTTGCCCCTAGAAAAAGACTCGCATGGTATATTGAATAGGATCAGTATACTTTAAAACACTGGGTGACTTGTGGTCCCATAGCCCACTTCCGTTAGACTTGAGATATGGCATAGATACACTAAGCTTTTTCAAGGTAAACACCAGGCTAAATCCAAGTCTCAATTAAAAAACCCCGCATCATAAATGAGACATTGGTGAATTATGAAGGACATCTGAGTCAGCTGGGTTTTTTCACTTGCAGACGTGAATACTGGGCATTTACTTAACATTCATTTTCTGGCATGCATCTTTATATTTGTCTTCTGTGTCAGCTACATGTTATGATTGGAGGTAAAGGCCGAAGCGTGATGAAGCGCTTAGTTAGAGCCTAGGGTGGCCGTGGGAAACACTGTGGTGCCAAGAGGTCTCTCAAGGTGCAGAGCCGCCACAGATCGTGTTTTGTGCCTGAACTGGCCGGTCCACATAGCAGTAAGCCTAGATTTTCTTGAAGATTAGCTGTTGCTGTAGTTAATAGAGAAAACTACTGTAATATGGAACTGTCTAGTATTAGGACCTTAAGAATACCTAGCATGGCAGGAAAATAACCTGACCTCTATCTGCCTGCAGGCGCAAGAGATTAAATGTAGACCTTAATAATTGCTACGTTTCTGACATGATGAAAAACGGCCATTTTGTTTTAAGTTAATATTTTAATACTTCTGATACACTAAACGGGAGCAGGTCCTTAAAAACCAGCAAATTTAGTACACGTTCAAAACTGAGAGCTGTGTGTGGGCGCAGAGTGGGAGCATCAGACTGAACAAACTGCAGAAAGATTGGATTTATTAAGTTGTCATTGCTGAAAACAATCATATTCTCACAGCTGTTGACTTTAGCGATGACAAGTGAACTGATAACCCAGAGGATTGTTACTTGGTATTACTTACTATGTGGAAATTAAAAATACTATAATTATTTCATAGCTTGTTTTTTTTGTGAGGAGGAGTTAAAGTCAGAAGACCACCTTCGCTGTTTATCTTACAGGTATCTGGGGGTTGAGGATTAACCACGTGCTTGTTTTGAGTTGCAACTCGTGATTTTGTAACATTTGACACTTTTTAACCATTATTATTTTTCTAAATAAGAGCAATCTTTACTGTTCAGCTCCACTGGAAATAAGTGGTTTGAATATCTGCCATTACCCAGGGTATCTGCCAGCGTCCCTTAAGCAGAGTCCCTGGAAAAATTCCCATGGGGCAAAATGTAATGTTATGCTCCTTTATACAGGCAAAATCATCTTTTAGAGACTGCAGGACAGGGATGAATCAAGCTGCTTTTCCAAATGCAGAAATAAAGCAAGGATGCATTAACTAGTTCTGACTGTAATAAATACCGTCTGGTGACAAGAGTCCGCAACTAATGTTAAGGGCAGAAAAACAGATAAGCTATGACTACAGATAGCAACCTGGGAAATTACATAGACTTAATTAATAGATCGGTGAAATTTTTTGTTAGCCTTTTGATATATTAGAGAATAAAATTTCTACTTAAATGAGGATAAATCTCTACTTGGTTAATCATCATCCTGCATTACAATAGTTTTGCATACTCTACTTAACTTTTCTAGGAAATGTTTTGTTTGAGGTTTTTTTGCTTTGCTTTGTTTTAAACCAATGATAACGTGGTAATTGACTATGACTTACTTAATGATGCTTGATGTACAGCGAATTATTTCTACTCTCCTTGTTCTTGTCAGTTCGCTTTTGCCATTATTCCCCCAAAATGATATTTTTGGAGGGACTGAAATGGAAAGAGTAAATCCCTTAATATTCTGTGTTTGAAAAATACTGTTTTTCTTTCTGTCGGGAAGAATGCTTTCAAATCCCTCCTTGGTCTGAGCTGCTGCGCTTGACATCTCATTATTTGACTCAGCTGTTTCAGTTTCACCTTCACCCGGCTAATTAAGTAACTCATTGAATGTACTATTCAGTATTTGATTCCCCTATCTGAGTCAGTGAGAGATGGAATTTAAAAAAAATCCCCTTGATGGGATTAGTGAAAGGCTTGTTGCTCTGACATGGTGGACTAAAATGAGAACGAGCTAATGAAGTTGGCGATATATGAATCGCATTCTGTCACTTCAGCGAGCGTTTGGCTGCTGGTGAAAGTATGGGGATTAGGGTTGCTTTAAAGTGATCATTCCTTAACTAACCAGATAGTGACCTGTCAATTGTTTCAGGACATCTGTAGCGTGAAAGAGGTTCTTTAGTTTTACTTACATTTTTGTTTCCCTCTTCAGCTGTTGTCCTGCAGGGTATTGTATCATCATGTGTCAAGTCTAGATAGGGGCTTTAGCTATTTATGGAACTTAGCTTTGTTCATCATTTTGGCTCTGTTACCAACATGTATTACTTTCCAGTGCTTTTGGCAATTTTTGAATAATTTATTTCTTTTTCTTGAATTATAAATGTAAACAGGAGTGCTCTGAAAATGAGCAAAATCTGCTATAGGTTGTCCAATTGCATTCCCGTTCCTCTGACTTTGACTGCATTTGTGACTAGTCTTTTGTACTAAAAGCAAAGTGTTACTGCAATTAAGATTAATTTCCTTTTTGCTTTAGAATATTTTTCTTTAATGTTTACATTAAGCCTCCTAAACTAAACATGACAATATTCTCATCCACTTAAAATCTACATATTTTTATCATATTGGTTAAAGCAAGCCTCTTAAAATATCCTTTTTCTAAATGCAAATTAACACAAAAATATAATGTCACCAGAGGAATCTAGCCTAAGAGCATGATGTTGATTTTGATACAGAAGACTCAAGTTCTCCAGTGTATGAGTGAGGTACAGTAAGGATTTGAGTCTCTTTCTCTGGAATCCCAGAGAAGGTTTCTAGTCTGTTTTTCTAGTCTCGTGCTGTTTATTCTTCTGATGCAAGTGTCCCCCTGTCCTCCTCCCAGGCTGGGGTTGTTCTCTCAGCTTTGATCAGAAATACCTTTCTGGCTCTGAGAAGGTGATCTTGCCAATAGTCCAGAGAAAACTGATAACTGCCCGTGAGGTGTTTTGATAGCCAAACTGGTATCTTCCACCAAAAAGCCATTGGAAAAGTCCTAATCAAGTCTTACACAGAACATCTGATACTTTGTCTCTAGAATAGTTCTTACAATATATGTATTCAAATGAAATAGTTTGAGTAAATCACAGTGCAAACGCAATCATGAGAAAAGTCTTCTCTCAGATTTTAAATGATCAATATTTTTTCTACAGAAAAATAAAACTGATATAGTTTTGTAGTGATTAAGAGGTATGAACTCCATTCTGAACAGTTTTGTGGCAAAAAGCGGACTGTAGCAGCTTTTGTCTTTGTCTAGCGAATGTTGCTTGGGCATTTCATTTTAAAAAACAGGGTAGTTCCTAAAGGAAAATTCTAGAGCTTTTAGAATATACACACTCTAAATTTAGGGTAAAAAACCATGAAGAGCAGTCACTTTTATTGGTTAAGTATATACTTGATATTTTTATTCTGGAATAAGAGTACCTTTTGTCTGTTTATCTTCACCTGTTTCTGCCCTCAGCAGATAAACTCTTACGGATTTCGGTATGCCAAGCGAAAAGGCTATATGTAACTTTTGGTAGGAAGTGATAGCTTTGGAATCGACTTTGACCTCTTTGCCTTGTTTTTGCAGATAGAGGTCTGTTTGGCCAGAAGGAAAAATAAGTAATTGGAATGGGATGTCTTTAGATGCACATTCTGACGGGTACCTTTTTATACTCATCTGCTTGCTAATGAGAAGATATGTAAATATTTTATTAAGCTACTTAAAGATTGAGAACATTGTCCTTAATGAGACATGAAGTAGAAAAAATTAGACTACCAGTCTTTCAATAATTTGAAACAGTTAAAAATGTTAACTGTCTTATCATACTGACAGGGATTTATAAAATTTCCAATTGTATCAGCAAACTAAATTTGTATTCAGTTATTTTCTTGTTTTAAACTTATTTTGAATCTCTGCTTTTTGCTTGCTTTCCTAGAGAAATGCTCAATCTTACTGGCTAGCAGTACTTTTTACTGCTTTATTCTAATGAGAAAAATAAGTTAATACATATATAAACTTAGCTAAGTTTTATGGATAACTTAATATATAAAAACTTAGCTAGCTTTGTGGGTAGTTTAATAAGCAGTTAATCAGGTTCTTCATTTTACATGTGGTTGTCTTAGAGCTTATGACTTTATGTTTGCACATTTGTAGTATATAATGTTGAATTGCATTGTACTTTTATGCAACGATTCTATTAATCATCTGAATTTAATAATTCATGAAATGTCACTTTTTCTTTTGCTTCACTATTTAAATAAGACACTAAATATTATTTTTGCTCTATAGGAAAATAAACAAGCTTATCAAACTGTTGTTAGCTGTGAACTTTGAGCAATGACCTGAAAATTTTGTTAGAACACGTACTTCACGAATATATGTGGTTTTAATTCATTATCAGTGATACAATGGCTTATTTTATAACTTTAAATATTTTTCACTGAAAGTTAAATATTAAGTGATTTATTTGTATTAAATGCTCTAAAAATTCTCAATTATATTTCAAAAACTGTGTCCCCAGATGGTAAAAGCTATACTAGTCTTTTTCACATCGTGATCTACCCAAACTCTTTGCTAAGGAGAAGTTCTTTTCATATCTTTTAATACTCTTTTTATAGCCAAGTATCTTTCAAGACAGGTTTTTTTTCCACACGAATGTGTGTATTGCTAGAAAAAATGTCTGACGTAAATCTGCTAATCCAAATCTTCAAAACTTTGTCCTTTCCTTCAGTCTGCTCAGTCTACAAGGAGCAAGATGTGCTCATGCCAGTATCACATTACATCATTTATGGCCATACAGCGGGAGAGAGCAGTGAGGTGCAATGAATACAACTTTTTAATGCATGCTTGGGGACATGATGAGTCACAGTAATTATAAACAGAAGAGTAGGTAAATATCCAGTTTTTGCTACTGCTTCCTCTGTTTTCATTGCTCTTAAAAATCAAATATTATTAATATTTTTTAAGTGTGTGACGCTTCAATTTCTAGTTCAATTTTATATTCTTATCGTGGGATTCTGTGCTCGCACTTTAAATATTAATGACTTCAAGCACAAGTTATGTTAATGAAGCAGTTATGTCTTTTGGGTTTAAGTATCATTAATTTTAGGAAACTACTTCTCATGTGAGTGATCAGAAACAGCTGTTGGTTTTGCTTGCTGCAAAATGTTAATCCATAAATGAAAAGAAACAGTGAATATTTGTATCAGTAACTTTAAAAAACAGAGACAGTTTGCTGTAAGCATACCTTTTCTATGCCTTGCTGAAGTCATATATTCACAAATTCAAACACTGCGTTGTTCTGGATGTACTGATTTTTAACTTCCACTGTGCCTATTTAATACACGATATTGAGGTTTGTTGAAACTGCGCATACTAAAATTATCAGAAATGCTTCTCCTTGAAATAAAAGACCTTAAAGGTATTATTCTAGTAATAGCGCAAATTGCAACTAATTTAGTTTTCTACTGTTCGTCTGTTTTCAACACGTAAAGGGTAATTTTAGTCACAAAGCTGCTCTAAGTTATTTTCTCACTGACACGTTTGTTCTGTAGGAGATTTACATTGAGAGTATGTCTCTGGCTTGAAGTAAGGCCAATTGCAGCAACGCACCGTATGCTGAAGTATATTAGATACTAGTTTATATTCAGCTTTTACTGACTGGGGGAGAATTTCTTGCTTGGGCAACATATTTTAGCAAAGGAGGACGTTAATGCCTTCAGTTCTGATGAATAGCCCACAAAGCAGCTGTTTAAGGGCGAGCGTTGTCCCTTCCAGACAGAGCAGACCAACCGGTCATGCAATGAGACCAATGGAGAGAAGTTTTTGCTGCCGTGCTTACCTGCAGCATTGAGAAGCAACCCTGCATTTCAGAGAGAGCTCAGAAACAGCTGGAGTGTTTTCAGGGGCACTAACTTCCTTACAAAGTTATGCTATACGAGTTCTGTAGTATTAGTAAGGTGATCCTTTTGGTCCTATGCCGTTGTAGAGCTGTAGTGCATATCACCCTTAAAATTACACTAATAGATCCTTGAATGTCTTTGTCACCTTTTTTAGCTTCTTTGAACCAGAGCCTGTCTCATTATAAGTTTTCCTTTATAGTGGTTATGCTGAAATATTTGCAATAGCAGGGGGTTTCGCGAGAATTTCAGAAGAAGGTTTATCAAATCTGTTTACTTGCTCAGCTATCAATTGACTGAAGTAGGAGACTTCCAGCATTATCTAACAAATATACCTCTGGCATGTACATTGCTTATCTGAGGGATTTCCAGAATTGATGATGCCACCGTAACTGTTCAGTTATTTAAGCATCTGAGATTTTTTGATTGCAGGTTGTCAACATACTTTCTGAATCTTTGGGATATGCCATACTGTATGTAATTGAAAGGACTTTGGCTTGCGTTTGCATGAAGATAGCTGTGGCCCTGATCCAACTCAGAGTTGCGCAGCAGGGAATGTGTGCCATGGAAGTGTGCGCTAATTTTATTCTCTCCCAGAAAATGCATGTCTTTTTTGTCTCCCCTATTGTAAGCTTTGCCCCTGACTTAAGTTACCAAAGATGGTTAAATGAGAACTCATAGGCTGAGTTCTCATTTAGGCTGAAGCAAGGACTGAGAGAAGTTTTGCCTAACTCAAGAAGCTTCCAGGAAAGGGAACTTTTTTGATGATGATGATGAACTTGGTAAGTTTGTTTTCTTTCCTTTTGTCTTTTTAGTTACTCAGGGCAATATTTGAAATGTAAGTCTTCGGTGCACGGACTTGAAATGACTCTTGTTATACGTTTATGATGCAACCATGACAGCAGGTAAAGCTGAAAGTTATTAGCATTACTGCAATTTCTTTCTTATTAACAAGTGTGTTATAGTACTTTTTTTAAGATTATGGAAATAATTTCAGCTACATTTTTAGGTGATTATAGGATGGTCTTGATTACTCTTGAGCCAGAAGGCCTGTTTTCCCATCTCTGCTATCCTGCCTTCAGCATTTAGGGATCCCAGTTTATACAATTTCTCCACAGGCCATTCTGTTATCTCCTTTTCTTACTGACAATTTTCCTATCCAAATATAAACCATACTACCTTGCTTTTCTCTCCTTTCACTCCATTTCATTAAAACATAGCTTTGACACTGCATTGTTATTGCTATAATGCTCACTGCGTATGCATTTGGTTGCCTGCATCGTGTCCAGACTTAAGGTCTATCTGCATGCGTGTGCACCTCTTCTCATGAATGAACATGCCCTATTCTCCTGCATCTCAGCTCATTATGTTTGTGGTGTTACTATCAGTAGCTTGTAATGTCCTTAGTTACCAGGTACCGATTTTCTCAATCAGCCAAAATACCACAATAACTTCCATTCAAATCTACTTGATCTCTCTAGGCTTGAACCTATCTGGTATTGCTGGGTGAGGAGTTGGAAATATTTTTCTTAGTTTCAAATAAACAAATAATTTCTCTCTCCAAGTGTAAACTGTAAAAATATAACAGCAGTTAACTAATGCATCATCTCAGTCTCACGATTGCTAACATTTCAGTGGAGGATATAAACATACGGCATATTATAAAGTATATAAAAAACCCCCCTCCTTTTTACTGTTGCAGACTGTCATTTTCCCAATTTCTTCTTCCTTGAAACATTTATATTTAAGTCATATTCACAGCTTCTTATTGAGTGTCTTTTCTGTGGTCATTAATAAGCCTAAAACTGACTTTGAGTAAACTAAAACAACTTAGTACCAAAATTGAACTCAAACTGTAAGTTATTAATATACAAAGTAAATTATTGTTCATCGTTGTAGTGTGCAGTGTCTACAAACAGGGATTCCAAACTCTCTTTAGGTATCCCAATCAGAACAGAGAATAATAGAAAGATAAAGATACTTAAGCTTCTTTTCTTTGCTGAAGGTTTTAAACATCCATAGTGAGACAGCATTAGCAAAGATATTGTACGACTGCTCTAGAAAGATGATTTAAGGCTTGCAGTCATTGTGATTTTTGTTTATGAAATAAAGAGTTCTTACTTCACCTTGTAGAAAAAAATCTAAAAGCCATTTTTTTCATAAAGTAATGTGAGAAAACAAGGTTGGTAGAAAAAAAAACATTGCTTTATGGAGAACAACATAGTTCAGAGCATGGGTAAGATGGTGGCGGATAGCTGAAATATCTGCTAGGGAGATGGGTATGGAAAACCTCAACAAGAAAGCTTGCAGCAGCTTTAGAAATTAGCAAGACTTCTGAGCTTTTACACTGGTGCTTTTTTATTAGTATTTGGGTGTATCAAAAGCGCAAATGCAGTTTTGGGGACTTTTTGTCAACTGCCAGAAATCCTGTGTATGATTTGAATTTTGAGAGTCTTCTCTGCAAATTCAGTTGTGTGGAACGTACTGTAGGAACTTGGAGCAATAAGAAGTTAGACTGGGAAAAGCGTTTCTAGATGTTGGGCTACAGAAACCTGAGCTTTCTGCCCTCCTCATTCTGTCCTGGTGGCTATCTCGGTCGGTGCTTCTGGCTCACAGTCCCATGCCCTGTGCGCTCCATATTCAGGGTATTAGAGGCTCTGCATCTGTTGAAATACAGGTAGCTGTTATCACTCCTGCTGTCATTACTGCCTCTTTCTACCCTGTGTTGTTATTTAAATACTGGGTTTAGATACTATATGTATTAGTGTAAGTTTTTATATAGTTACAGTATTTTGCATGAATTATCCATGATAATTTTCTAGTCAAATTTAAACTCTGCAAAATGTTTCGTGATCTTCACTAGTCTCGCATATGAAGAAATCAACCTACTGATCAAAAACTCCTTCTGTACTTTTCCTATTTTATGGAGTTCCCTTTGCACTTCGAAAATCTTTAAAAGTAGCAGGCAGTTGCTGATAAAGTAGTTGCCATGAGTGACAACTGAGAATACTGTTATTTTGGCTTTTGAGGATACCAGATGGGAATTATGTAAAATGTAGTTAACTGAAGCCCTCAAAAGACATGCACATTCGGGTAGCTAATTTTGCAAGTGCTTTTTTGTTATTGTTGTTTTGGTTTGTCAGCATTGCAGGAGGTCTGAGGACAAAAAGAGATCACATATGCGTCATCTGTTGTTTGATCATAGTCCTCTAGAGTCTTTGATAATTTTTATATGGGCTGACTTGGTCTTTTGAACCTTTATTCATTAATTAAGTTTTAAAAGTTAGCATTCTGAATTGGCCAGTACAGACATTTTGTGGAGTAGCTCTGATACAGAATCCCAGTCTTCATCTGCTATTCGGTAGAAAATCTTGTACTGGATATGCTTTTCTGAAGCTTATTTCAATCTGTAACATCACCTCGATGTTGGCTTTACTGCATCGTTATACCATGTTAAGCAATGGATTTTTCCAGCCTGATGTAGTGAACAAAATGTTAGTAGTCAGAAAATAGCTGGCATAGTTTACTAAATGTTATCACGTAATTTTGTAGAATGCGTTTCTCTGGCTGCGTCATTAATAATCATTAGGCTTGGTAAGAGCAATTACAGTGTAAATGGTGATGATGATTTTCAGTATTTGTATTGTAAAATTAGCCACAGTTTTAGATATTATTTTGAAGATATTAAAAACAAGGATGAAATTGTATCTTTAAGCAGTTTAAGCAGTTAAAATTTCACAAGCAGCAAAAAGAAATACTTTCTAGTTGGTGGAAATTTAAAGCTACAGAAACAAGGAAACAAATCTGGTAGCAGATCTTAGATTATGTTACTTGAAAATTCTTCATTGTTGATCAGTTTAATGAAGTACCTTTTAAGACATATACCAGTTACGACTGCAATTCCACGCATTCCAAGAATTCCAAAGGGAAATAACTGTCTTTAGCAGGATACCTTCAGTTACCGTTGGTCATCCTAACAACTTTGTGTTTTGCTTTAATAATTACGTTACTTTTCCTTTGGGATTTATAACACTTCTTTCATGAAAGAATAGATCATGCAAGGCAGAGTGTGTGTGATTCAAATGTTTTTAAGGGTAAGCTTTATATACAAAACTGTCGTATGTTTAAACAAAAAACTGAAAGTAAGACTATATAAAAGCAGTGATCAAAATACATCTTTTTTTTTCTAATTTTATACTAATGCACCCGTAATTCTTCTAAAAGTCAGAATTTCCAACAAATAAGTTGTCTTATAAATACACTTAATATTTACCGTTTGGATAAAGATATATTTTGTTCTAACCACTTAAAGCTGATTTAGGATCCTTTCAGTCTTTAGCGAGTGTTGAAAAGCAGTTAATCACATTTGTGTTTAAGTATACATGTTTTAAAGAACATCAGCTGTATTTTGGTGGAAGCATTGCTATAGCAAATGAGACCTAGGGGGCTTAGTGCTGACGTTACTGAGTTAAAATATCATTCTCTGTTTTATAATACTGGGTTAAAATAGATTAAAACCCCACTGTTTGTTATATTCGATGAGGGAATTATTCAAGCATTTGCTCTTCCTGTAACAAGGAATCTGGACCTTGATCTGCCAAGGGTATGAAATGCATTCATGTTAATTCCTCGTGTCTTGGATCAGCGCATTAAAGTACATCAGTACATTACGGTGATCACTTTGATAAAGTTAAAGCAAGTCAGCAATACCATGAGATCTGTCATTTCTTGTTTCAATACAGTGATGGTCCTATTTGATTTGGAACTTTGATTAACGTTTAAGTTATAGTTAGGATTTCGGCCCTGAAATTTGCTTGAAAAGCAGAGACATGCAAGTTTTATGAGTGTGCAGCTGTTATGAGAGTTTGTTTGTAATTTGATACTCTTGGATAAATAAAATCAGAAGCTGGTTAATTGGCAGGAAACCAACTAAAGAAACTCATTCTCCGATTCAGGTTATAATTTTTTTTTTTTTCCGCTTATTTAGAGAGTACAATTTATTAGATAGAAAAGTTTCAGCCTATTTACATTAAAACAGTGATTATTTTCACTCATTTTAATAAATAATTGTTATTATAATTAGAGCTACCCCTAATAAGATCCTTGCATTGATAAAATGAAACAAAACACCTTATGGGCATATCGTTTGCCAAGTTGACATACTGCATCTAGTACTATAAGTTGAGGCACAATTTTTGTCATAGATTCCCTCACCCCTTGCCTCGCCTTGGTAAAGAGTATTGGATTTTACAATGAGTGTGTTACAGTGAGGGTTCGATGAGTGTCTGGTCTCTATCATTCATGCGGTCTGTTGTAGTTATTGTTGATGGTTATATGAACAGCAAAATAGGGAGCGTATATCACCTCTCAGCCTATGTTCTGTACACCCATCTTGGGTTAAATTACGGTGGGATTGATTAGCAGAAGCTGCTAAAACTTAAGGTTTGGTAGAGAAGTTGTGGATTTTTTTTCTCTAAGGTTCAGAATTTGTGTTCAGTCTTTAAAGAAAAGTTTCAGTATATTAAGTTCATAAATTTTAAATTGGTCATGCCAAAAAGTAATTTAAAAAAATCTACCAGATGAAATAAAAGTGCGTTAACCTGGTTTATACAGAAAAGGGGAGAAATATATTTTTCTGCTATAATACAACTATAACAATTTCTTAGTTTAAGGGAAATGTGTGCAGTTATACTTACCATGGGTTGAAAATAATTCACCAAGGAAATGTTCTGAATTCAAGAACAGGGCCATTTGTGCTCCATCAAAAATTGGTTTTGCTTTAATCAATTTTTTAGCTCTTGAAAGTGATCTACTGGCTCTACTTTGTTTTAAATTGAGCGGCTCAGCTACTGTTCAGTATTCATGCTTGGGTAACTTGATTAAACTGGAAGTAAAACTTTATAAAAAGTACAGTTGTGTATTTCGCCTATAATGTAGAAAGAACATATAGGAAATGTAACATGGAGTTAGGAGGTGGGTGATCAAAGCTCTGAGTCCCTCAGATTCCTCTGGCCATGCTTAGTTGGCATTTCAGAATAGTCAATCCTTTATTTTCTGCTGATTTATTCTTTTTTTAAACAATTACACCGTCAAATTTAGTAAGATAATCTTTTAAAGGGACATTGGAGATAAGTACAACACTCTTTTTGTCCTGGGTCAACGCATCACCTACTTTATTAGATAAACTGGAACACTGACGTTTTATCATGTCACATAGTTGAAGGTTACTGCCAAAAAGACGGAGGATTCTCCTTAGGATTGAGAGATACATGTTGGTATGAATTCTAACATTTGAGAGAGACCTCCCTGAGGCATTTTAAACACTGGTGTAATTATTCACTTTTTCACTGGTGAAAAGAAGAACTGTTGACATCCAATCAAATTTTGATTAGCAAATTAAATTGAAATAAAAGGGTGTGTTTTTCCACATAATACGTAATTAAGCTGTGGAATTGCAGTGAGATATTTCCGAGGCCAAAAGTGTGAGGAGATTCAAAACCAGAATGGATGAGTTTGTAAGATAAAAATCTCATGTTTATTGACTGGCCTTAAAAGAGCTTCTAGCTCAGAGTGTGCCTGCACTGCTGGTTTTAGAATCTGGTTACCATACGTGGGGCTGGCTACACAGGGTTCTGAGGTAGAACCATACTGATGTGTATACATGCATTGTCTATACAAAGCATAGTTTGTGCTCAAGACATCATACGCTTCCCTAAGCTTTCGCTACAGACTACTTCTGACTGTCTCACTGCTTCATGACTTCGTTCCCAGGGCTCTGATTCAGTCCTTCAGAAGTCGAAGAATGGTCTTAGCAATCAGTGCCCCAGGGACAGTAGAGGTGCTCCAGTGCCAGGCAAGGTTTTAAGGTAGATGAACTTCTAATCTCATCCAGTATGGTAGAGAGCCTGCAGTTTAAAACTGAAGGCTCAGTTGATATGTTTAAGTAGAAAAGCTTTGTGAGGGAAAATGAAAGCTATAGAGGTTCATTTGAGGTTTAATTCCTGTGCAGCTTCTAAAATTCATAGTGTGATGCTTGATGTTTCATCCCTACTGGATTTTCTCTGTTGAATAGGTGACTTAACTTGTCTACTGAGTGAGAAATTGCAGATTATGAGACTAATAAAGATAATAACCTTAGAAAAATTGCATTTAGATGGCTTGGTTGTTCTTTTCATTTCTCTACTAGTTTAAGAAAAGGAGGAAGAAACTGATTTTCTTATTTTTTGATGGATCCAAATCCATTTATAAATTAACTTCTCATTACACTGACCTTTTGCCTTGAGATTATTTTGGCACCTCTCTTTTTTCCAAATGCCGTAGCTCATTGTATGCATTCATCTTTCATACACTTCTATGGGGGAAAAAAATTGCCAGTCTGTATGTACAATGAAATCAGTTTTAAAATAAACACAGGAGCTGCTATATTTCAGTTGCATACTATACAGTATTACACGGTAAGATTATCTGCACTCCAATTTGAAAAAAAAATTGAATTATTGGACATTGAAAAGTATTTATTACAACTAAGAAATCCATATTCCTTGTTTAAAAAGATTAATTCCTCTGCATATTAATCCTGTCCCGATTTCAGCTGGGACAGAGTTGATTTTCTTTCTAGTGGCTGCTGTGTTTCAGATGTGGTATTAAAAGAATGTCAATAATGCCTGTTGGTTTAGATGTTGCCAGGTGTTGTTTATATTTTTCAAGGACTTTTTTCAGCTTTCCATAGAAGCTGAAAAGGAGCCTAGACAGAAGGATGGAATGGCCAGTGCAATGTTCCATACCACAGACATCATGCTCGGTACATAAATGGGGTTGGCCGGTGGGCAGGTGCCGTTACTGCTGCTGGGGAAGGTACAGATACACCGAGTAGTGAGAGTGACTTGTGTCATTATTGTTATTATTAATATTATTATTGTTACTGTTATTTTCCTTTTCTGTTATTGTCCTATTAAACTGTCTTTATCTCAACCCATGAGGGTTTTTTTTCTTTTCCCTTTCCTCTCCTTTTCTCCCTCTTCTTCCTGCCCTTCTGGGGGAAGGGGGACAACTGCAGTGGTCCTAGCATGGTCCTAACTGCTGGCTGGGGTTAGACCACAACAAATCCGTACACAAAATCACAACATCTGTGATCACAATTGAAGAGAGGGGTTTAGGGGGGGAGCTGAAGAGGCCTTGCGGGTTGGTTTGGTTTGGTTTGGTTTGGTTTGGTTTGGTTTGGTTTGGTTTCTTTTCTTTTCTTTCCTTTTCTTTTCTTTTGCTGCTTTGCAGTGTGTCTCTTGACCAGTACTGAGACAGAGTCATCCTTCTGCAAAAAGATGCCAAGGACGTTTGTTGTCAGTGAACCTGTTCTTGGCACTTTAGTGTTGATATAGGCCAAAACATCTGTTTGGGGGAAAAATAGCTGAGAAGAAGTAGGAGGGACAACATCTGTGTACTTACTTCAAAAGTACATGTCTGTTAGTACTGAGACACTTTTATGAAAAGTAAACATTTTGAAATCCAGCACACTCATTCAGGAGAAGAGCACATACCGGGGACACTTGGTGCTCATCATTTTTGAGCAGGAACACATCCATGCCACTAACATTTATCTCTGCTTGTTTTCTTTAGCAGGCTTCACTTACGGGCCGTCTTAGCTTCTTTGTATGTGCAATGTGAATGAGTGTTACTCAGCAGCCTTTCAGGGCTCTCGTTCGGCCAGTATCTTTTTAACTATGAGGTTCCTAAAAAAGATTTGGAAAAGAAATGGATCCGATGTCTTCATCACAGTATAGCCTGGCAGATGTTTCAAAGGAAACTGGTCTTGTATGCCTTCAACTGGGCATAGAAGAAGGAAAATAGATCATATCTCAGTCATTTTCTTCTTGCCAACAATAACAAAACAGTCTAACTATTGGTTGGTAAGCAAATAACTCAAAGCTGTGGCTATTCTAAATCATACAAGCTTGCTGTGTGAGGGTCTAGTTAAGTTCTTCATTTCTCTTGGATGTTAAAGCAATAGCTGTAGTCATGAGAGCTTCTTTTTAAGTTCCTCGCGATAAGAATAGTCCTTTGGATACAGTCTTCACTCATGCGTTTGTTACCACATTCTTATTAGTGTAATGACGCAGAGGTACGCCAGGAAGTTGAAATAGTTTCCGTGGATGAAACACCAAACAATTTGTAACCTGACCTTGTCACGCCTGTGAATAGGTAGAAGCTAAGAAGTAATAAATCTCTGATTGTTGTGGGTGAACCCAGTAGGCAGCTAAGCACCACCCAGCTGCTTGCTCGCTCGCTTGCTCACCCCCAGTGGGAGGGGGGAGAGAATCAGAAGGGTAGAAGGGACAGTACTTGGGCGTTGAGATGAAGACAGTTTAACAGATAAAGCAAAAGCTGCAGGTGCAAGCAGAGCAAAATAAGGAGTTCATTCGCTATTTCCCATCGGCAGGCAGATGTTTCACCATTCCCAAAAAGCGGGGCTTCATCACACATAATGTTTATTCAGGAAGCAGATGCCATAACTCCCAATGTCTTTCCTTCCTCTCTCTTTCCCCCAGCTTTTATAGCTAAGCACGACATCAGGTGGTCTGGAGTACCCCTTTGGTCAGTCGGGGTCAGCTGTCCCAGCTCTGTCCCCTCCTAACATGTTGTGTGCCCCCAGCCCTCTTGCTGGTGGGGCAGCCCGAGAAACAGAACAGGCTTTGAGGCTGTGTTAGCGCTGCTCAGCAAGAAATGAAAAATGAGTTTGTTATCAACAGTGTTTTGGTCACAGATCCAAAACATGGCATCATACCAGTTACTATGAAGAAAATTAACTCTATCCCAGCAAAAATCAGTACACTGATTTAAAAAGAGGAGATACTTCTTGGCTGTATTGAATCTAGATGATTATTTTTTTTAAATACTCAGATACAAGGCGATTGTTTATGCAGTGAAGCCTTGATTACAATATGAACTTGTATTCTGCTTTTTTTGCTCAAAAAGAAGCATAGTGAATACATGACCAGTTTATTACGAATGTAACTGGTTTTACTGCTTGGAAATAGACATATTTTATGAATAGATATTAAAAGCATAAAACTCATCCTTTTGTGACTGACTCAAAAGATTAGTGTAATAGCAAAGAAAAAAAAAACCTTTTCACAGAGCCTTAATTTTCAAGGATGCCTATCTCCTTCTACTGCAGTCATAATATACCTTATTTCATTAAGGAATTTCTTCCCTGTCACTCTGTAAGCTTGAAAATTTGCTATCTCAGTTTAAATTTATGTTTACTTTTTATCAATATGTGGCTGTAAAATGACTGAACTCTGTTCAAATCTTCAGCAAAAATCCTCTACAGTCTTGAAGTAGGTTATTTTTGTGAACAGCGGACTTAACTGAAATGGTTTTCTTAGATTGGTACCCTGTGTCCTCAGAGTCCCCACCTGAAAAACACAGGCTCCCACAGCCCTTCTGTCTGACTTCACAGAATGAGTCCTCCCCATCTCAGCATCCTCAGCTCTCTTTGAGGTCTTTTAACAGCTGGTGTAGTGGCTGGTTTTGCAAGTAACGTTTGGTCTTTCCCTTTTACTCAGCCACTAATTCATGAAAAATATAGGAACATAATAACTCTTGGGGCTTCTATTTCCCTGTCAAATGTGGTGGAACTTAATAAACATATTCTAAAGGCGTTGAGGTACTTGAGGTACAAAGTCATTTTATATGCTTGTTTCCTTTAGGAAACCAGGCTAAAAAAGATAAATTTCTCTAGGAATCTAGTTGTCCCCTTATGCTGATTTTAATTTGAAAACATAAACTGTCAAATGAAATTGCTTTCTATAAAAGTTGCATCTGCGCTTTGGGTATACATTGCCAGTTATCATCTTACCCACTTTGCCCAGTGTGTAGGCTGTGTTCAAACCACACCGGCAACTTTATCAACAACTCTTATTTTGGATTTATCAGGATTGATCACCTAGATTTCAGTGACTTAAAATATACTAATATTTATGTGGCTGTTGATCTACTTGACCCCAAAGGGGATAATATTAGCTAAATAACATTTACAGTTTTAAAATAATGTTTTAACAGTTTAAAACTTTAAATTTACAGTTTTGAAAATTATTGTGATGGTGGTTAACTTGACTTCGGTCCTGAAGTGACACTTTTTCCCCAAATTAGTTAAAAATGAAGTATAATTAGGCTTTCAAAGGATTCTTTAGAAAATTGTACACAAACTAGGAAATGGAAACTGCATGTATTTTCCCACTTTGCATCTGAAACTGGGGATGGATTTAGATGCAGCTGTGTTGCTCTTTGAATTGAGCAGGACAACTGTCAGCCTTGAAAGTAGGGGTTCATATAAAAAAAGGACTTTCAGATTTGACCTGTAGGTTAAAATGATGTTGTATATAGAAAACTTAAATATTTTTGTGCTATTCAAACTGATAACTTTATCTAATAAAATTTGTTTTGCCATCATTGAAAATTAAGCGTTTACTAGGCCCCAGATTAGGTCTTAACCGGATATTTTCTAGGCTTCAACAGCAAATTCCTATAGATATAGCTAGATACTTCTACATGATGGATTCATGGCTTAAAACTATGTGCATCTTTTTGGAAAATCCTACGTATTTTTTATGTTGTTTTGTGCATTTATGATGATCTAAGGACACAGGCGGAAGTTTAACACAGGTAATTTTTGCATCCCTGGACTAATGAAAACCTATGTTTGGAGAAATAAGGTGAGTTGTGAGGCACACAGGCTGGCTTTCTGTGCTGTGGAGAGACATGTCTTCGCATCTCTAATATTTAGAGTGTATTTAAGAAAAGGATAAGTAACTCATAAAGGTGAGAGAATGAAGAGGAGAAGTGGGAAAGTTTCATATACTCTAGTCCGTAAAGCTTTATCAGTGAGCAGGACCTGTTCCCTCAAACAAGTCTTTATTAATGAAAAAAGTCAAGCTTTTTTTGGAAGAAAACTTTTCAGCTCTTGATAGCCTTGAAAATTGTAAATGAACGCAACACTAGAACCAGAAGAAAGAAGAGATTGGGTATCCATTTACACAGCCGGACGGTGGGTGGGTGTGTGGGAGGGCGCACACATGAGTCGCTTCAAATCTACATTAAAAATACGGCAGTATTTTTACAAGCAGTAGTTTTTTATTTAAAAAAATGTCAGTAGAGTTTCCAAGAGTCTTATAAACTTTCCTTTTAAAGTCTGTCTACTTTTAGCTAGAAACAAGACAAGTAAGCTCCCCAAAGTCTTGAGAAACTTGATTTTAAATCCCTGATTTCCTTTTTGACTCCAGACAAACAGCCCCGAGCCTGCCCTGAGGCAACAGGGAGGGACTAGACGACCCAAACTTCTGGTTTCTGCTTGTAGCTTGTAGACAAAAGCCTCTGTTGGTCCAGAAATGTTAGTAAATAGAGATGAAGCTGTTGCTTTCATAAAGAAAACTCCTTTCTTACATCTTTGACATTGCAACTGTTGAAGCCATTAAAATCCTGGAATTGGTTTTTTAACTTAATTTGATGAGGCTTCTGCCAGAGTCCTTCAGTTGCGAGGGACAAACTTAGTAGAGACTTGAATGTCACATTCTAAGGTTTCATTTTTCGTTTATTTTCTTCTTCAGTAAGTATTACTATGTGGTTAATTTGTTCTCTGGGATGGATAAAATAGAACTAATATGAAATTCAAATGAATTCTGCTGGCAGCCTGTTTGTTAGCAGCAATAATGAAATATAATGGCTAATGGATAGTGAAAAAGATTAAGTATTTTCTTCAGTAATTCAGGGCTTTGCTATATTTAAGCGCTTAACAGAAATATCCAGAAAAATCAATAAGTTAGAATTTGACTGTGTAATTTCTATTTTTCAATATATATTCTTGTTTTGTTATACATCAGGTTACCTTTATATTTGCTTTAATCATTAAAAGGAATCAATTTCACTTTTAAAAACTTTAAACCTGGAAAAAAACCACCCTTTTTATTTCTAAATCTACAGCCTTTTTATGAAATTGGAAAACAGTGTTGTGAAGAAATTACATAATTTGTGTTAGCACTTGTTGTGATGTCAAGGGGATGTGTAAAATACCTGACCAACCTTGTCAGTGCAATGGATTTATCTTTTCATAGGGAAGTTGAACAAGATTTTACAAGGTTATTTGCTTCCACCTACTGACCATTCTTGATATTACAGACAAAACCAATTGGAATACTTTCATAACTTCCAAAGTCTCCTTCTGATACAGGCCATGGGAGTAGTGTGTGTACATATGGATTCCATTTGCCTTTTATATTTCATTACTTTCACATGAAAAAAGAATTTTAGAAGTGCAAATAACTTTTCTAAGTTTCTTAGCCTGTACAGTTTGCTTATTTCATGGGATTTTTTTGTTTGTTTGTTTTGGTTTGTTTCTGGTATTCTGTGTTATGATGATAGGGAAGTAGAGGAAATAGGTTTTGGATAGCAGGGAGATAAAAAACTGAAAAATGTATGATAAAGTACACAGCCATTTACAGGTGTTAATTATGTTAGCATGACTAATGGCTACTTGAGGATATTGATTTCACTATTTCTGTTTGCAATTCAAGAAGTAAATTTAAATGTAGACTTACAGAAGCTATGTAAGACAAAGCATGTGGAGGTTTCTACGGCATCCTAAAGCCAAAACGTCGTGCAGGGTCATGCTACCACCAATGATTACTCTTGCTTTCTGGAGCTTTTCTTTTACTTCTGTTCAGTACCATTTGTATAGTGCTAATATCCGATGAAGATGGTAGATATGTTTTCCACAGGTGTAGCCTATTAAATTTTAAAATCCCTGAAACACATGAATGATCAAACAAAGCACAATTGGGATGAGGACAGGGAGCCTTCTCAGGAATAGAATGGGTATCATATCTGCTGTATTCTATACTATGCGCTTGCAGTAGGTCTTGCTGTCAAGTTATCTAAATCATTAGTTGTCTCCAAACTCACCCTGAAAGAATCTTACTTCTTGGTCTCACTTTTCTATTTGGTAAGCCGTAGTACTCAATAAAAACATAAATTTAATACCATTTGGTCACTAATGTGACTAAATTTCAGTCAGAACATTTAAAGGCTACCTTTCAGAACTGTATGCCTGCAAAAACAGAGGTGAGCATAGTTTCACCATGTCAATTAATACAATTCTGGTGTTAAATATATGTGGCAGTGTCCCTTATGGCACTTTGTTGAACTCTTAGAAGTTGTGTGTTCAACTTTTAAAAGTTGCGTTGTCCCTGTGTTGCTCCTGATGTTCTGCGTAAAACCTTGCTTTGTTTCCTTGTTGCTGCTACCCAACATAACAGGCAAAAAAGGCAATTTTCTTTTGTGCATAAAACTAGAGCTCTTAATGTGTTTATAATAGTATTGTTTAATTGGCTGTTATGCATTGACACCTAGAGAAAAAAAGGAATTACGTGGCTTTTAATCTGAAATGGATGAGAGGGTTTTCTTCCTTAGTGGCAGGACGTGTCTATAATTCATTCTTTCCATCTTTGCCATGAAACATCCGATGAAGTATTCTGTCGTTATATATTTTTTCGAAAATAATAATTCTTCAGAAGGAACAGAGTTTGCTTGTTTTTAACTTCTTTTTTGTGATGTAACAACATTAAAGAAGGTATTGTTCAAATCTATAAGATTTTACACTTGCTTTACAGCAATAGTACTTCTTAATTTCAAATATATTTGCAATACACATACTAAAATGACAGGGCTTTGTCATTTTGCACTTTAAAAAGTAGCACAGATGTCTCCCAGAGAAGAATGTTCTGATTTCTTCCCTTCTTCCTCTGAGCTTGGCAGATGGTTCATTTTGATAATTTTTTTTAAAGCTGAGTTTCTGTGTCCATTTTTTCTTTGAAAGAAGAATATCTAGGACGTAGATGATGTATATTCAAATATTTATATTTAAACATACGTTTGATTAAGCCAGTAACTTCACTGGTTTAAAGAATTGTAACACTAATTGTTTCAGAAAAATTGGTTTATTTTGCTTGGGTAATTAAAGGTTAAGATACGCATACGCATCCCTAACACGAAATACTTTTGTCACTCAAGGATAAGTTCTGTCTGAGTTCAGTCGCAGTTGGTAACAAAGTAGTTGACTGCTTTTCTTCCAAAAAGGCTTCATCGCAGATTTTCTAGAGACATAGACGCACGGCAAGCAACTCCTGTAACTCTTTCTGCAGAAGTGACAAACTATTACTGTTGTTTTTTGATATAAACCTGTTGCAAATTACAGTTTAATAGTCGGCTAAAAATTTGCAGATCATTGATTTTAGAACAGACTCATTGATTGTCTCCTATTATTTCTTCTTCACCTACTGCACAGTTTTCACTGTTCCAATTTTTAACTCCTTCCAACTGGTTTAACCCCTTTGGACTGAGGATTCTTAAATTCTACTTTAGTCCCTTAGGTAACCTGTCGGTATCCTTAGCTATACTTTATTAGAGTTTATGCATTTGTGAGGATTTCACCCATTGGTAAAGAAAAGTCTTGTTCAGAAAGTCAGGCTTTGTATGGTCTTACATATTAATTATATGGTTGTTACCTGATAACGTACACAAAGCAAGTTTCTCAAAAATGACTTAGGCCATATTTTAAAATTAATATGTGGAATACTAGAAACAATAAAATAACAGTGGACCCTGATATGGTTTTTTCTATTGTCCTTGTGCAGAAGTCCAAATTCAGGTCCCTGCTCCTGAAGACATCTAGCTATTTCTTTACCCAAATCTGACTTCACATCGTTTCGAAGATAAGCCAATACCATTCTTTCTTGCTGCCTTCAATATCCAGCAATATTGAAACCACACATATGTAGCTTTCATCGCTAATGGTGCAATGGTTAATTTGTAAGATTCACTTTCCATATTTTTAGATAGAAAACCAGACGCTATGAGATGAAAGATTGTCTAAAGTTCAGGCATAAAACACAGGATAGAAATTCTGTCATGTGATTTTCAGCCTGTATCCTTTCCTTATGGCTGGTACCAGTGAACTTTCAGGCTCGTTGTCTCTTTAATTCCTGATTGCAGCATTGAGAGCCTCACCTGGGTTGGCCTCAACTGTTTGTTCTCAGCTGGGCTGCATGTTTAATTTGTAGCTTTTGCCTTACTGGTCCTACACAGCCATGTAACATAAACTGTGCTGGGAGGAAGATGGGTTTCATTTTATCCAGGTAAAACTGCATTTTTAATTCACATTAAGTAATGAATGCTTGTGAACTTAGGTTTCTTAAAAATTGTTTTTAATGGAATATGACAGCAGCAAAATAGCAACCTAAAATTTTCTGTAGGCAGTGGAAGGGATCAGAGTACTGTTAGGTCTCAAGCGAGGTATATTGATCATACTGAGAATTTTAATAGCTATGACCGGAATCTGATAGGAGCTACTTTATTCTGCATTTGGTTAATTTAGGTTAGTATGTGAGATAGAGCCACCCTTGTCCTTCATAATGTGAAAAGATAAGATTCACTTTTGATTAACCAATAAATATGTTAAAGAACATTCCAGTATTTCCAAAAGGTGACTTAGGGCATAGCTAGCAGGTAAAGAGCACTGGCGTTAATGGAGTTTGAATTCATTCCTCTGAGGCAGAAGGCTTTTTAAAAGCTGAGCTTTTTCCTCACTTACCAAAAAACCCCAAATATAAATATACAAACAAGCTCAGGAAGTTGGCCTGTAGGCGGAGACAGTATTTCCTTATCCGCCGAACGGGAGGAGAGACGTAGTGAGAGCCTCTCTGGCTGCCAGTAAGTCAGACTTGAAAGAAAATTTTTGAGTGTTAGTTTCCACAGTGCGTTCTGGTTCCCTGTGAAAAGTATTTTGAACATAAAGAGTATTTGAGGTATTGATTCATAGATGAAACTAACTAGAATAACAAAGATCATTGTTGTTGGAAATACGCTACTTAAGAAGTGACGAAGAACTTGATGTGCCTCATGAAAACATCTTTACTGTAACTTGCTGTGAATGAAAGTATTTTTTTCAGGAAATCTTGATTCATCTTACTTGATTGAATGATGTCATTTTTTTAATCTCTTATGGGTATATGGCCTATGTAAGAAGTCTTTGGTATGGAAGTAGTACCAGTCCTTTGCTTAAGATGAATAGGCATGGTGTTGAAGAAACATAACTTCTGTATTTAATATTTGTTTCCAGTTTTAGTAGGAGCTGCTATTAGCTATCAGCCTTAAATTTGTAACTTAGAATTTACGTAGCAAGTAATTCTGGTCAGTAAGCTAAAATCTAATGAGAGTGGTTCTAGCTTCAATTAAAAGTATGGGGAAGGACTTACTTTTAACAAAAAAAAAAGCTGTCCCTCATCTTTCTGTCTTTTTTTTTTTCCAATAGAAATCTCTAAAGTTGCAGTATGTAAGCAAAATTACTTTTCTAGTGAGGGTATTCTTGGAAACTAAAGTTGAAAACAAAAGAAAAATTGTTATAGGTCACTTGTCTACAGTTTAATGGCTTGAACTATATTTGGCTTACTCAGTTTCCAATAGTAACTTGTTGGACAAAGGGTTAATATGAAGAAATAAATGCCTTTCAGACTATAATTTTTGTGATGATTATCTCTGCATGCCTTCAGGTCTACTGGAAAAAATCCAAAGGTTCAGTGAGAGTCAAAATACCTTAGGATTTAAAGGAACATCTGTTGGGTGCCATTAGGTTTAAGATTATTTGTTTGACTCCTGAAGAAAACATAAATCCAAAATACGGGTGTGTATACATATATACACACACATACACACATATTTGTATTAAATAGATAGTAATTATTCTTGCATGTGTCAGTGAGATTCAGACACAAATGTCTTAAACTTATCAAGTCCTAGTTAGCACTCTTGACAACAGGCAGAAGTTCGAGCAGTTGTTTCCTTTTAAGCTTCCCTGTATATTTTTTTAAGCCACCATCACTAACTTAAAAAAAAAAAGAAAGAAAAAAGGAGTGAGGAAGCAGTTATATTTTCTTCAGGATGCAAGTAGAAAAAACAAACATATACTGTAAAGCAGAGATGATATTTTTGTCTTATGAGCTGGCTACACTGTATTGAAATAGGTTTGGGTTTTTATGATGTTTCAATCCTGTCTTTAAGTTTATGCTTGTAATGAAGTTTAATAAAGCTTATTTAAAGCCTTAATAAAAAATATTGTATATTTATATATAAAACATCTACACAAATAACAGCTGAGTCAAGTGTAATAGGTTGAGAAACTCACTTTTCAGATTTTGATGCCCTTTTCTTCATCCTGAGTTATTCCCACAACTGTGGTCAATATGCTTTGTGACATTGTCTTCTCTGTCTTTCCAGGATACTAAAGCAGAGTGCAGTTCCTGTGTAGAAACTGAGGACAAAAAAGTAAGTGGCTTGTTTCAATGTAATTTGTCAGGCACCTCTAGTACGCGGGAGGGGTGGGGAGGCGGTGTTTGGTTGAAATTTTGTTTTTTAATGGGAAATTATTTAATGTGAAATTATTTGATAGTGTTTTATGTCTGTATGTTTGTTAATGTTTTCTAACAATAACTTTTCTAATGTTGTATTTTAACTTCGATGGGGACAAAATAGTCTTACTGCATTTGAATATACTTCTGGTAGAAATGTGAATAACAACTTATTCAGAAGGGAATTATAATCTTAATTTTGTTAAACTATGAACAGTTTAAAAGGCAATTGCAGGCCTGTTCTGAATTTCCATCATTAACAAAATTATTGTGTTGCGCCTTTCATTATAATGTTGGCATACCATGTTAAATATTTTTAAAATAGCAAGATAAGGGCTACTTTTTTTGCTTTATAGGCAGTATCTTTGATACAGTTGGTTTTTTCCCTTCTAAATGGTTGATGTTGATGTTTAAAAAAAAGTTTCTCTTATTTTATTTCCAGTTTTATTTTCTCTGAACAAGTGTAAAATATGTTTTCAGTTGTGTTCTTTACCTTGTTAGCTTATTTTTTAAACAGTATGGCATGCACGTTTGAATATACTTGAACAAAGTTACATTTTTAGAACGAATTCGTAAACTGAAGTACTATCGAGTTCCACTCTAAAATAAGCAATGCAGAAAGCTGCCTTCTAGGCTAACAGTATCATACTCTCAGTGTGTGTTTTGAAACAGTAGATCTTTATGCTTAATTTAGCATTAGTTTAACTGTGCTATGATGTGCAATATCAATGTTCTATTGCTCAACTTTCCGAAAGTGGTTTTGATGCTGTTTGTTTTTGTTTTTTTTTTTTTTTAACTTCTTTTGGCTACTGCATCTCCGTATGAGCATTCAGAAGCTCCTTCTCTTTTAAAAAATAGTTGTCAAGTAAAAATGAGGTTTTATTAAACAGCATTATCCCAAAAGTACTTTAGTGGTTCATGAGAGCTCAAAGTTTATAAAATAATGTCATACAAGTCTGACATAAAATGCTGTTGAGGTTAGTGCAGGAAAGCACAGATCGTTTGCTTTGTTGAGATATGTGATAAAGGTTCTTCAGAATTTCAATGATTTTCAACATTTTCAGGAATGAAGTGAGGGAATTATTTTGAGCTATACAGAAACATATTGACAATTCAATTAAGATAGTAAACTGTGAATGTAACTAGAAGAGAAAGTATGCGATGTCTTAGACACCAAGCAGCTGTTACTACTCTCCGATTGTTGAAGTCTTCTATACTAAGAGAGGTTGAATTTCTGGCTTTTAAATTAAGCCAACACTGAATGTTTTACTCTGATGTGTAAGAACTAACTTATGGCAGGACAGTATGCAAATACGGTAGATTTTTTTTAAACTTTAGAAACCATGTCAGCTTTATCACAGGGCTTAAAAATACTGTAATGATATGTTTAACAATGCTTTGTGTTAGTAAAGGACTATGACATTTATGTCAATAGGAACAGTAACTTTGCTGTGTTGTTTTGAGAGTTCAAACGTAACCATTTATGTTCCTGTGTATTAAATTTAAGGAATTATCCTTGTTATTTACACCCCTAATACTTTTTCAGTTCTCTGGGAGGTTTAGGGGTTTTATTGTTCTTTGTAAAATCATTTTAACAAGCCAAAGCATTTTTGGTTTGCTGCTTTTTCCTGTTACTGACTTTATGCCTTCCATAAACCCAGTTCTTCTATGTTAATATCTTCTATTTTAATTTTTTGTAAAATTTCCAAATTCTACTGCTTTCTATTTCTTCTTCCTTTTCTAGGCTGCATTAAGTTTGAGCTAGTGACAAATTATACCTCCTCATTTCTTGTGCAGTTCCTTCCTTTTTTTTTCTCAAGCATTTTGCAGACACATAGTGAGCTGAATTAAAATTAACCTGGTTGATGTGTCATGGTCAAAACTAACCAAGAAAGAAAGGCTTCATCTATTCAATTTAAAAATTTTAAAAGGTCAGAGATAAATATCAATCCCATTTTAAAGTATTTTCTCACTAAAGAGACTGAGCTGTTTGTTGTTGTTTTGGTTTGGTTTTGTTTTTTTTTCCTTAAATGTATTTCCACTGAAATTTTAAAATTTGGAGCTAGAGTCCAGTTCTGGATTACTAAATCTGTGTAGTGTATCTCCATGTGTCAAGTAGTAACTGAGTTTCTGAAAGCGGTGAGCATGTGACATAAAATTAAAATCTCTAACATGAGGCGATAGTCATTACTGTGAAACTCGGGCCATTTAGGCTTCAGGTTCTCAGCATTAGCTTTGATGAAATTATCTAGGTCTTTAAGTACATGTTGGTTTTAGTATGCTGAAATGCAATTTGGGACCTTATTTCTAAACACTAAGATCTGACTTTTGCTGTGGATAGCAGCTACTAAAACCGCCCAACCAAAAGGCACTTCGTATTGCTTGGATAATGGGAAAAGTTGTCAAGAGCCTGATAAGCTTTGGACTGCAGTCTTATTAATGTATGTGTTGTATTTCTTTTTGCTTTTATGTAGCAGATGTACCAGCCTGTTGCCAGTAAAGTTGGGTGGGTTTTTTTATTGTGTTAAGATAGGGTGATTTCTGCCTCAGTGTAAATTACAGGAGTTGTGTAGCTGGTACTTTTTCTTGGCCTCAGGGATTGCACTGAGTTGGAGCAGTTTCTTAAGGAGCTATCTTTCTTCAGCGACTCAGGCTATCAAGACTAACCCAGCCGTCTGACCCCAGAAAGGGGCATCTCATCCAATGCAGAATATGTGATCTGACTTTTTCTGAGACAACCTAGGCCCTAGGACTGAGCAAGTGAAGTAAAATGAAAGACCACGAGATTCCCATGTTATCCTATGCTTTATTACTTCACTGGGCTGTTGTGCTTACTTCCCTCTCCCTTCCTGCTCTTAGAAGCAGTGGCATGAACATGAGGTGACAGTCACGGGGTCTCCAAACTTACTGTGAAATGTGGAGAGTCTCTGACTCTCTTTTAATGTATCATTAAGTTTGAAGAGCTGGAGATCTGGAGGTTCTCAACATTGCAGTGCCGAGCGCTATGAATTTCTTATCTTTTGATTACAGCTGCTGATGTGTGCAGACACATGCCTTCAGGCCTGCAGACTCTTCTGTGATCTTTCCTCACTTATCACTGAAGTAATAACAACAGGCATGAGATTTCCTAGGTTTTGGGTTATGGTTTGTTTTTTAACTTGCTAAAAGTACAAGCTTTATCCAACAACAATGACAATCTGTTCAGTGCTCTAGCTTTCAAATTCAGAAACTACTATTAATGTAAAGAATTGTCTAGCAAACCCCTGAACTTATCTTCGTCATTTTGTTAATTTGTGGAAGCATTTTGAAAGAACAGAAATGTAATAAATACCTGTTGTTGTTACATGGTATGTTTCATCTTTTCTCTGTGCTTGGTCCCAAAACTGAAGCTTGTGCTCAGCTTAAGTGGCAGATTTGCTTTACAGTCCAGGGATATAGGTTACCAATGGTCTATGCAGTGATCATCAAGTAAAGATACATCAGTCTTTGTTAATAATAATGCATTGTTTCATGCTCATTGAAAGCATAAGGTAGGAACTTAATGTAATTCATAGAACATTGTAAATAAATATTTTTATTCCATCTATGTTGAAATCAAGACAAACTACTACAATTAGGACATGCATCATTAGTATCTAATAATTTTCACTTCCATAATACGAAATATACTACTAATGAAGTACATCATTAGTAATTAATGAAAAATTTTCCCAGTTAGCAACAAAATATAAAACTGCAAGGTGCCTTTTCTTGCAGTCTTTTTTCCTGAAGTTTCTTAATCTCTAACTTCTGAAGTAGAAATGCATGAAACCATGGCTAAAGCATTGCCTGAGGGCAAACTCAAATATAATAATTGTAATTATTATTTTGAAATCTGTTCTATAAATTACAAAATAGCAGTTAATTATCCTAACCACTTTATGGCTATGATCTGTCTCTCCTTCCATTGTTCAACTGACCTTTTTATGTAAGATCCTACTAATATTTTCTGCGAGGATAGAAGCCCTCAGGTTTGAGAATAACAAGTGATGAGTAATCAACAGTCTACTGTAACTGGCCTGTATTATTACTGTTACAAAATTGCATTTAGCATTGCCAGCAGTGGACCCGTAAGTGTACGTACGACTAATTTCCTACCAAATTGGTATTCATTTCTGTGTTTGTCACACCCAACCCTTTTGTTTTGATCTCATACCTTCATTCTGAATATCACCATATTTGATGTTTAACGAATCGTGTGATCATGGAAATCTTTCAGCTTTACTTTTCAAAGAAAGATGTATAGAAACATGAGCCTTAAATTTTCACAGAAAGAAACCTATTAAAAGCATACAAAGTGTGATTTTTGTAAAAAATACATTGATTGCTGAAGCTAGTCATATGATGTTTAGGAACTTGAGTGATAATTCCAAAGTCTGCGCTGGTTTTCAGCATGAGGTTTTGTCCTTGCAAGGGTGACGGCAGTTGGGTTTTTTCCTACCCATGTTTTCTAATATAACTCTGTGTGTTGGGGCAAACTGAACGGTTGTGGTTGAAGGGAAGTAATAAGGACATTGGCCATTTTGCCGAGAGAGAGACTGTGTGGATTTCTTTACAATCTTCTCTTCCATTTGGTATAACCAAACGCTAGTCTCGGTCTCCACTTTTAAAAACTGCCAGTGTGTAAAGCTTTTTTTTATTTTTTTTTTCCTTTTTTCCTCTTGCACCAGCTTCATCACCTCCCATTACCTGAAAAACCTGCCCCTAATAAGTCTTCCTCATCTTTTATTTAATCTTAGTTCACATGTTTATTTGGTCTTAACAATTCTCTTTCTTTTCCATATGTTTCTATGGGACTTGCATAAAAGAGTCTTCAAAAATACAAGAAAAAGAAACTGGAGATAAGATTTCTCCCTGCCCTGCTCTGTCATTGAGGTGTGAACAGAGCACAAAGGGAATACTTTGGTTTACTCTGCAATTGTGTTTGTTGTGTCATCAAACTAATTCATGGCAATGCTGTAAAACCAAAACCCTAATGTGAAGTTTTCTTCCCCTTACTGCCCCACCTCCCTTTTGTTATATTTCTGACTGAAATGGAAAACCGAGACACTGAAAACTGAATTAAACTAACTTGCAGTGACCTTTCTGTGCTGGATGACTTTGTTTCAGATGGTTTTCACTATGCTAGGAATATTTTGTTCTTCAGCTTTGGCCTCTTCGTTTTTTTTTCTATTTCAGCTTACTCTTTTTAGTAATAGACTCACTTTGGCTGTAATGTGCAATGACATTCTCTTCAGTATTCCTTGCAGGCAACATAATGCTGACCGTTAACTAGCAGCTAAGTGTTATTAGCTTGGTGGCTCAAGGTCACTCGGGGTATCTTGCTTCATTTGCCGTTCTTGAGAAGGAGAGTAGCTTATGGAGAGAACATTTTTGAGATGCGTCTTGACTTTAAAATTTACCACTTTTGAGCTCGGAGTGCAGAGGCTTTATGAGAGCAATAGACTTTATGGGTATGCATTAGGCCAATAACATGATAGGTCAGTAAGTTAGAAAATTTCCCTGTAGTGACATAATGTTTCATAACTCCCTATTACCTTCTGTGGGAAATGGTGTAGGCAGTAATGCCTTTCCTTTTCTAGGCCTGCTGTGGAAAATATCTTACAATTTTATTTTTTTTTTTATTACCTTTTGTCAGAGGATCTCCAAGTACTTTACAAACAAATTAAAAACACCAGTGAGGAGAGTACTTACATTTATATTGCTCAAGTTACATATGGGGAAATAGAAGTGTGAAGGGGAGACATAGGCAAGGTTAGAAAGTGAGTCTGAAACAAGATAAGTAGAAAAAGAAACGGCATTGCGATTACATTTTGGGTTGCCTATTCTGTGGCATCTTGCAGTCTTGTTGTTTGTGGTGTTTTTTTTTAATTTATAATGATCATGTGAAAATACTTTCCATGAAAGTTTAAGGGAAAAACATTGTCTTATTAGTATGAAAAAAAATTATCCAGTTTCTTTAACATTGTTCTTCAGGTTACTGTGGGAGGGAATTAGTAAGGGTATCAAATAGTGAAAAGCTGATAAGAAGCATCATGCAGGGACCAACTCATCTACTGTCATCTAAGATCTGGATGTATTTATATACTGTTTCCTTTCATTGTAATCCCTTTTTCTGCTCTTTAGGGGCTTCCTCTCAGTGAATATGGGTGTCATTTTTATTCCCTTATGAAGGCATTGTGCAATCTGCATAATTTTGTACAGTTTTGAGATGCATTTTTCTTCACATTAAAAGAAATTAATGTTTTAATGAGGAAAGATCACTGCCTCCAATGAATTGGTAAGGAATTGTCTAAATCGTGTTTGGATATAGTTTCAGAGGAATCTAAGGAAGTTTTTAACATTAATGAGCCTTCTGGTGTCTACTAGAGTGAACAAATTATTCCTGTTTCTTCGACCTCTTTAACTGTTGTACAAAGAGAAAGGAGTATTATTGAACCATTGTACGACAGGACCACATAGAATACGGAGGATTGACCATAGAATTCAGAAACGAGGGAGAGTAACCCAGGAGTGAGAGTAATGAGCTGTTCCCAGAATAGTATCTACCTGTCACCATACACTGGAGGTTTCCACTGACATCTCAGCTCATGTAAGTCAGATTTACATGATGCTTCTTGAGTCTTCCTCAGTACAGAGCTGGAAGTTTTCAACACTTCCACAAAAGGGTAAAATTATCTAAGGTGTGGGGATTTTTTTTTTGTTGTTTGTTTATTACCAGAAGTGACTTGAAATCCATGACTTGCCACCACTGCAGTGATTGTAATTCAAGATCTGTTGCACTCTAGATGTCCTAAAACTCAGAAACTAAATTGGATCAAACCCATAATCTAAGTTGTTTAGGTCTTATTTATTATTATTTACATTACTTTTAGTGATATTTTTAAAATCAAGGGATTTATCTTTTCATTTTCTTAGTTTATGTTCTTTTCAAGTAAAACCACGGCTTATGGAAAACTAGGTAGCTGAAACTTGCCCTAGAACTTGACACATGGCATTGGTACACCTAATAAATATTGGCAATTCTAATATAAGGAAATAGTCAGAAATCCAGTCCGTTTCCTGGCATGTAGATTGACACAGTGCAAAGTCTTGTTGGAAAGTTTCATAGTATTTGAATGATCATAATGTCAGTCCTATTACTGCTCTCTTGTTCTTTCTGTCACTGACATGCAATTATGGAATTTCGCAACTGAAGTGATGACAATTGCTCCTCCGTGTGTGTGTGTGTGTCTATCTTTCCCCTTAATCCAACTTTATCTTGCAATCTGTAATTTGATAAAGTGGAATTGAAATGACAGGCATGACAGAAGTGCCAAAACAATAATTTGACCTCCCACTGAAGTGTCAATGTGTTCGGCTGCATGACTTTTACACATGCTGAATACACATAAGGGACACAGATAGTATATTTATTGTGCTAGAATACCTGTTAAGGCAGATTGCTAAAAAAAGGTATCTCAACACTGTGTCTTTTTGCCAGCCTGTTCCATCTTTAACTGTTATATTTTGTACGGCTGTACTACTATGTATAAACATGATTGCTATTGCATGTAAAATATTTTATTAGGAGATTTTTTTTCAAATCTTCAATTTGAAGATATTTGGGTAAATCTTGAAATTGTAATTCTGTGGCTGTGTAGCAAATTAGTTATTGAATAGGCTATTTACTCTTTACTTTTAAAGACAACTTTTTCATATTAAACCTCTTTGGGGAAGGTGCCAAAGAATGAAGAAGGAGCCATAGAAAAGGTACACCATTTCTTTTTCCAAAGTCCTTTAGTACTGATGAAATACCTAGTTCCCATTTGTACAGAATATAAATTTAATCCCCGTTTCAGATTACCTTGTGTTGTAAACAAATGTTATTGAGGACATCAGTCAGCAAGCTGGCAAAGTCGAGTTACAGTGTACACAAAATACAGAATATAAAAAAGTATTTTCTGTGGTAGCTATATACTGATAATTTCAATTTCACTTGAGAAGAATCTTCTGGAATGAGTGACGTGCCCGTGAGTAGTTTGAGTAGTTGGTATCTTTGAAATGTCAGCTTTTCATTGAGGTAGACTGGAGTTAAAGAAATCCTCAAAATATTTTTGCTTGAAATCTGATTCCAGTTTAAATCCAATTTAGAAGTTTCTAAAAAGGGTCCATGAGGACTATGAGCTTTATCATTCTCTACATACAATATAATGGTTCTTTGTTACTCTTACATGTTATGAAGGCAAAAAAACCCCTCTTTTTAAATAAAATAGTGCTAATTTTTATCCTTTCTGTGACTGGTAGTTATGCCTTTCACCTGATATTCTTTCTAGCCGTTTTATTTAATGCTGTGGCATTAAAACATGCCTTTATCCACTGTTACATTCAGTGCTGATATTTGCATTATGTGAATTGTAAAATCCAGAAAGCAATCATAAATCTTTTTGAACTTCCTCTGGTTTGAAATAAATTGCATTAGGTATATAACAACTTCCTGCTAATAACTCCTAAAAAGCTCACTGAGCTAGAAATAGCATTCTGAAATATCTAATACTTTTACATAAAAATAATTACTGAAGTAAATAGTGAAGTAAGTTTCACTGAAGTAAATGTATGCACAAGTTACTTTGTTGTATGTACTGTACCTGCAGGTACCTATATGTACATATACCTGTACCTATAATAATCAATTTTATTTCACCTGAGGACAAGGAAGGTGACAGAAGAAAAAAACTTTTTGGCTTCAATACTCAGCTAACTGTAAAATTAAAACATTCAGATTTAGGGCAAAAAAGAAAATCAAGTGGAGAGGGATAACTTAAGTTTGATTTGATACTAATTATCTGTCAAAATTAACTGAAAAATAATTCATGAAAGACTAAAGCCTTGTTGAACTTCTGACTACATCTGGCCATTAAGTTTTGAACAGGTAAAAAAAACACAGAGAGGAACTTTTGAAGTTATACAAAAAAAGGAAGAACCCACAGATCTATTAATGTTAGCGTGCTGTGAATGGGAACGTCTTACGTCTTCTCTGTGTGAATGAATAAAACTTTGCCGCAGTGGGGCAGTGCAACTTTCTCTACTATGCGGTGAAACATTTTCTTTTAAAAGGTGCCTGTTTTCTGGTAGTGTAAGCTCTTCATAACCCACCCTATGCTGCATCGGTAAGGTATAGTTGACCTTAGCAGTTACATTACCTACTAATTTTCAGTTATTAATCTGAGCTACCAGATTCCGTGCAACGTATCAGATACCAATGTCAAATTATGCAAGGTTGAATGACATGGATTTAAATATATAAACTATATCTCCGTGCATAACTTTATATTGTATACGCATGCCAAAGTGTTTAATGGTCATTGTTGCTTTAGAGAAAAGTAAGTTTCAAGTTGACATTTCCTTCCCTATCTATTTTTTCATAACTTTTCAATAAGGATTTGTGAGACTTCATAAAGAAGGTTAGAGTTAACAGTAGGTACAGAGGAGTGACCTTATTTACAGATAGGTCTATGTGTACTGTGGGTTACGCTTGCTGACCCCAGGAGCCGGAGGGCCTGAGTGACAGGGAGGAGCGCTGGGTTTCTGTCACGTGCCTGGTTCACTTCATCTCCCGCCATTTCTAGGAGCGCCCGCAATAAAACCGGCATGGCTGTGGCAGCACCGACGGGCTGGGAACCCTGCGTGGTATTCCTGCTCTAAGCCTGGAGAAGCCTCTTCGGGTTTAGAGGGTATTTTTTGGACCCGGTCTAAAGAATACTCAAGGGGGAGAGAAGTCTTACATCGAGGAGAACAAAATTACCTCCCTGTGTTAGGCAAAAGAGTCTCAAGTTAGGGACTCTTCTTTCACTTAACTTCCTGCCAACCAGCACAAACCTCCCATGGCTGAGGAGAAGGTGGTGCAAACTGGGAACTGGGTCCATCCCGATGCCTCTGGCGAGGCGAGGGGCCAGGGGCCGGCCGGGGTGGCCTGCAGGAGGGCGCCGGGCACTGCAATGGCGGGAGGACGTTTGGGCTGGCCGGGTGCTGCGGTTGGCGGGGGGGGGCAGAGCCGGCCGCAACTGGTTGTGACCGGCCGGGGCGGGTGCCGGCTCCCGCCACGCGGAGCGGGGCAGCGCCCCCTCAGCAAAGCCGGCCTCTCCCTCAGGGGGAACCGGATGGGGTCTGACAGAGCCCCCGGAAAGCAAACGAAAACAAATGATAAACAGCACTTAAAATTTTAAAGGGCGCACTGTGGGCGTCGGAATTACGGAAAGCCTGCCTCTTGCAGCCTGCAGGCTACGGGTAGGTCGGGTTTTTTTATATATGAATTGTGAATTGCACCGCCAGACAGGTAACTGCAGAAGGAGCTGGGGTCCCTACTAGTGAAGGGTGTCAAAGCCACTGTGCTTTTTATGTTTGGTTTTTTTTGTTTTTTTTTTTTTTTTAATTTGGGGGGTGTGGGTGGGGGGGTGTTTGTGGTTTTTGTGTGGGTTTTTTTTGTTGTTTTCAATGCTTTTACCACTTGTTAAGGCTTCAAAGGCACATTAACCAAAAATGTAGCTGGACATTAGAGACCTTTATTTAAAATAAGAAATACATGTATTTCATACAAATTAACTAGAAATTATGTGCTAAACAATGGTTTAAAATGTCTGTGCAGCAGCTAGCAGAGGCTGAAGACAACTTAGGCTGTTTCTCCACTTTCTTTCCAGCTTGTACATGCTCATGTATGACTGTGCATTTGGAGATGTACACCATCTCATGCTGTCACCTTGTCACAGAAGCAGTGAGAGGTTTTGCCTTGCAATGTGATAAAGTTGCTATAACATGAACTTTTATGCAGCTTCTCGCTAGGAGCCAGGGCTATTTTTGTAGATAAATGCTTCCCAGCATAGAAGCTGAGCGGAGCTTTGCCTGCAACCAGTAGCCATTTTGACTTCTTTTTAACTGTCACGTTGAATTTTCCTTATGGAATAAAGTTTGGAATTTCAAGAACGGGGAAATAAGAATTATGGAATTTAATTAATAATTAAAAAAACCTTTTCTTTTCATCTGTTTGAGCTGAGCCACATGTTCCTAGTCACTACCTATTTTAGTAATCCGGAACTTCACTTTTTGTGGACACGTGAAAATATAATCTCTGTCTCACAGGATTTTAGTAGTCTTCTATATAGTTAACATTTTAACTGGTTAAAATTTTTAAAAATTTTAAAGCTAATGTCAGTTTAGGGAGAAGGCAAATGGGAAGGGAAGAAGTTGCTTAGGATCCCTTTTACCTCTGATTTTACATACTTAAATAATTAGCCTGAGTTCTGAAGGGCTGGGCATTCAACTTAAATCTTCGTTACAAGCTTATTCGTTATTACCTTCACTTATTCTGGCTTGAAATGTACTTTCTGTTTTTGGAAAAGAGTGTAATTAGTTCATTAAGCTAGGCGAAATCTAGCCACGGTGACAATAAGTGGAGTAGGTCAATGTTTGCTAGGATGAAGAGCAGAAATACACGGCAGAATAACTCCTAAGAGAACTTTATATAATGAGGCCACTGTGGGAAGCCATTTGGTGTTCTGCTTTCATGGAGAATCAGAGAATTTTTTCAGTCGATAAGAGTATTTATTCTTGCATAAAGCTCCCAGATGGTAACATTTAGAAAATATATACTTTTCTTATTCTGTTATGCATCAGGCTTGTTGATACGCTTTTTATTAGACAAGTAATCTTCCAGATGTTGTTGTATTAAACGGAGGTATAGAGATATTTTCCATTAATTTTCTGTTCCCAAGTTCTAGGCAATGAATTCTGATTTTCTTTCTTTAAAATTGCAGGACAGCATTTCATATATTAAGTGATACACAGATCACACATAGCTGGTTAAACTTACCAGTGGAGCATTAATAGAACACTTGCGAGTTTTCTTTTTCAGTTCTCCAAGAGGTATAATAAACAAATATGCAAGTTGTAATTTATAAATGTATACAACTACTGTGGTTAATTCAAAGTTTTAGAAAATGACAACCCTTCCTAAAAGAGCAAATACAGGGATTGAGGAGCCATAAAATGAATAAAGTATTTTTTCCAGGCTCTGAGTCTAGATAGTAAATCTGGGATGTATTGTGTGACCTACATTGGGCTTGGAAATGTTTGTTTTTTTTTTTCATACAGAAACCTCAATTCTTGGAAGTACATGCACTTTAGAAGGAAGTATATGTCTAAAAGCATTAAAACCTTTTTGTTTCTGGCTGAAAACACGGCCATCTGTGCTTAGCCATATAAATGTTCTGTTCCTACACCTCAGTTTTCCTTGCAGTTAGAAAAAAGCCACTATTTACTTCACAGGTGTTTGAAATAGGTGTTCCATTTTCATGAAGTATCCTTAAAGAGCCTTATTGGTGAGCTGGAAGTGTAGAGGATATGTATTTCTCCAGGAAAAAAAGTAGGAATGCTAGTTCTTTTGTAACAACTTCTAAGTCCTTGTAGTAGAGCTTATGTTAAAATATACACACAAACATGTTGCTATATAGGAGGTTGCAGTTGTTTTCTCTTTATTTAATCAGTATACCTGACAGCCTGAGTTCAGGCTGCTCCTCTGTGGTGTTAAGGTTGCATAGTTCCAGTATACTCTTCAGTGAAACTAATGCGTACAAAACTTGGAAATGGCATTTGAAATTTTGTGTGAAGAACTTGATGCAGGCAAGCGCTTTACTGTTCTAAATCATAAAATGGAGAGAGATAAATAAAAATCCTTCTGTATCAAAAAATATATCTCTATGGAAAAATTAAATTTTAATATTGAAAATTGAAATCATTTTAGGAATTGAACGGCCTCTACTACTTTGCATTTCTTTCCTTATAACCAGTAACAAAGAAAATATTTCTTATGGAAATATTTAGAAATATTAGGTATTAAAAATTCACTTTAATATCTAAGTATCTTTTTCTTGCTACTTTGTATCATCAGCATGATTACGGATGAGAAAAGAGGTGGTATATTGATTCTATATGCATATGGGCTAATGGATAGTATGCCTACAGCAATATCTGAATCTTTTGGATAGCCTGTCTTTGAATTTTACACCATGAACATTCATCTCCAGAGGATGGAGCTCTGTGGTTCTTCCTTTCTATTAACCTCCACTGTTGGTACCCAGATGTCGCACAGCATTTGGCTTGCTGTGGGAATTCTTTTCAGGAATTGAGACTGTCTGAAAACAGTCATCCAAAACAAAGTATTGTTTATGCTTAACAGTGTGACCACAACAAAGGAGAAAGGAAAGAATGTAAAACCAAAGGACTTACTAGGCTGTGGTGGGTTGACCCAGGCCAGCAGCTTAGTGCCCCTGCAGCCACTTGCTCACTCCCACCTGACTGATGGGATTGGAGAGAGAATAAGAAAAGCAAAAGCAAGGAAACTCATGGGTCAAGATAAAGACAGTTTATTAAGTGAAGAGAAAAACACCCAAACCCACAAGTGATGCAGAGGCAGTCACTCACCACTTTTCCCAAGCAGACTGATGCCCAGCAAGTCTCTGAGAAATAGCTACCTCAGAAGACACAACTCCCACCATCAACACCATCCCTTGCCTTCTTCCACTACCCTAGTTTTATTGCTGAGCATGATGCTGCATGGTACGGAATATTCCTCTGACCAATTTGGATCAGCTGTGTCCTCTTCACATCTCTTGCCTGCCACTAGCCTGCTCATTGAGGGTGGGGTGTGGGAGTGTGTCAGCATGAGTAGAAGAGAAGGCCTTGGTGCTGTGCAATCACTGTTCAGCATAACCAAAATATTGGTGTGTTATCAACACAGTTTTAGGGAAAATCTTTTAGGAAGGCTCAGGTTGCTGAAGCTGTTTACAAAAACAAATTGCAGCAGCAGGACAGGATTCCTATGGGAAAAACTTGGAAATGGCATTTGAAATTTTGTGTGAAGAACTTTGTGTGAGAAAACTATGCTTTCAGCTACTTGTAAGCCAGCAATCATTTGTCCTTACATACGGTATTTATTTATTTATAGTTGAAAGGCGTCCATACTCTTTGAACTATCTCCCTTCACTGCCACTGTTTCAGCACTTTCTTGGGAAGCAGAGGACGAGTTTCCAGGCTCTTAGTGAATAGGGGAAGCCTTATGTCATCTGTACTTGAGTTTAGACTTCTCCTATCATCTAGGCATAAATCGATCAGATGGCTTTCTAGGAGCACACGCATGGCAAGATTATCAGTGACAGATTGTTTTCAGCATATTTGAAGGGGACAAACTGAATCAGACCATTGTTTTGTTTGCCAAATTAATATCTGGGATGTAATCCAACCTGATTAACAGGATGGCTATGATTGGATCATGAAAGGGTAAGCAGACATTTGGAAGGCCTTTTTTTATACCTGCTGGCTCTGTTGCTTTCCGAGTAGTTTGAACACATGCAAGAATATGCTCCTATCCAGTAATCCAATTCATTTCTCATTGATTCCAGTTTGTCTTTTTATGTTGTGTTGGATCTCTTGCCAGGTAAATCTTTTCTCCGTAGAGTGTAGATTGCTTTTTACAGCTGCCTGAACGTCTGGTACTGGGCAGTTTGATCAAAACTTCCTAATTAAGTTATTTCAGAACTGACTTCTTCAACAGTGATGCAAAATGTCTTTTCCTCTACTGAAGCCTGTTATTATAAGAGCACTTATGCTTAAATGTATAACCATATTTGAAAATTTGAGTATGTGTGCATGTTTCTGTTGTCTTTGAAATATTGTTGATGATTCTTATGTAAGGACTGAAGTAAGGGTTAATGGTTTATTTTTTTTCCATTTTTCTTAGAGGTATGTTTTATTGTCTTTGTTTGATGGGTGATACAGAGACTTTATGGTTTATATATAAACTATGTACTTTCCAGATTTGACTTATGTAATCATAGCAGTTTTGCACCATTCAACTGAAAAATTATTCTTGGTGATCAAGGTCAGAAAAATCCAGGGATTCTGCCATTTATCACAGCTGCTTGAGTACTGAAATAGGGCACCCAGGGCAATATTAAGAGAACTAGTGTAGAAGGATGTCTTACTATGGCATACTTTCTCTGTAACAACTTTTTTTAAAAAAGACTGGGTTATTTCTAAAAAATATGGTAAAAATATTGAAAGAAGAATGTTGATGTTCGAAGTCTAAAAGTCAAATACCCTTTTTGTCTTTTTTCTTTCCCCTCCCTTTCAGCAGACTAATGTACAAAAGAAAGTTAATTTACATTTTTTTCTAGATGATGATAATATGCATACTAGGCAATTGATGAACTTTTTATTCTGAATTAAAAGCAATGCCAATTAAAAAAAAAAATCTGATCCCTGTTACTATTATTCACTTTCAAGACTTGGTAAATCATAGAATCATAGAATGGTTTAGGTTGGAAAGGACCTTGAAGATCATAGAGTTCTAACCCCCCTCCCATAGGCAGGGACACCTCCCACTAGACCAGGTTGCCCAAGGCCACGTCCAGCCTGGCCTTGAACACCTCCAGGGATGGGGCCTCAACAACCTCTCTGGGCAACCTGTTCCAGTGCCTTACCACCCTCACAGTGAAAAACTTCTTCCTAATGTTCAATCTGAACCTGCCCTCTTCCAGTTTAAAGCCATTTCCCCTTGTCCTATCGCTACATGCCCTAGTAAAAAGTCCTTCCCCAGCTCTCCTTTGGGCCCCCTTTATGTACTGGAAGGCCGCAATAAGATCTCCCCAGAGTCTTCTCTTCTCCAGGCTGAACAGCCCCAACTCTTTCAGCCTCTCCTCATAGGAGAGGTGCTCCAGCCCTCAGATCATCCTCATGGCTCTCCTCTGGACACGCTCCAGCAGGTCCATGTCCTTCTTATGTTGGGGACTCCAGAGCTGGAGGCAGTACTCCAGGTGGGGTCTCACGAGAGTGGAGTAGAGGGGCAGAATCACCTCCCTTGACCTGCTGGCCACATTTCTTCTGATGCAGCCCAGGATATGGTTGGCCTTCTGGGCTGCATTCGCACATTGCTGGCTCGTGTTGAGCTTCTCGTCAATCATCACCCCCAGGTCCTTCTCCTCAGGGCTGCTCTCCAGCCATTCCCTGCTGAGCCTGTATTTGTGCTTGGGATTGCCCCGACCCAGATGTAGGACCTTGCACTTGGCTTTGTTGAACTGCATGAGGTTGGCTTGGGCCCACCTCTCCAGCCTGTCCAGGTGCCTCTGGATGGCATCCCTCCCCTCCAGGGTGTCTACCTTGCCAAACAGCTTGGTATCATGGGCAAACTTGCTGAGGGTGCACTCAACCCCACTGTCCACGTCGCTGACAAAGATGTTGAACAGTACAGGCCCCAGTACTGATCCCTGAGGAATGCCACTCGTCACTGGTCTCCACCTGGACATCGAGCCGTTGACCGCAACTCTTTGAGTGCAACCGTCCAGCCAGTTCTTTATCCACCGAGTGGTACATTTGTCAAATCCATGTCTCTTCAATTTAGAGACCAGGATATCATGTGGGACAGTGTCATACGCTTTGCACAAATCCAAGTTGACGACATCAGTTGGGCTTCCCTTGTCCACTGCCGCTGTAACCCCTTTGTAGAAGGCCCCTTTGTTTTCTGTGGGCCTCAGCAGAGTTTCCAGGAGGACCTGCTCCATGATCTTGCCAGGCACAGAGGTGAGACTGACTGGCCTGGAGTTCCCTGGGTCTTCCTTGTTTCCCTTTTTGAAAATAGGGGTTCTGTTTCCTCTTTTCCAGTCGGCAGGAACCTTGCCAGACTGCCACAACTTCTCAAATATGATGGCTAGTGGCTTGGCAACCTCATCTGCTAGCTCCCTCAGGACCTGCGGATGTATCTCATCAGGTCCCATGGACTCGTGCAACTTCAGATTCTTCAGGTGGTCTGAAGGAAGGTTGAAGACCAAGGAACAGAGCATGTTTTGTTTACATGTGAATTGTCTGAAATCCTCTAGGGAACATCTAGTTTGGCAAATTTGCTTGGTATATTCGTTTCCTACAACTTTGTTTCACTGTGGTCTTTTCCTGAACAGATAACAGATTTTTGCCTTTGCAACAGAAGTCCTATGCAATTTTATGATATAGCTGGCCTGTATTTTGTTTGTCCTATTTTCCTCATATGCATGTATTACTTCTGCTAAACAGATTCCAGTATTTCTTTGGATCATAGTAACAGCCTGAATCAAACTATGCTTTTTAACTTTCAGGTGGCAGGTGTGGTAGGTAAAGAGTGGTGAAGAACACATTTCCTGGCCTTGCCACTGGCTCTGTTGACCTGGCAAGTCAAAATGTTCACCGTTCTTTTCCGTAGCAGTAAAACGTGTTTCTAGGTAGCTTATGAGGTTTGGTTTTGTTTCCTCGTTTGATTCCTTTTCACTGCTATTGAAGATGCAAAATGCTTAGTTGGTTTATTTCTAACCAATATTGAGAGGAAATTTCTCATTACAGTATTTGAATAGTTTTGAAAAGCAGTAAAACAGAAGAATTTTGCCCTTCTATATTTGTTATATTCTATGAAATGCTTCAAAGAACTGTGACATACTGTTTATTGAAATATGACATTTTTTCAGTCTTTATTACATAGTCTAAGTAAAAAGAAGTACAAAAGCTAAGTTTAAAACATTTAGAAGAGTATTGCAGCAAATCTATGAAAATATTAAAATTCAATAGCATGCATAGAAGTAACACTCCGTCTACTCATTATAGCTTTAATTGTATCAAAGTCAAAATCTCCTTAAAAGTGTGTCTGTGATTAAGGAACAAATTTTGATTGTTAGTTGTTTTCAGTTATGTGAAGTAGGAAGCCTTCCTTTTTCTTTCTTTAAAAAGTGTATCAAATTATCTGCCTTTAAGAATACTATAGATTATATCATTCAAGTTTTGAGTGAACTGACCATAGAATTGTTTAATTTTTTGAAGATATTTAAATAGCTTCAGATGCTTCCTACAGTGTTTCTTCTCCTACTATGTTAAATAATTAACTTCATCCTTAGTAGAGATGTATTAATAACACAAGAGAATGAGATTGCAAATCTTGCGTCTCAGGGTTCTTTTTCTTCTGCTTAATGAGTCTCATTGCAAACAAAGCTTCCTTCCCAAAAGTAATTGTTATCCAAAGGAATAATATGCTTGATAAACTCAAGGTATTCTTCCAAGTGAAAATGTTTGAGGAAAGAAATTTTGGTGAATCAAATGGCATCTATGAAGTGCACTGTGTGTGGTCAGGGCTTAATTATTAAAAAGCTCAGCTTTTAGGGTAGGGGCCAAGGATTGGGTGCAGTTGATGACCGCGCAATATATTAGTGATGTCATGGGTCCTGCGCAGATACCTATATGGAATTCTTTGGACTTTCCCTTTGGTCCTATAACACAAATATCAACATGGAGTGAAACTTGGGAAACAGAGGCCAAAAACTCCTTTATCTTATTTTTCATGTATTTGAGTTCTAACTTGCCAGTCACCAAATTCAGCAGAAACTTTTTTTTTCATTCAGTTGACTCATGTCATAGAGCACCAGCTCTCAGACCAGAGGTGGAGGTTGGCATGCTTAAGTCAAGGCCATAAACTAAATCAAAGAGCTTGTTTATAAAACTCTCTAATGTCAGTTCAGTTCCTATGGAAGATTACTGTGTTATAGATCAGTGGTTCTTGTTGGAAGTTTGGGATTCCAAAGTTTTAGTTTGAAGGACTACCTGAAAGGCCTTGGAAGAGCCTGCAGAAATGCCTGCAAGTACCTTTTTTTTTTTTTTAAAAAAAAAAAAAAGCACACCCCCCAAACAACAGCAACAACAACAACAGCAACAACAACAACATCACTTGAAACTTCTTGTATCTTGCCTATTTCAATTTCACTTCCTGATTTCATCATTTCTCCAACTTAAATATGCTGAGGGTCATGATTAAGCCTTCTCAAAGCACTAAATGTAATTATATGCACTGATTTCTTTTAAAGATATTAAAATAACTTCATAAGTTTTAAACTGTGTTTAAATAGAGTTTTCTATCAAAGTATGTTAAAACATCTTGTCTTCTACCAGCCATGCTACAGTCTTGGTGTTTAATATGTCTTGCCTGATGTTTTAGTCTACAGTTTTGACATGCTGATTTCCCTACGTATTTTATTATAAAGGATTATGCGATTTCACATAAGCATAGATACCGTGTTTTAGAAATAAAATTTCTCTGCAAATCATTCTAGGGAAACATTTAAATGTGCAAACTTATTTTTCTGGTTTTATGTTTCCATGTTTTTACAGAGCTCTTATTGACAATTACCTTAAAGATATTACACAGTATCTATTTTTATTCTTTTGGTACAGCTAGTGTACCTCACTGAATCTGCCTTTACAATGTATTACCCTTCCTATTGGGTGCTTGAACTACAGCTCTATCTGTCTTCTCTTTTCATAGAATGCATAATGTGTCAGTGTCTACTGTATCTAGTTTTGATCTGAGTACAAATTAGCACATGCTTGTGCGTTCCAGAGGTGTTTATCTCCCAAGTTCTGTCCCAGAAAGTCGATTGTATCTTAACTGTATGCTGCTTATTCTAAAAGAGCTGTACCCCATCACAAATCTATGCTGTGCAGATTAACTGCACGCATGCTAGGCACTGGCTTTCTGGCCATTTTTTGTTTGCAGTGAGAAGCACATGCTTTCAAGGACATCAGTCCAGGTAACCTTATTTGCACTCACTGGCATTTTCAAATGAGTTTAAGTGGAATATGGCTGTATGATTGAAATTCCTCTGAAGAACCTGCAAAAACTGTAATTCTTGACATTCCCTCAGTACTTGCCATGGCCATTAAGATAATTAAGACCAACTGGGTAAGGTTCCTCTATTTACACTACTGCCTTGAGAACAGCTATGATTGCAGTGAGACTGCATCTTATTGCATAAAGTAAAAAGCATCCAATTGCATCTTAGGTAAAGAAGGCATAGAGGCCTCTGTTGGCTCACTTGTGACACTTGCAGTCTCAGCTGAACTAGATGCAAATATTAGTTGTTGCTACTAGCTTTGAAGATTACTGGGTTCCACAACTTGCAAAATGTGTGCCTAAAGTCAAGTCCGCAAAGAAAAGTGTCATTGTTTTTAGAAGTTCTGCTCACTTTTTAAGAATCCTCAGAAGTACAAAGTCTGTCAAAGAATGTCCATATTTATTTTGGTAGCTCTGTAAGCTGAACTCCATTTGGAAACTTGGCTTATTTGCTTTCTGCATTTAAACCAAACAATAGCATACCATAATCTGATATTTTGCAATCTAGCACAGGAGAATTTTAAGAATTGAGTCATATCAGAACCTAGACCAAGTTACTCAGTATGCTAATGAACTTGTTACTGTCTTTCAGACTATTTCTTGTAGTTGCTCTTTCACATCAAATGCTTGCTTGCTTCAAAATTAATTTAAAAAGCTTTGCAACTTCCTACGCATTTTAAAAGAAATTATTCTTGTAAATGTCACAAACTGTTCTTACCTTGCCTTTTACATTCCTGTGTATTTAAAACCTTACCCATGTTTATTGTAAGTTTTCTCAGGGCCACATACATGATGTATGTTTTATCCTGTAGGTCTGAATTTTAGGGCCAGACTGATGATCCAAAGAGTGCCTAGTCCTTCGTTAGCAAAAATGTCTCTTTGTTACTTGAGCGACACTCAGGTTGGTTTTGGTAACCCGAAAAGTTAGTAAGCCCTAGTTCTGGAAACCGGACAAAGATACTGTAATACTCATTTTAAGAAACAAAATGCTCTTTTTTTTTTTTTTTTTTTTTTTTTTTCTGGCATAGTGAAGCACAGAGTAGATTTATTATATGTGTGTAGTTTAAATGTTACAAGATAGGTACTTTAAAATATATTGTTGGGTGTAGTCTATTAATTAATGAAACATCACTTTGTGCATTTTCATTTTAAGGTCACTAATCCTAAATTATTTGGCAATATTTTTCAAATTATTTAGTTTAACTGAAAGTTTTTAAACTATTAACTCAATAGTTTAAACTATTAAAAAAAAAAAAAAAAAAAAAACAAACAACAAAACACAAGGCAAGTGTGGTTATAGATTACGTGGAATCTTTAGCCAAAGTTTTAGTCAGTTGATTTGAGTGCTCTGCTCTCGTGTTCTGTGTTTGCTTCAGAATAATTTTTTCATTTATGTATTCAATGCTTTTCTGTATAAAAGCTACAGATCTCCTCAGTATCTTCTGTTAATACAAACGTGCATACTGTTGAGGTTTATTCACTTTTAGATTTAGCTTAACTGGTTGCGTTTTGACATACCATGATGATATAGCTTACAGAACCAGAAGATGGCACTGTAGGCTAAAATAATATGTGTTCAGTTAGTAAAACCTTTCTCCTTTATAAATGGATTAGTTTTTTTTTTTTTATTCCTCCCCCCAACAACTTAATTTTGTAATAACCTCTAAATTATTTTAAGGCTTGCTTATCCTCGACAGAAGCAATGGTTAGGATTCTCTATTATTGTGCTGTCAGTACAGCTTGTCTGTATGTTTATCATGCTTGTCTTGTTTCAGATCTGATACAACTTCAAAATAATTTTTTCTACTGACGGTATTATTTTTTTAATTTAGCAAACTCACTGCACTAAATCTGTAAGCATTTTACATAATGAAATTCTGCACTATTTAAATGTCGCTTCTCTTAAACTACTCTTTCACTTTCTACTTCTTTTCTGCGCTGCTTTTTGAATATAGTACTAACTTAAGCATTCCAATGGCTGGATCACTGTACTATGTTAAAATAGTTAGAACTGTAGTTTCGTGTTTGTAAGTTGCATAAAATCCATGTATGTCACAGCAGCTGCTCTTTCTCTCTGCATCACACAAGAACCAAGCAATGAAGAGATGAAATTAATTTAAGACATTAGAAAATGCAGTTTGCTTTTCAGACTGGCACCTGGAAACTTTCCTAAACAGTATTTTTGTATGCTTCAGCCTAAAATGAGAGCACTTCCAGTGTTCAAGTGACTCAAATGTGACAGAAAACTCAGTGCTTTCTTTTCAGTCTTTCACCTCCCTCCTCCTTTTCTCCTCAAACTCTTGAAGTCATTTAGGCATTATTTGTATTAGATTATTTAATTAGAGGGAGAGGATTAGGGCAGGAATTATGTATCTTGATAAGGATTTCCCTTTCTATTTATTTATTCCTGTTCAGAATGAGCAAAGAGAAGATGTGGTAGCCAGTTCACAAACTGAGCATATGAAGGATATAACACAAAACTAGCTCGATGGATTTGGTGGTAGGTAGGAGAATTGTTGTGGGATGATGCTTTTGAAAACAGAGTTTATTGTATTTGCTTTTGTAACGGTCATTATTGAAACTCTTCAGAGAATGAATTCTATTAATTTGTTCAAAACACAAGTGGCAACGTTACTAATCTAAAAAGTACACCACAAACCCCACCATTTCTAAAACATTATATTCACTGAGATTTGCTTTGCTCTGTAATACAATTTTTATGCTTAAGCATATTTATTTGAGCAGTTTTATTGCCTATAATACTGTTTTTATATATTTTTACATATTGATGTGTGTGTGATTGCCAAATAACTTGGGCTTTCATAACAAGGTTGCTGTTACAATATTTTTCACAAAAACATTTGCAGATGTGTCCTTAAGGGATAGGCTGATATGATGTTTGACATTTATATAAGGGAGGGTGAAATTAGTAGTGGATTCTTTTACTGTAAAACTCCTGGGGATAAACCAGAGACCCACAACTATTAACTTGTCTTTTCTAGCCAGTCGATTAAAGTCTGACTTCTGTGGCCTGCAGGGCACATTAAATGCCTGACTAAGTAGCCAGGTCCTGCATTTGCAGGCATATTGTGCAGCTGAATGTGATTTTTTTTTTTTATTATTTTTTTTTATTAGTAAGCTTAGTAGCAGGTGGGGAGCTTAACTGCCATTGCTGTTCGTAGGGAAAACTTCTTTTTTTTTTGTAGGTACTTTAGGAAAGTAGTAAATAATAAATCAGAATTGCATAACGTATGCTATTTTGTGTATTCTTTCTGCTGTTGATGATGAACTGCTGATATGATAATGTATGTTGTCTCACAGTGTATTTGGTCTCTTACATTAAATAGTACTGGCAAATGTAAAATGGAGTGCAATAAATAGTTCTAAATTTAAGTTCAGTTACCATTAATTACATTAAACTTTTTATCAGAATGTCCAAGTATGGTGTTTAGATTATATGCATACAGCTGTTTATAATCTAATGAAAGGAAAATTCTAGTTGGTAGACACATTAATGATATCCAACTTAATTCTGTACACAACTGAAGAATAACTTTCTACAGAAATTGGAAGTTCTGAATTCACTTGGTTTGGCTAATGCTGTGTTAATAGTAGTCTGTGTATGTTTAAAGCTAGCTAGACTGGCTATAATGATTGCCTGTCTGGATATCTGATTAACACAAATGGATCTGTGGCTCTGTCCTGTGAAATCTGTAAGTTTGTGCAACAAAGCATGGAATTTGCAACTTCTATAATTAAGTTTGCCTTGGTTGTGGGGTTTGTGGGCTTTTCTTCATTGTTACTTTTTCAGTAGATAATGTAACATCTTGTTTATTCACAGTTTCTACCTGTTGCATCAAGTATGTGTCATCCCTTTTGTGACAGTGCTCTTAGACATAAAGTTTACATTTATGGTATTTTCTAATTATTTAATAACCTGTTTAAAGTTTAATGAAGTTAGAATCAACTACCAATGTAATTTTAATATGAATTTAGTGCATAAGAATTTTTGCTGTATGGATGTAGTATTTTGAATGTGTCTCAGAACTGAGTCCATACAGCTAGGAGTGGAGATCAAGTTACGATTTCATAGTTTTTAACTAAATTATTCTTAATTGCTTTTCTATTAGTATAGCAAGTACTTAAGAATCCCGAAAGATCTTTCGCAATGAATAGAAGTCATCCAGTGGTTTTAAATACCTACCTGTCATGAAAGAGGGAAATTAAAAAAAAAATAAACAAGCTGACAGAGATTCAGTTTTATCAGGGACTTTATCTTGTAGGAAAAAAAAACAAACAAACAAACAAACCTGTAACTTAATATGGCGTATTTTCTAAGTCAGTATTTCACACTAAGTAATGGTCTGTGAAAAGAGGTTCCTAAAATACCTGACCACTCTCTTTTTTATAGTTAAATCAGTTTAATTCCTTTTGAAAACGCTGAAATGACTGTACAGTACAAGGGCTGGATATTGCCTGAAGGGAACAAATTACCTGGTTATTGAATTGGATAGAGAACCTGGCTCTATCCTGAAAAGAATTCCTGTTCTTTTCCACTTAAGAAAAATTGTTGGAGTCTACTGCTGACTTCCAAAGCGTGGTTCCATAGAGAAGTCTTTCTGTTATTCTTCATTAAGTCTCTGATTCTGATTGCCTGTACATAGGCTCCACTGAAATGTATCAATTTCAGATGTTACAATCCTCCCACAGTATTACTTGATATTTTAATTTCTTTTGAAATAGTGATTCAGCTAATTTTTTTTTTTTTTCCTTTTTGTGAGCGGGTGGTAGTTCTTGCTTGTCTGTTTTTTACAAAGCTGGGTGGCAATACAGTATACATTCTTTTGTTGTATTACATGAGAGATTAATTTTAATCATAAACTTCTCTGTGAGCATGTGTTGCTACCTAGGCTGAATTGTAGACACAGATTCTTGAAGTCCATTGAACACCAGAAACAGTTTCTTGAAATTAGGTTTCTATTGACAGCAGACTGTTTCAAAGAACATTTAGCAGAGAATGTGATTTGAGCAAAAAGTACTAAGTTGTCAGCTCTAGAGATATTCCATTACAATACTAAATGCAGACTGTTGCCCAAAAGATACAGACAAAGACTACCGTCCCCACAGTTATTTTTATCCAAATTTCCATCATGGAAATCTGTAAAAAAGATCCAACAAACCCAGCAACTTGCACCATAGCTTCATTTGGTAAAGAAACCTATGCTACAGAACTTTGCCTATTTAGCAATGTAGCCAATAGTTTCCATTGAAAGGAAGTCTCTCAGAAATACTGTCTTCTATGTACTCTTGGCCTTTTTGGAGATAAGGTTGTAAGAAAAAAAAATCAGCAGAAAATTATGCTGATACTCTGTGACTAAGGCGTATAAGTACTACCGTTCAATAAAGGAAGTAATGCATTTGTACAGAGATCTTGAATTTTTTATTTTCAGGGAAGTCTATGAAGCCAAAATTTCAGGCTAGTATTTACTTGTATTTTTCTTAGTGGATTTTCCTGTATGACTTGTCTTGTTCTTTTTCCTATGTAAATTTTCAAAGCAAAGTTTATTGTTGTAAAGCCTCAGTACAGGTGGAATTGTTTATTAGGTCACAGAAGAATTTTGATTATTCTAGAAACAGCCAGTCATATAGTGTTGTAAAATTGGTTATTTTGACTGTCTTAATTTTTCAGGTACATACAAATCTATTCTTGAAAAATCCATGGGATTTTTTTTTTTAATTTGCAGAAGACAATACTATGATATTGTTGATGTGAGATACATGAAATTCTCTAGCTTAGCCACTTCTCTGTATTCAAACAACCTTTTGTAATTACTCGCTAGTTTTAGGTTTATTGTTTTCTCTTTGTGATGTTAATGTGCGGTAGCCTTTCATTCTTAGAAATTTGCTGAATATATTGGTGAGATTTTGTTTTACAGTAAATAACAAACCAGTAATGCTGTTCTTCAAACATAGTTTCATCTGAGAGATGGGAGGGACAGGAAATCAATTCTTATCTTTACCATTTTATTTTAGGAGATAAGAATCTCTTTGGGTTGACATAGGTTAATTATACAGATTATATCAGTTGTCTTCCTCAGAATCCCATAATAGTAAATCAGTTTTACTAAAATGGTTAATATACCAGCTCTTCAAGTAATTCATAACTTTTCTGACAAAATCATATTTAATTTTTATCTTTTTTCCTTCCCTCTTTTTTCCTTCTTTTTTATTTTGGTATTAGAAGTTTTTGAAAAGCCGATCCATTAAAAAATGCGAAAAGAAATCAATGCTGACATTTAATTAGATGTTCCAGATTCTTTTTAGGAAGAACATGAAAAAGCTACTGATATTGTGTGTTGCAATAATTTCAAAATTCCCTCTAGATGTTTGTCATGATTTGGGCCGGACTGGCTGCTCCTCCCCACAGGGGGGAGCCCTCTACGCTTTTCCACTTCCAACCCTCCAACGGGGCAAATAACCGTGTCAGCTGGCCAGGGTGGTGTAGCAATAAGCGTAAGCAAGAGCCTCTCTGCATACCATGCCTGGGCATCAGCTATAAACATAGCTAAGTGCTAAGACAGCACTGTGAGAGCGAACAGTTTCTGCAGAATATGCTGTTAATTTCAGTAGAGGCTTAGCTGCAAAGTAAAATTACTGATCAGAAAATTGGTTCTGTTTTACCTCAAACCAGGACACTGTTCTTTAAAGATTTTGTTTTACTTAGGGATATACGTGCATTCATGGAAATGTGCAGCTGCCTTAAAAATTCTCCCTTATCTTTAAATATGCAGTTTTCTAGATTATTTCTTTAATAGTCTGCTTCTTGAAATTTCTTGTTGTCTTAGTCCTAATTTAAATCTTCCATACTTAATAGCTGGCAGATGTTAACAACAAAAAAAAATGTATCTTGATTTCTATATAGTGGTGGTGAAAAACTTGAAAATATAATGCAAGCAGTAATAAATGCATGAAATGCCAAAGAGGGTAAAAAAAAAACCAAAGTCCCTTATTGTTTCAGTTTTTATGATTTGGAGAGTTACTGGCTCAGTAGTAAACATTAATTTCCCAAACGATCACCCAGAGAGAAAAAATGGAAGGCTCTTGGTCCTTCACTTTTACATACTGACTCGATTTATGCTGGTATCCAGTTTACCATAGTGCCCTTCCTGCTAACATACATTTTGGCAACAGGGAGCTATAGGGTTGTTCTGATTAGGCACTTATCCTTGCTTTCACAGGTAATCAATTGGTTGGCTAGAAAATGAAATATTCAGTACGAGAGGACTGTTATCTAATAACCAGCAGTTCTGAAAGATTAATATGTCTTCTGATTTCTTTGGGAATAAATGATCTTGTTATGTCGTCTATTCAGATCCCTGACAAGGACTTCAGGTCAGGCTGTCTTCAGAGCCTGCTGTTGAACAGCGTTGCTATTTGTACATTTAATTCCTTCCTATTTGCATTGTTGATAGATTTCAGGTGTTTCTTAAAGATATGGAACAAATGCTTTTGTGAAGAGGTTGCATGGATGAGTGTGAAGGAGCTTAGATGTAGACTGTGATAGTATCGATAAGAAGATCTTTTAACAGTGTACTAGATCCTTTTTGGCCATCTTCAAGGTGCTATTGTTTATCTGGATGCTGGGAATAATTTCTGTGGCAACTCTAACACTGTACTGGTTTATTTTACACATTAAAGGTACCAATGATTTTTAGAAAAATCATTTACGGAATCACAGAATGGTTTATTTTAAGGTGCTGTAAAATGGAATGTTACTTTTAGTATAAATGGTTTTCTAATGAGGGAAAAGTCAAACTCCTTCAGTGTGTTATAGAATATGGTGGAATTTTTAATGGAGAATACTTTTTTTTTTTAATGTTTTCCCAAGCACATTATTCCAGACATATAATGTTGATTTATCTTCATTTGGAAGCAGGAAAAGAAAAGGAAAAGAAATGGACTAATGGTGAGGCTCTACCTTGAATTTTATTCAAAGTGTCCAATGACTCTTTTAGCCTTCTCATCTTAGAATTTCCTCTAATAGCCCATGAAGTCTTGTAGAAAGCTATCTGGTCTACTTAATGCTTTTTCATGATATTTTTAAACCCAAATAAGACAGCTGCACGACAATTCTGTGTGATAGGGAAGCTGTTGATAGTCAAAGGCATTTGAAACTTCATACAGATACCAGGATCTTCTGGGAATATTAGGAAAAAAATCTTTCAGTTTGCCTTAATGTAACACAGTTAAGAAATCAGTTACAATATTGGGCATGGCCATTACAGAATCTTGGTTTTGGTTTCAGCCATAGTTGCAAAAATACTAGTGCAGTGTGATGAAGAATATTCCTTTGGCCTTGGGAATTGGACAACCATATGTATGTTTCAATAATTTACTTCTCTTTTAAGGTGCTCATGTAGTCATGTACAACCGCACTTCTCTTAAATCACGGGGGCATTATGGATGCCTCATTAATGTTATTTTTCCTGCATAGGAATATGCAGCTGCTTAGTGTGGAAAGGTATTTATCATCTCACTGCTTGATTAGTGTAGAGTGTTCATGTGTTCTCACCCTGAAGATCATGAGGTACTATTCATCCGTTGCAAACGCAGAGGAAGAAAAGTGAGGGACATTTCCAAGGAGCTTTGAGCTCTTAAATCTTGCTCGTATTTTGCTTTTATGTGAAACATTCTTATGACTGGCTTTCAGTTTTTGTATGACTGCATTATAGACAGGGTTCTCCTTTCATCATGCTATTTGTGCTGTGGTAAGTAGCAGAGGGCTGCATTTCACCAAGGAAACTATTCTCAACGCTGAAATGCTTTCACATTACAGAAAAGAAAAGAGAAGACAAAAGCTCGGAACTGCTGAGCTTCAATGTTGGCTGCAAAATTACATATTTCAATGTGGGGAATGTGGTAGTTCTAGGAGCTGGTTGAGGAAAAAAGTGTATTTATGATGAGTATGCAAGGGTTTTTTATGGTAAATCTCATTCACAAACAAAGTCTGAGTGATATGTATAGATAGATTAAAAAAACACCAAACTTTATTTTTAAAGATTAATTAATGTTTTGCTCTAAAGTTCTCCTCTGTGTGAGTTTTCACACTCTGATAAATTGATGAGACGTGCATTTTTCCAGATAAAGCATGCAAAGATACTTCAGTGCATGGAAGAAAGAAAACAGTATTTTCATCCTCTGTTTTTCCCCTTATAGAGCACCCACTTGATATGATATAACTGTAATTTTACCGATTAATTCAATTTAGAAAGCATCAGGTTGGGGGGAAAAAAGGCTTTTCATAAGTTTTAAAAAAAAAAATTAATAGGAAAATACCTACACAAGCTTATTTTGATACGTATTATATACAGTTTGTGTATCACACTGTCAATTGATGTTAATGTACATGTGTAGTAGTACATATATTTATACCAACAAAAATTTTAGTCCTCTAGATGCTGGAAATAAACACCAAAACTGAGGTGAGAGGGGCTAAGAGTGTTTTCATTTTTTGGTGTCTGTTAATAAAGCATAAAATATAGGGAATGTTGTTTCCTAATGATTCCCTATATAAACTACAAAGTCCAAAAATGCATTTAGTTCTTTGCTGATTATAATACTGTACTAAATCAAAAATGACTGCATAAAAAAAAACCCTTTCATAAAGCCAGCTCAGTCTTTTTAAATGATGGTCCAGCAAACAAGAGATCCTTTATTATTTTCCCCCCTTGTTTTTCCTTGGGGTAATGAAAAATGTTGTGTAAATGTCAAAAACATCGTAAAGAATAAATTCTAGGGGTTGGTTAATGAAACCTTTCTGCCTGGTGGCAAGCAGCAGGCCCTCATCACTACAACAATTGGCACCAGGATGCTTTGAGCAGTAATGTCTCAAGAACTGTGTACCACATTCCATCACTGATTCTTAATGTACTTAAAGTCTCCTAGGCACCTGGCTTAAACTGAAACAAAAAGCAATGAAGCTGCAATAGCATGTTCCCCACCACTACCACCATATTTTTAGCTGTCTGTACCATGGAGATTGACCATCTACTGTCCATATATTAAAAAAAAACATGATTGCATGACTTACGAATACTATTTGTTCTCTACTACAGTTTAATTATTGAATGGGTTATATAAACAACATATATGTGTTATTGTATAACAAAGTGAGATTTTTGTTTGCTTTTCTGATTTCAGACATGCAGTCTGTGCGGTTGCAGTGGTATGCAGCTTACGTTAATGCTATAAAAATAACAGGAAACTGAAATGTGAAAAATAAAGTTGTGGAACATCCCAAAACAGGACAGTTAATAGCTCATTCAAATTATTGTTTTCTGTTGTAAAATTGAAAGTACTTATGCTGGGAATTACATCCCTAATGATGAAATGAAAATTTTTCCTACAAATCTTGAGTGATTCAGAGACATGTGCATGCATTCACTTGTTTTACAAGGCACATAATGAATGCAGGCCTTCTAACCAATGAAGAAATGGTCGCTCCTTAAAACATTTGCTTTCTAGTAAGTATATTTGTCATATAGACTTTCTGCAGTATTTACACAAAACATTGCAGGTCAAGACAGGATAGAGATCCTATGCTATTTTCAGTTTTGTAGTCTGAGCATCTACCGGGAGTATCTCCTCTGCCTGTTGCCAGACTGAGCCTTTCTGAAAAGGACCTGGAGGTGTGCAGGTAGAGTTACGATGTTGATCTTGCTCTAAAAAAGGGCCCCCCAGGAAACTGATGAGGACAAGGCAAGGTGTGTCTTGGTAAGCTTGTTATCGAGTGGCTCATTGGCATATGTTCTTATTGTGCAGGAGTTCATAAGAGAAATTTCGTCACCCCTATTTGAGTACACATATATACATATATTTAAATAATGGAATTACATGATTTATTAGGAAGAAAAAATTATATCTGTGGATTATTTATTAAGTTAGTGCCCAACAAGTGAAAAGAGAAGTGGGAATTGCTATCCACAACTGTGTCTACAAACAGATTTAGATTTATCAGGCACTGTGGCTTTGCCAGTCGCTATGAGGAAAAAAAATACCTCGGAACTGGTTAAGACAGTGAAAGCAGTTGAAAGACTTCCGAATAACTTAACAGTGCTTTTTGCTAAAATATATTGCTAGGAGTATATGAACAGTTTTTAGGAGGAAATTGGGAGATTTGCAGTTAGCTTTCAGGTAGAGTCTTAAAGAATGTGCATTGTTTTCAAAGCAGAAGATACTGGCTTTCTAAATCAGAAATCTCTTACATTGCTGACGTCTCCATACAGGTGATTGTCTTGATTTCCTCAAGCACTGTTCAATGAGCTGTACGCTTCCCCTATTGAGAGTTTTTTCATGGCAAGAATGTTTTCTTGAGGATTCTTTCATCAAAGCAGTTCAGTGAAACAGGTGCATTCCTCTTTTCTGTGATCTCAGAGGAAAAAAAGAGGGGTATCATGCTTCGTTCTAAAGCTGGAAACCTGCACTTCATTCCTTCCTTCTAGCAAACAGTAATCTCTTTATTGCAGTGTCAGAGGTTTTCAAAGATCATTTTGAAGCCTAAATATCCAGTATATTATCTTTGTTCCTCAATTTATACAGAAGTCCTACCTCTGTACTACTGACAAAGCTGAGAATTTCATTAAATACTATATTGGCCGATGATGATCTCTTATTTTTTTTAGATGACCTGTTCTCTTTTAGCTGGTTGATACAATCAATGTCCTTGGAGCCATGTCATCAATTAAAAGAATTCTTTCTTAATTTTTCAGTACTCTTTTAGCAAAGGAGAATCTCCTTTGACCCCACATTAAGAAACACAGTTTATGAGTACAGGATTACTATATGCCAGGTGGTTCCAATGTCAACACCTATTCAAATCTTTTTTCATTATCCAAGTAGAAGGAGAATACTTATGAAACTATTTGAACCTCCTTATTTCCTCTGCAGCTTTCTGTACATAGCACACCATATCTGGACAATCACCTGAATTATTAACATTTATTTCTTTTAAGTCTTGCCAGACCACATTTTCTGCATCTTTCACATCTTCCATCATCTATTTTTCTTTCTTACTGGTATAGAAACATCTTGTCCTGTTACTGGTGAAGGAAAATGTTAGATGGAGACTTTCTATTTGATGAGAAGCTTTCTACCTGCTGCTAGATGAGGAAAGTAGTTTCATAGTCACTTAAATTTATTTTCTCTAACTTTGGTATAGCAGTAGCAATAAGGTAACATGCTTCTTGTTTGTCTATTGATAAAGGAAATCAAATCCTGCCGTATACAACAGCACAAGATAAGAGTGATAGTTGTTGAAAGTGACCTAGAATATCTTCAGTCTTTGTTATTTTCTTTCCTTAATTTAATCACATTGTCTGTAATCACTTCTGACTATACCCTAGCTGGCTATTCTCATTATTGGCATACCTATCTTTTAACTAATGGGTAGGTTTTGACCTTGTCTGTTTTTAAATATTTTTTGTTTTATGGGCTTACTGTAATTTTGGTTTAAAAAACAAACAAACCCTGAACTACTAGATTCCAGTCAAGCTTCCTTTAGCCTCTTAGCATTAAATGGAAATGGGAAAATGGATTCCCATTTCTGGTATACTGATAGTCACCAAATTAGAAACGATGGTGTGGCGAATCAGTTGCTCATGGTTTTGCTAGGTTCTCCACCTAAAGGTGTCTATAGTGTTTCTAACTTTGCAAGATTTCTGAGTGTTTTTATTTGTGTGTGTTTTTCACCTAGCTTACTAGGTGTACGTGTCATTTATTACGTTCTGGCACGTTACTATCGATTATGCATGAGGTTTTAAGAGTGTAGGATTATGTAAAACCATAAGTAGTATTTCAACTGCTTGATAGACAGTTTGGAGCTCCGAAACGGTCTTTATATTGGCATCTTTTATTGGGGTGGTGTTTGTTTTTGTTGAAGTGGCAAAAAGCCAGATTGGCTGGAGAACAAAATTTGATAAATGGAAATTCAGAGAACGCATTTTTAAATAAGTCAATTTAGTAATTACAAGTTGGTGTACCAGTAGATTTTCACAGCAGGGAGGACAGCAGGGAAAGCAGAGAGTGCTAATTTTATTTTAATTAAGTTTTTCTGTTAACCAGGATCAGAGGATTCTGCCACTAAGTGGAGGAGCAGTGTGATGTTATAGACTTGTTCCACGCTTGACTCTGTCAAGTGGCATCCATTTTACTGTGGTTATAGTATGAAGTGTTTTCAAGTATTACTGAAGGAGCTATTCAAATTGAAAGTGAGCATACAAGTAATAGGATGCAGCTCACTTGATCTCTCTCTAGTCCTGTTGCTTTTATAAGTTTCAACAAGCTCACAGGGCTATCACTCTTTCCTCTCATCATGAGAAAAAAAATTAGTAGATAGAACAAGAGTCCTGTTTAGAGGGTAAATGTAGAAAACACAGATTGTTTTTAATTCTGATCATTAGAACTCTGTGCTGAAACTATGGTTTGCATCATGACATAATTAGTGCCTTGTGGGAAAACAGTCCACCATGATTTGACATGAAAATCCTCAAATCTTCTGTAGCTGCTAGGTCCTCTTAAGTCATGGTTGTGATTAGTAATTAAGCAGAGCTGTTTGCTTTGTATGAATAAAGGATTTCTTCTATATATGGACTACTTAAAAAAACGAAATCCAGTTTTATATAGAAAACAGCTTGTTTTCATACCTGATTCAGCTGTCTCACATAAACATGCGTAAACTTAAGCAGAAGCATTCAAACTGATTAGTGCCCCTGGTAATGTGCCTTTTCAAAGGTGACACCGCTGACCCACTCATATCAACATATTCCTTCCACAGAAGTACAAAATAAAACACTGGCCCTGATTTTAGTTTGGGTTTGCAGTATGCCTGTGGTCTCCTGATCTATGTCCTGGCAGGCTCACTTAAACTGATCAAGATTAATAGTGAAGTCTATGTTTGGGTTTTTTTATAGAACTCCTAAAGAAATATTATGTTCCAGGAACTAGCTGTGGGCTTACTGTTCTCTTCTAAAATTTTCTGAACTGCCTTACCAAATACTTCAAATGATAAGAATAGTAAATCTATTATCTGATAATTACCTGCTGCAGTCTGACTACTCATTTGCATGTTCTGATTCTAGCTTTGCATTGTATAATGTTAGTCTTTTGTTAGTATCCCGGTTATGAAGGGACTTTGCTTTATTCTATTAACTACATTATCAAAAAGCTATTGCAAGAAAATTTCTAGATCTAAATTGTAAGGACTGGTCAAAACATGCCAGGGAACACCTAGGTTTCATATCCCAAGCTGAGCTTGTAACTCTGGCACTTGAAGTCATTTTGAATTGGAGTTGACCTGTAATCAGTGAACTCGGAATAAAAAAGAAATGTCAGAATCCTATTTTGGCAGATTCTGTAACCATTGAAAAACTTGAATAAGGCAATGGTAGGACTTTATTAAGTTCCTCTAAAACAATACTCATTCAAAACATAAAGTCAAAGGCTTTATAGTGGGGATATAGCTTTGTTAACAGTTAATTGGTTAATCAGTTGTAACATGAGCCTGTTCCAGAGTTTTCTAGGCTGCCTTCCAGACTTAGGCTTTATTCAGATAGCTCTATGTATCTTTCTCTCCCGCATCATATCTCGGGAAGTCAGGTGGGCCGCTTAATCCTTAGTTTTCATGAGCAGTGTAAAGTAGTTGTCTTTCAAGTTCACATGTTCATGAATTCATTTCTTGTTAGGGTAGTTTGTTCAGAGGTTTTAGTTTGTGTGTAAGAGTATCATTACATCAGATAATTCTGCACAGATAATTCATTTCCATGATTTAGGATGTTCTTAATTGCTTTACTGAAGGGAGATTGAGCACCTTTTAACCAAACAGCTGAACGATTTGCTATGACAATTCTGCCACTGTGCATTCACTTAATTTCCAATTAATCAAACATTCAATAAATCATTAGTATAATTACACCTGCTCAAATATTCCTACCCCAGCACATTAGCTATGCTCAGGCTCACTCTTTTACCAGCTGTATGAGTGGATTCATTTGTCTGACCCAGTTGGTTGCACGTCCTTGCTTCGTATGAGCCTTGAGAAATGATAGGGCAGAAATTTCAATTATTTATAATACCACAAATTCCTTTGATTCTGTGCTCATGCTTCTCACTTGGATGCTCCTATAGCAACTTAAAACAAACATCAGTGGAATAGTGACGGGTTAATTTCTGAAAATTTTTAAATCATTTTTATTTCCCTACTGTGCCACTTTTCTAATTACACTGTCTCCCTAGATGCGCAATAATTCCCTCATCACCATACATCTCAAGCACAGATTATTAAAATAGTATAGCCTGTGTCATATAAATGTAACCGAGAGTATCCTAAGGGTGCTTTAGTGAAAGCCAATAAATTTGTTCAACAAACTAACAGTTTAGGACCTTGTTTTTAAAAGATTGCACAAGTAGAAATCCACTGAAACGGTTTCAAAATACCAGTGTAGTTACTTTTAGCACCTGAGTAAGACAGAAATTTGAGGCAACTCTCCAAGTATTGAAGAACTTAACTTTGAAACACCTGTGGTATAGGTATGTATTGTTATCGGCTCCCTCCGTATAGATGAGAAATCTGAAACCGGGTGAATTGCCTCAGGATCTACAGCAGGCTCGTGGTACAAGTGGGATTACTCCGTGTTTGTATCTACTGATTCTTAGTCTCTTGTTGTAAGCTTTAAATCATACTTAATGTGTGTCTTTGTTGCTAGACTCAAAGTAAACAAACCAGGACATGTAATCTCAGTCTCTGTAATATTTTAAGTATGAAGCTCTTATGTCAGTATAGACACATTTTAAATCTTGCAGCTTGGGTTCTGTTGCTTCAAAAATAGATTTACTGGTTACAACTTGCCTGTATTTTATCTTTGAGTTACAAATTGGAGGAGGTGCATAATACTTGAATCCCTTACTACAAATAGGTAAGATTTTTTTTTTTTAAATTAACTGCAGTTGTAACGATCCATCCAGACAGTAAAATAGGTTAGCTTTCCCCTGGCAACCCATTCCATATTCTGTTTATACTTTATTTTCTTTTTACCAAATATGCTTTGTGTAGTACTAAGGGGAAGTTCTTTAACCTAAAGGGAAAAGACATCAAAGAATCTATTTGGAAAAAAAAGGGAGATAGAGAAAGATACGCTAATTGGACATTATTTTAATTACTTACACATTTGTCAAGTTTCTTTCTTACCTGTTAAAAAAATTACTGGTAAAGTGCATCAGCTCTAACCCTTTCGATCTGTTAGAGCACTCAGTAAAACGGAATCTTCTCTGGATTAATACTTCTTGGCTCACCATGGCATGGGGTTTTACTACCGTTGCTGACAGAAATTTCGTAGTGTGTAGAAAACAGGAAGATTTATTTATCAACTGGGGGTTAACAGGACGAGCCAGCTGGTCAGTGACTGACTCCGAACTTGGTGCTGCCGGCAGGGTTTTGGGTTCTTTGATCATGGCCTGATTTGCAGAATACCAGGCCTGCTGGTAGCAGATGGGAAAAGCCTGTCTCACAGGAGTAAAAGGGTTCTTGGAGTAGAGTTAGCAGGGCTCACTGAGAGAGCTTTAAACTCGATTCAAAGGGGGATGGGCATGTGACTGGGCTCGAGAGAGAGGCGCCTGGGGGTAGTAGCTCAGCACTTGTGGGGCAGAGCGCTAGTATTTTTGAGGATTGGAGGGCCCATCACCCCTCAAAGGCAAAAACTATATACTGATTGGCTTTTCTGAAATGCCTATACACCAACGCGTGCAGCATGGGGAATAAACAAGAGGGGTTAGAGATCTGCGTGCGGTCACAGGACCATGATCTCATTGCAATTACTGAGACATGGTGGGATAGCTCACATGACTGGAACGCTGTCATGGAGGGCTATGTTCCCTTTAGGAAAGGTAGGCCAGCGAGGCGAGGTGGTGGAGTCGCTCTTTATGTGAGAAAGCAACTGGAACATATCGAGCTCTCCCTGAGAGCAGATGAAGAGCAAGTTGAGAGCTTGTGGGTAAGGATTAAGGGGCAGGGTAGTATGAGAGACACTGTTCTGGGTGTCTGTTACAGGCCACCTGATCAGGATGGGGAAGTTGATGAGGCCTTTTATGGAGAGGTGAGAATTGCCTTACAATTGCAGGCCTTGATTGTCATGGGGGACTTCAGCTACCCTGATATCTGCTGGGAAGGCCACACAGCTGGGCATGTACAGTCCAGGCCGTTCCTCCAGTCCTTTTTGACTCAGGTGGTGGGGGAGCCCACAATGAGAGGTGCACTACTGGACCTAGTACTGACAAACAAAGAAGGACTGGTGGAGGATGTTAAGGTTGGGGCCAGACTGGGCTGCAGTGATCATGAGAAGATAGAGTTCAGGATTAAGTGTATTGTGCACAAAATGACAAGTAGGGTTGAAACCTTAAACTTCAGGAGGGCTAACTTTGATCGCTTCAAGGAATTGCTTGGGCAGATCCCATGGGAGAGGGCTCTAGAGGGTAAGGGGGCTGAAGAGAGCTGGCTGCTATTTAAGCATCACTTCCTCCAAGCTCAGGATCGGTACATCCTGAAGAGCAAGAAATAAATCAGGCAAGGGAAGAAGGAGACCTGTATGGCTGAGCAGGGACCTTCTGAAAAAGCTCAGGTGGAAGAAGGGAGTTTACAATAGGTGGAAGAAGGGGCTGACCGCTTGGGAAGAGTATAAGAATGCTGTCAGGGTATGCAGGGAGGAAACAAGGAAAGCCAAGACAGCCTTGGAATTGAACCTGGCGAGGGATGTCAAGGCCAATAGGAAGGGTTTCTTTAAGTATATAGGAGACAAAAAGAAAACTAGGGAAAATGTGGGCCTGCTGTTGAATGAGACAGGTGCTGTGGTGACAGATGATGCAGAGAAGGCAGAGTTGCTGAATGCCTTCTTTGCTTCTGTCTTCACTGCTCGGGCCAGTCCTCAGGAGACCCAGACTTTGCAGGTAACAGAGAAAGTCTGGAGGAAATAAGACTTTCCCTTGGTTGACGAGGAACAAGTTAGAGATCAGTTAGATAAACTGGATATCCACTAGTCCATGGGGCCTGATGGGATGCACCCTCGAGTGCTGAGGGAGCTGGGCCACTCTCCATCATCTTTGAAAGGTCCTGGAGAACAGGTGAGGTGCCTGAGGACTGGAGGAAAGCCAGTGTCACCCCAGTCTTCAAAAAGGACAAGAAGGATGACCTGGGAAACTACAGGCCGGTCAGCCTCACCTCCATCCCTGGAAAGATGATGGAACAGCTTGTTCTGGGTGTCATCTCAAAGCACCTGGAAGAAAAGAAGGTTATCGGAAGTAGTCAACATGGATTCACCAAGGGGAAGTCATGTCTGACTAATCTGATAGCCTTCTATGATGGGGTGACTGGATGGGTGGATGAGGGGAGGGCAGTGGATGTTGTCTACCTTGACTTCGGCAAGGCTTTCAACACTGTCTCCCACATCATCCTCACAGGCAAGTTTAGGAAGTGTGGGTTAGATGAATGGACGGTGGGGTGGATTGAGAACTGGCTGACAGAGCTCAGAGGGTTGTGGTTAGTGGTGCAGAGTCTGGTTGGAGGTCAGTAACGAGTGGTGTTCCCCAGGGGTCAATACTGGGTTCAGTCCTGTTCAATATATTCACCAATGACCTGGACGAAGGGATAGAGTGTACCATCAGCAAGTTTGCTGATGACACAAAACTGGGAGGAGTTGCTGACATGCCAGAAGGCTGTGCCGCCTTACAGCATGACCTGGACAGGCTGGAGAGTTGGGCAGAGAGAAACCTAATGAAATTCAACAAGGGCAAGTGTAGGGTACTGCACCTGGGGAGGAGTGACCCCACGCATCAGTACAGGTTGGGGGCTGACATCCTGGAGAGCAGCTCTGTGAAAAGGGACCTGGGAGTCCTGGTGGACAACAGGATGACCATGAGCCAGCAATGTGCCCTGGTGGCCAAGAGGGCCAGTGGCATCCTGGGGTGCATCAAAAAGAGTGTGGCCAGCAGGTCGAGGGAGGTCATCCTCCCCCTCTACTCTGCCTTGTTGAGGCCGCATCTGGAGTACTGCGTCCAGTTCTGGGCTCCCCAGTTCAAGAAGGACAGGGATCTGGTGGAGAGGGTCCAGCAAAGGGCTACGAAGATGATTAGGGGATTAGAACATCTTTCATATGAGGAGACGCTGAGGGACTTGGGTCTTTTTAGTCTAGAGAAAAGAAGATTGAGGGGGGATCTTATTAATGCTTACAAATCCTTAAAGGGAGGGTGCCAGGGGGATGGGAACGGTCTTTTTTTTCAGTGGTGCCCAGTGATAGGACAAGAGGTAACGGGCACAAACTTGAACATGAGGAGGAACTTCTTTACTTTGAGGGTGGCAGAGCACTGGCACAGGCTGCCCAGAAGTTGTGAAGTCTCCCACTCTGGAGACATTCAAAACCTGCCTGGACACCATCCTGTGCAACCTGCTGTAGGTGACCCTGCTCTGGCGGGGTGGTTAGACTAGATGATCTCCAGAGGTCCCTTCCAACCCTGACCATTCTGTGATTCTGTGAACTAAGCTACTTTTTTTTCTAACTAGTGTTTCTGAATAGTGATACTCTACCTAGTGTTTCTGAATAGGAGCTTTCCTAATTGTTTATTTACATTTCTAATAGTGGCTTAGCAGATGATGTATACAGTCTTATTGCACCTGCATAACTGGTTAAATGTAATCCAGAAATCTTGCTATAAGATGTAGTTTGACCATTCTGTGGAATGCATGGGATTCTGACTGTAACTTTTAGTGTCAGATTTATTTTTTTATTGCATTTTTTGAGTAGTACAATGCAGTAACCTCACCAGATACACATCCCTATCTTTACAACCTTACGATTCTCTGCTTCAGTCCTGAAAACTTTGAATCAAAAATATATTCTCAAAATTTCACTACAGCCATACTTATTTTACAGTCAATCATGACATTTACTTTTACAGTTTTCACCCTCTAAAGCTGACATGATTCTTTGTCTAGTCATTTTATTTCAGTTCCCCTCATCCCAATCCTTTTCACACCTTCAAAATGTCTTCCCGAGTCTGAACTCATTTAGCTTTACTGAAGTTCAGTGTAAATAATTTATTACCTTGAATCATAACAGCCTAGGAAATTAATCATCATAAACAACAGTGCAGCTTTTAGTTGCCTGGGGAGAGGTTCACAGTCTGAACAGAATCCTCTTCACCAGTTGAAACATGGATATAAAACTCCACTTGTCATCACAATGTCCTCTTCAGGAGTTTCCTTTAAGATTTACCTTTGTCTCTTTTCTGGCTTATCAAGTACAATGTAATGTATGGGGTTTTTTTGAAGTTCTTCAGCAATTAAGTTAAAAATGGTATTCTAATGCCTTATTTTTTAAAATTGCCAGGTTTTTTTGGCCAATACTTTGTAACAGACCTTCTCTTCTAAAATGGGTCTTGTCCCTCTGGGTCTGGAAGGGGACAGTTTCATTCCTGCTTCACATTTTCAGAAATACCTTATTCATTATTGATGAGTGTGTTGCACAGATAATACTTTTAGCACGTAACTGGTTTGAAATAAAAAAAACCAACCTCCAGTATACACAATCTTTAATTAAACAGCCAAAAGAATTTTGGCACCCTTGCCTAGGTACCAGAGGCGTGGAAAATCAGCTCGGTGGACAGCTGCTTTCCTGTGCACTGTCCTTCCTCTGGCACCTTACCATTGTCAGATGCAGCAAATTTGTAACTGGTTAATATTGGAAATCTAGTGTTGGTGATAAGGCCCGTGTCTCCCCACGCCTCAAAGGCAATGCAATCTAAGGATGTTCAGTCAGCATAAGAAAGTGAAAGGTGAGGTGATTGGTCCAAAGCCTCTGGCAAATTCTGTAACTGATCTCTGGATTATCCTGAACGTTGATCAGAAACATGTCTATTTCCGATCACAAGACAACACACAGTAGCTTGACTTCATCATTGCCTATACAAATATCTTTAAATTTCAGTGTTTATTCTACCTTTGTTCTGTCATACAATGTGGACTAACTTTATAGGATGAAATAACTAACACAAAAGTATAATATGAAAGTACAACAGGTAAGAATATAGTCAACACTTGAAGTTGACAAGGCTAAATTAAAAAAAATAAAATAAGGAAATGCACATTTAGCAGAAAACTCATCACTTTAACTCTAGAACACCATTTAACAGTATCATCTTGATGAGGGCAAATCAGTGTCTGTCATCCCAAACTGGATTTGAAATAGCAGATGTTTTTTCCACTCTTCATTATGCAGAAAAATTGAATTAATGTTGTTAGAAATATGCAGCTAGCAGTTACACAGCTAAACCATGCCCCTGCATAGACAAATCCATTTAATGCTGTCTGTAAGTAAGATTTATTTCAAATGAAGGGGAATTAGCTTCCAAAATTGTCAGATTTATTTTTATAGACAATCTCAACAGGTAGAACAAAAAGTGTAAGCAGGCGTCTAGAAGATGGAAGACTCAAAGGAGAATTAAAGTGCCTCTGTGCACCCGTTTGTCCCCTGGATACCTTCTTCCTTCTCTAACACCCCATGATACCTGATGGCAGATACCTCATGCCTATAAAGACTTTCCAGAAGCATTTAGAGAAGAGCAATATTATGTATTTTGTAAAAGGCAAAGTAAAAGTGTGAACATGTAAGTCTGCTGTTTGCATGGGCAGAGGAAGAATTACCAGGGTTGGTATTTGTATTATAATTTTTCCCATCTCTTTATTTTGAAATCTACAACAATTATGTATTTTTTTATTTATTTGATGTCAGATTCTGATATCAGTCAGATTTGTTTATGTGTTATGGTAAGTCCCCTTTTTAAGATAGACTTCTGTTTAAGCTTATATTATTTTCAATATTCTAACTACATATTCTTTCTAAAGCTGAAAAAGATCAGTATAACACCTTCCAAAGCACATCCTTTTTGATGACAAAAAGGAGCAAAGTGGGTACCTCTGAAATCATAATTTATATTGTGTGGATGATAGTCTGAGAAATGAGTAGAATTTTTTTGAGGACTGTCTGCCCCTTCTGATATATTATCAGTAGGGAATGTTCTGTGAGGTACTTAGAAGACCTCCTTATTTCATATTAACAGTTGATTAAACTTAATAATACAGTGAGTATTGTATCAAAGCAGATAATTGTGAAGTGCTTTGCCTTTTGAAGCCTGAAGCAGTTTCTGTGGTGATAACTTTAGAGGCTTATAAATATTTTTATGTATTTTTCTCATATTAATAAAACGTTTACTGTATTTGTTCTACGTTTGGCTAGTCTACAATTACATGACTTTTATGAGCAATCTAAATTAAAGGCCATAGTCATCAATACAGAGTGAATTATTTGGCCAGGATTTCAGCTGTGCATTGGTTTTACGTGTCCAGATGGGTGTTTTGGTTTACCACATTCATCAGCAAGGAATCTCAAAGCTTTCTAACATCTGTCTGAGGCTTGAGCACACGTTTGACTGCAGCGAACAGCTTAGTTTTCTCTCGTGGAAAGAGATGATAGTCTTTTTGCATTTCATTTGTGAAGGAAGGGGTAGCTTCCCTTAGCGCAGAACGATGGGGATCTGGTGATTGTATTGCAGAGTGTGAGAAGTAACTGTTTACTCTGATGACCTGACACTGCAGGTTCTTAGGGCTTAAAACCATCTGTTGTTTCAGAGGGCTTTTGAAAAAGCACAGGTATAGGTTGTAGGGCAACTTTATCTGCTAGCATAAAGTTAATTTCCGTCCCAAAGGGTGAAACTCTGTGCAGTGATCAGTAGATACTGCTTCTACAATTGTAGCACTAGTCCTAAAGGACATTATGAACAAAATTTAATAGCATTTTGAACAAATCATGAGCTGTATCACTTGGTGATGCTCCAGGAAGGACATAAAGGATCTCAAACTGAAGAAGAAAGCAGGATTTCTTTGCATTGCCTATAAATCAGTGCAATAAATATCAAGCAGACTGCAGAAAATAGGCAGATTCGATGTTGACAGAGAGGATGTTTGTGCCAAGTAATTCGGGAAGTTATTGAAGCATATTTCATCTTGGTAGAAATACACCCATAACACTGACAAGGTCAGGTGCCAACTTAGCAAGGCAAAGCTGAATGCCACCTATGTACCAGTCGTACAAGCTAGTCCTGCCGTGGGACTGGCTTAGGTTGAACATCTGATGTTTTCAAAAGATTCTTTGCTACGTTCGGCTTTCCAGTCCCTTCACCTCGTTCATTTTGCTTCCATATACATTGTTCTTCTGAACTGCTTCTCTTTCATTATTATCCTTTCACAAAGCCTTTTCAATCCTTACCATAATTTTTGCCAACAAATGTTGATTTTTATGCAATTGCTGTCTAAAAGTAGTTTTTAAATATGGTCATATTGTTTACTTTTTCAGTATAAAATCTTGTTATTATTTTCCAAAGTTCTCGTAACCTATTTGCTTCCTATTTATGTTTTGATGGTGGTTTTCTTTTTTTTTAATTACAAGTTAAATTTCATACGGGCTATTTTTATTAGTTTTTAAAATGAAGTACTATATAGTTTCTATTGGCAGGATCAGTTGGTATTTTCTTATTTTTGTGAGTAATCACTGTTTTCTTAAAATCTTGAAAAATAAGGGATCATAGGCAAAAGCAGAATTCGACAGACCCCCACTCCTTCGCAAAACTGAAAAACAACCCAAACTGGGGGAAAAAAGCCTACAAAAAAACCTAGAAAACCCCCAAAACAAACAACCCAAAGACACACCTACACCCCCCCCCCCCCCCCCAGCTTAACTTAAATAAATAAATAAATCCTTATGCCTTTTAGGACAGAAAGTTTTCCCTTTGGCAAATAAGATACTGCCTCTCTCTTCTGATGAAGGTAAATGTGATCCTTTCTAAGACTTTGATTTTTCCATTACAGCATCACATAGTATTTTTCTGGTGTACACAAAACTATTATAGCATTTTGCTGTATAACAGGTACAGTTAAGGAAGGTCCTAAGGAAATCAAGTTCTTAGCCTCCTCTGTTGAACTTGGTGGCTTTTAACTTCCAGCACCATCCATAGTCATCACCTCTTCTACCAACTTTATATATGGGCGGAGTTTCTGTATTAACTAATAAAAGAACATCATCTGTGCAGTTTTGTGACTGAGTTTAGAGAAAATATAACTTTGTTTTACCAGTCCAGGAGGGGGCAGTAAATTTCTTTTTATTGTTATTGGAAACAAGTACAACATTCTCTTCACCATGAGAGGCTCTGCTCTTAAAAATAGCTTTTTTAATAAGAAACCATCATCTTTACTCCATGATTTTTTTATCACTTTCATTGTTTTTAACTACCCCTTCCTGACAGTCTTTTTTTTTAAATAGAAAATTATCAAAACCTTCAAAATCAGTCATTTGTATCTTTGATCTTCAATATGCTGAAAATAATATGAAAAGAGAGAGGCATTTTAACTATTAAAATTTCATATGTAATTTATTCCATTCCTTTATCAGTTTTGTTGCAAATATTCTTTTTCCAAAGAGCACTGATGAAATGGAGCAGACTTTCTGGAACTCTGTGCTTAATTCATCATGTTTTCTTCTCAAGTCTAACCCCAATATTCATGTACGTATGTATACAGAGGAATCAAGCTGATGTTAAATACATGCTCTCAAATTGTATGTTTGCATTTCTCGGTGTATTACAGTGAAGACTGAATGAATAGGAGGCAAAAAATATAGTTTGTATGAATGCACGTAATTTTTGGACAGTTTTTATGATTCCAAGTTATTTCTCTGCTTGGCTCGGAGGTAAAATGAAAATGATTATTGACTACGAGAATGAGAAGAAAGAAGTACAAATCTAGTGCATATGACATTCATTGTAGGAGGACAGTAAGCTTTTACGGTCAATTGATTCCTTGGAATTTTGTTTTTGCTGTTGGGCGAAGTTATTAGCATGAAATTTCAGGTACTATTAAAGTGGCCTCATGATTCCACATAACCTACTTGAAAGTTTTTCTGTTCATAATTGCTGTAACTCAAGAATTTTGTAGTAAAACATCCCACAGAACATGAGTGGTAATAATCATAATCGATCCAAAAGTTCATCTCGGAGGGAGTGGGAATAGTACTTTTCCCCTTGATTCTGCTCAAATGGGATGCTTTTGATAAGGTCTCTTAGGGTGTTTTGTTGTTGTTGTTGTTAATATTATTTTAGGGCTACATTACTCAGAAATCATCCAGGTGCTTTGTAAAGCCCTGGCTACGGTGTTCTGTTACACCTAAGCAATTCAAACGTTCCAGTCAGGGCTATCATAGTGAATGATTTGTGCCGTTATTGGGAAGTTGTTTAGCATACCCTGGGAACACAAAACAGTCTTACATCTGGTACAGAAAGTGTCCCGCAGAAATACTTGCTGTTTATTTGGTGGATGAGTCTGTTGAAATGTTTCCCAAAACAACTTCTTTTCTTTAAAGCCTTGTAATTTCTCTATTTAAAATGTGTGCAGTTTCTGGTTCATGATCCATGGTGCGCCACAAACAGTAACAGTTTATTTCTTCTCAAGCACAAACTGCTGTTGCAAAATTTCTAAAGTGCTGTTTGCCTTTCAGTGCTGTTATTTATCTTCTATAGCTATTATGCACTATAATGATGATTTTGTGGAAAAAAAAATCACAACTGTATCTTCTTAATGCTCTTTCTTGAGGTAGAGGGTTAGATGGAAAAAATATTTCATATGAAAATGTTCTGAAATAAACTCTATCTTAGAAATTTAAAATAGGAGTGGGCTGGAAGGATGTGGGAGAAACTGTGTAACTAAGTGACTTGAATGCAGTACAGATTTTGAATAACTGCTAACTATATTGAATGCAATAGCTCTTTGTAGAGCTAAAACTCTCAGACCAAAGTTCCCAAAAGTGCGTGCCTAAAGTTGCATACCTAAATGTAAGTTATTTGATTTCCGGAGTGAGAGTCAACCATGACTGGTGATGGGAATTGATGGAAATTGTTTATGCATCACAGCTATTAAAAACAGATCGCTTGGAGGTATTTTAACACTTCTCAACAGATTATAGCAGTCTGGCCCAATTGTGTGATGGGTCTTATGTAATAGCATTCATTGATGAAAGGTAAAACCAGAGTTTAATGCCAAAATAAAGTTCTCCTACAGTGCTTTTTTGCCTTTTCACAATGTAAGACTTCAGTGACATTTGTCCTCCTTCCCTCCCCCCCTTTTTTTTAAGCTTAAAGAACTTCTTCCTGTGATCCCAAGCACTTGATCACTTTGCCTTTAATTTAGCGGAAAAAAGTTATATAATAATACAATATAATGATATAGAATACTTATATATAATATATAGTAAATAAAATAGTTCTTGCCTGTGTTTCCTCATAAGAGAAAGAAAAACTACGGAGTCGCACAGAGGGGTTTTAGCTAACTATTTATAGGTATCCCACAACACAGTTATTCAAGCTTAACTTGTCTTGGGAGGTGCTTCAGTTCAGTAGCGAAGCATATTCCTTTGAGCAATCCTATTTGCATGACTAGTGAAGAACTCTTTATTTCTCTGTGCTTGTATTTTCTCATTTGTTAAACATATGCCTATGCAGAAGGATAAACTGTTTTGATGAATAAAGTTTTCTCTTTTGCTGTCCACAAACATTTAGGGTGTTAAGTGTTACCAAGGTAAATGTGGAGGCACAACAACAATTTTGGGAGCCATTACTTGATCACCGTGTTGCATACAAAGAGAAAGCTGGTCAAATACGTCAGCTGTAAAGACAGGCTTGTATGTTACTATCTCTTGCTGAAATGACCACTGACATGGATGACTACCAACCAACATGGTAGTCCTCGGAGACATAGCAAATTTCAAGGTGGTCTAGAATATCGTTGTAGCCTGAAGATCACTTGGTACAAAAGCTGATTCTGCTGTGTTCTGCTATACTATAGGCAAAAACCCATAAGGACCATCCTCCCTGTGCTTGTTGCTGCCTGGAATCCAGAGCCAGGGATCTAATGGTCTGTCTATGCCACCTTGTATTTTAACTATCCTGAACTGGCAAGAAAAATTAATGAAGCTGGGTTGTACGTATTAGGAGATTTATAGATTTACTGTTCCCTATGCATTTTCTTTACTCTTTAGAAACGTTGTATCCTTAAGTAGCAGTACTACTGAAGCTATTTTTAAATTGCTATTGAGAATTGTTACATTCCAATATTATGCATTTTTCATTAATTTAATCTTTTAAAGATTTTTTTTTTAATTCTTTGTTCTACACTGAACTGATACTTGACCTGAAATGTTTCCTACTACATTTTCTATGTTGCTAGTACTGTTTTACTACCTCTGACTGGAGGTACATGATGGTACTAGAATATAAATGGTGTTCATCACAACTTGGAAAATTCTATAATCAAAGCGGGGAAATGAGCTTGAGCACAAACTCATCAAAGATGAACTTGAGTCCATTTTTCTTTTTCATAGCTTAGTGTTAAAAAGAAACAAAGATACTGCTTTCTGAAACAGTGATACATAGCAAATAGCCTGTGATTTTCAAAACAATATGCAGTTATTCAATATTAAAAAAGGTAGCTTTTAGATGCTTCTGTCTTCATAAGCTTCCTAACTATAGCTAATGTCTAATATTGATTCTGAATAATTTAAATGGCAATAAAATTGGGTTTTCATGACAGTCAATCAGAGACATTTTATATTTAATGTTCATTTAAAGAAACACAGTGCCTTCTTACCTTCTGAATTTCAAAGCCATTAAAGTAATTGCAGGTCATTAAGCTAAATTTCTTTGAATAATCAGGACAGTTAATCTAATTCATACACCGTTCAAACCAATGGACAGGAAAGATGCCAGGCATGGATTTTCGAGATTCACCAAATGGATCTTCAGATGTGCTTACCAGTATTTCCTCAGAAACAGCCACCCACACACTCCAAATTGTTGGAACTTGGAGTTGTGTTCCACTTTTGTGTTTTTAAAATGAATAAACTTCAGAAGAGAGGAGGCTTAGGAGGTTTATTTTCTTTCCCTTCAAATAACCAAATCACTATGTAGTCATACATATCTTTATTGTGCACTACAGTGCGTTTTACCAAACTTACTTCATGGGCCTATTAACTAACACAAAAGTATTCTCATATGATGTCCCATACTTAGCAAGTGTTACGATTAATGTGAAGGAAGTCTGAATGAGAATTCCTTGAAGTATCTGGGTATTATTTGGAGAATGGGTACATCGTCTTTTAACGTTATTGCTTATATATTTGGAAGTTGAAATTGTAAGGTGATCCTTCAGAGAATCTGGATAAGACAATGAGTTGGTAGTGTAAAAGACTTAAAGTACATAAATGTCCAGACAAGAGCAGCGTGTGTGCATGTGTGTGTGGTTTCTCGCTACAGCTCTCGAGTGCTCTCTTTCTCACACACCCCCACCTCACCACCACCATGATGCAAGGACAGAGCAAAAATACTGCCTCTCTTTAAATGACCGGTTCATTAATACGCATGAAACTAAGAGACAAGAAACAAAGAGTTTAGAATCTTGAGTAATTGGTACACTGGTGTGTTTTAAGAAGGACAATATGTTTGCTCCCTGTTCTTTGAGGCATGCTAAATGAATGCAATTCACGTGTTGAACAAGAGAAAAAAACCAATGCTCCTGAAGGCCAAAAAGGGATAGCATGGGCCTTATTTGTGCAAATTCATGTACAGTTCTGCCAACAGGCCTGCTCTGGAATGAAGATAGCATGCACTTTACATAAAGAAGAAAATTCCATCAATTTCAGTCTTAGTGAGAAAACAAACGCTGCTCTGCAGTTTACTCATCAGTGGGACCAGTTCCTGCTGCATCAAACACCCCCTTGGACCAGCTCGTTCCCTCTTGGCTGCTGCACTTCTGTAGAGGGACTGACAGTTGTCTGCAGCCCCTCTTGTACTGTTATTGTTGCAGCATTCTCTCTTTGTCTCTCTGTCTCTTTTCTCTCTCAATATACTGTCTAAGTTGCTGTCTTTGTAACCAGTAGATGTCTTGGATCTGCCTACACCTTTGCAGCAGTGTTTCATAATTGGAGATTTATACCAAAAGTGGAAATTACATCAAATACACATTGCTTTAAATAAGTCCCAATTTTCATAACAATAGGCTATAATAAAATTAAAATTTTATGTTATCTAAGGAAAGCCATAAAGCAGCTGTATTATTTTTATTCTTCACAGGAATTATAATGTACTTTTTAAAAAAAACTAGCTCCCACAGAGATTTAAAAAAAAAAAAAAGAAAGAAAAAATACACCTTTTCGTACCCAAGGCACAAGGTGAGGAAATATTTTAATTTCGATGTTGATCAGGCCTGTTTCCACTCTCTGAAGTTCATGAAGATTATTCTCAGTGGGAGGTTTTCAGTCAACGTCACAATGGTAGTTTAGACTTCATTTTGGCTCGATGTTATCTGTTAATTTCTTCAGAGTAATAGCAAATGGAATTTACCATTTTTAATAAATCTTTTTTTTAAATCCCCCAAATTCCTTGTTACTGTTCTTAAAGAGTCTAAATATCTCTTAGAAACTGAGATAATTTCACTAGATGTCATGTGTGCTCTAAAAAGAACTGATTTGTGACCATGCTTTGGTCTTTCATTGTATGCAAGTTAGGTGCTTGTGTTCCAAAAAACGTAAGTCTTGAACTTCAGTTCAAACTATTAAGATTTTGTGGTCTGAGGACTGAACTTTCCTGTAGGATTCACATTGTTTCTTAAGCCTGACTCAAGATGCATACATTTGATTTTGTTTAGTGATTAAGTGAATATGTAAGGTAACTTCAGTGAAATCAATGGGAATTAGTTCTCATCTTATGCAAGATTTACAGCACAGATTTTAATGGAGTTGGCTATTTTGCATTATGCTAAATGAGATTTGAATCGATTTTTTGAAGTTTAAAAATGAATACAAATTAATCGTAAGAACTCACGGTTTGGATTGCTTTTATTTTTTAATACATTTTGAGGACTACAGTTCTTGGTAGAGTGTTTGAAGCTTCTGTTATGTCTTTAGAATGTGAGATAATGCTCTTAGAAAGTGAATGTTATTAATTTGTATTCTAATATTAAAATATTATTTTTAAATTGTTTCAATTTTCGTGTTATAAACTTACCATTACTGATACAATGTCTGAAATACACTCAATTGTATGTTACAGCACTCTGCTTAATGATCTTTATTTCACCACTTAAATGAGGCAGAATATTTTCTTGCTCTTCTGTGTCTTGTGGGTTACAATACATTTTACTGCTACGATCTTGAAAAAAAAAAATCTTCTTCCTTTACAAAAAGAAAACTCATGAGCATGTGATTGACCCCATCCCTCTTCAGAACAGCAGACAAGAACTTTAGTTGAGTTAAATGCATGTAGGGTAGGTGAAAAAAATGTGTAAATTGTTCCCTACAGTTAAATAATGGATGTGTTTATGACCATGTTATGCAGGTGCCACTGTGCAGCTAGTGTGTATGTGACGGTCTTTTGAAAATGGCAATGATAAGCTATGCAAGCATATATGTTTTAGTTACGCCCTTTGAATTCTTAGGAGTTCATTCCACTTTTCTTACCTTGCTCAAAGCTAGTGAACATTTTTTTCAACTGACTCGACTCACTGACCTGTTACTTCTTGTTTTAACTTCAAAATGATGTTAATTTTTCAGATTCCTCTTGAATTTCCCCTGGTTTCAGTGACCAATTGCCTCCAAGTTTCATTTGACAAAAAATAATAATTGCATTTCATTATGCTCAATGTATAACCTTTTTAATCTGCATATTTCTTGCAGGCTGTGCTGGCTTATTTCCACTGTATTACATTAGAATGGAAAAGTATTAGAAATATTGATTTATCATTTATAATACCAAAGTGATATATTGAAATGAAATTTGGATGCTGTCCAGCCCTCAGATAATATTGGCATTATTGGATGAAACTGGATGATCTCATTCTAATTAATATGCTAGTTCCATGTGAAAAGCACAGAGAAAATAGACCAGAGAGTTGGTAGAAAATAGGAGTTCAATACTGAAGGCTGCTGCGGTTTATAATTGTTAAAATATGCCACCTTAAATACTTAGTATTCCATAAACAGAGAAATCATCACTTCGCTTTCTTTCCCCTTCATCTCTTCCCCCCCCCGCCCCCCCTTTTGTTTCCTTCCTCTGACTCAGCATTATCTTGGTATGAACATATTTACATGTAAGGTGTATAAGCACATATGTACAGTTCTGTATTGATTATGATTTACATCCTGCAGTGCGCTTGGCTATAACAAAGCTGCTTTTGATCAGGTGAAGCTGGGATCAAGGGAATTCAAAACATTTATCTTAACCTTAAAGTGGATTTCTTCTACTAAATCTGTGATGCTCACCTTCTGCATTTCAGCACATACACATTGTAGCACCTCCTGTAATATATAAACTTCAGAAATTAAAGGTATTTTCAATTAGCATGTGTCCCCCCTGTATATAGGCTGGTATCTGTATTCATTGATTTTAGTCTTTATTCATCTCTCTGACTTTTTCTTCCCTTCTACCAATCGATGCAATAGCCATCGAACTAGCAGACTTGGTTTCCATATTGGCTTTTTTTTTTTTTAATGCTCTGTCTTGTCTATTAGACTTCTAAAACCTACCTCCTTCTTCTTTGTGTGTGGGGGGGGGGTGTGTACGCGTGAGTGCGCACGTGTAGAAGTTAGTGGAGGAAAACTGCCTGTCGTCAGATTTATGCAGAGTTGAGAGTGAGCGAATGCTGCCATCGCTGCAGTTGCTGTCTGTTTCACATTGATTGAGCTTCCTGGGCTTGTGGGATCTTTGAAGGGCTGGGTTTTTATGGTTGATATGTTTTTGGTCATTTGTCATAAAATCATTCCAACCGAGCTGTTTACTGGTCTGAATACTTAATTAGCTGCAGTAGCAGGGAATGGCATAAGTTTTAGTTTTTACTGAATATTCATGTAGACATAGGAAATAGTTGCTGTTTCTCTTTTCTTTTTGTAAGGATTTTACCTATAAACATCCATTTTCTTTTTTTTTAAATGACTACCAAAAGTTGGGTTTTTTTAATCCTAGTATAAGGTATAATAATTTTATAGTCCTAATGCATATTTCAAAATTGGATTGATGTCCTTTTGTTTCTAATAGTCATCTGCACATAGCATGTTTTAGAGATCATCTGACATCAATGATAAAAGCTTTTAAAAGGATTTAACAATTCTTTGTCATCTTTGAAAAATATATAAGGTGAAATAAGTCAGTGTAATTTGTTTACGGTCAAAAGAAAAGCATTGAAAATACAGAATTGTAAATGTCATACATTTTCTTTTTAAAATGCTTAAAATCGTTATCAAGGGGCTCATTTTATTTTTAGACTATTATTTAAAAAAAAAAAAATCCCCCACTCCTCACATTGTCCCTTCCTACTCAGTTACTTCTTGAGGAGAAAAAGAGTTGGATGGAAAAGCAAAACTGGTTTTTGGTTTGGTATTAGATTTTTGTATATATTATATAATATTTTATCTTGTGGTGTGTTTCTCCATGTCTGTCTAAAAGCATTTTACATTTCAGATATAAGTCTGTTTTGAGTGTGGTTGTATACATTTTATCATAGAGATCGATAAAAGTGGGAAGTTAATCTTCTAAAATTTGCTACCATCTTGATGTTTCCTTTATCTTTGAATCAGCAGGGCTTTTCATTATTTCTGTTTTTCATTATGCTGTAATGCAGCCCATTTAGATTCACTCTAAAGACCTCTTTTTAAAAAAAGCAATGTCTTTATTGTAAGCAGGAAATTGCACTATTAACTGTTGTAGTTTTCTTTTATTTTGCCAAAAGACCTTTTTTTTATCTTTTGCCCCTATTTTAAGTTCTCATGCTTATCGTGGTCTGGGTGCCTTCAGGGCTGCCAAAGGGTGAAATTGACTTTTTGAGAAGGTGTTGCTGGAAACCGCAGCCTGTGCACTTTTTCAGGTAGAAAGCTCCTGTGTGCTAAGACAGGAAAGGGACAATTTACTGCCAGCTGCGAGCTCTTAGCGGAGCCTAGGAATGAAAGATGGTCCCTTCGCCAGTCACATCAGCCTCTGATCAGTTTTCCCATTGTTTCCGTATGTTAGGGACAGTTGGGAATGTAGACATTTTCTTTACAATGTAAAACACTGTAGCAGTACTGCAAGGGTAAATGCAGGAAATATAATGTGGTGATCTTTCTTGTTAATGTCTACTCAATTTACTTGCACTCAGGTGAACTGGCTTTAAATATTCTACAGGAGTTTCTATTGTAAAAGTAACCAACCATTTATCATGAAAAGCAACTGACTCAGATAATGAATTAAAAAAAAGATTAAAAATCCGCATGCTGCAAGTTACTGTGTAGAGAAGTAAAAGAATGGTTTGGGAATTTAGGGGAAAATGAGGTCAAAAGGCTTTGCAAACTACAGTATGATAGTATGACTTATCAAGTATAGTACTACAATGTTTAAAAAAATTGGCAAATGCATATTTATATGCTATGCTAATAGAAGCTACATTCAACAAATTACAATTAAACAGTATATCGTAGCTACACAGCATACTAGCACTGAGTAATTGACACGAAAGTAGTCTAACCCAGTCTGACATAATTTCAAACAATTTTCGGTGAGTCAATATAACAAAGAATGTATTAATACTAGGACAGAGTTCCGTATAAATCTTTGATTCAGATGTTCTTACTACATCACACGCTTTAAACCTTCGAAGAAAAGAAATAACAAAATCCAATAGTTACACTAAAAAATTAATTTTGAGCATTCCCGGGTGAGTAGTTTACTAAGAGCATTGTTTTATATGTCCATAATAAAATTATGTCCTAGCTAAACTCTTAACCAGTTGTCACAAAAGATAATTTCGAATTCTAAACCTTCTACTTGGAGTCTGTCCATACCCACTGATTATATTCAGAGTTGAGAGTAATGTGTTTCTTAACGGGACATGCTTGCGCTGTGTGCATTACCTTTTCGCACGCAGGGTGTACCACTCCCAAAAAAACTTCAAATTTAATTACAAAATTAGTCCTATAGTGAAGCTTTGTGAGTATTTTTCATGATTTACAAGTATGTCATAAAGGTTGTTACTGTACCTTTATAAAATAACGTGTGTGACAGCCCACTCGCTGCTTTTCAGCTGATTACTGTTACAAACTGCAGCCAAGTGACTGAATTCAGAAGGACAGAGGTCGTGTAGCTTATTGTGCAGGGCGCCCTTGTGAACTTTTTATCTAGTCTTTCCCCAAAACCCAAAACATGTTAATTCTCAGTGGTTTTCATTGCTACAGCTTGACACTAATAATTTGCAGTACATATTTATGTTTAATTGTTTAAATGTACAGAGCCTTGGGCTGGGGTTGCATGGTATATTGGCTATTTCAATAGCAGAACTGCTTTACAAAGTTCTGGCCTTCTGTTGCTTGTTTTTCCAGTCCTTATTTGGGTTGACTCAACTAGTTGAGGGTTTGTATCTTAAATTGTGTTAGTGACCTGGCTTAAAAAGAATTGTAAGATATTTTACGTTTTACTGATATTTTACGTTTAAGACATTTTACGTTTACAAAGGAGTACTACAGTCAGTCAGGTGGGAGGAGTGTGGACAGAGTAGGAGGCAAAGAGAAAAAACTGGGAATCTTTTAGGAAGCTTCACTAAGAGGATTTCACTGTCAAGGCTATGTGTCTGGTCTTCCAGTAGTCACCTAACAACAAGCGGCAAGGCTGATAACTAGATATTTTCCAAGAGTAAGTACGGATGGTGGAGAAGCTGGAAAAGATTGTCTATGTATGATCTGAAAGTAAGGGCAGGTGAAGTAGAATAGCTATAGGATGTGTCATTCTAATTGTATAAAGAACTTAATCCAAAATGATTGTCCTGTGCAACTGAAAATCAGAGTGAGGACATCGAAGGTCCGGTGATCGGGATTTTACTCTGTTGTGCAGATGAGAGATTATTACTTTCTAGGTTCCAACCCAAACTGCATGATGGGAATATAGACCATTGAGGAGAATTTAGGTACTTAAAAATAGAATGTGTGATGATTATTCTCTCCTCCCATGTGTTTTACTCTTCTGCCTATTCTTCCTTCCATCTCAGAAGATGGGGATTCATGCTAGCACTAGGTTGCGTTCCCTAAAGCAATGCTGTTCCAAGGCCTAACAGATCATACCTGCTCAGGAGCTAGTTGCTGTGAAGAGACACATGAAAGCTCCTTGGAATATGGTGTTACTCAGTCCCCATTTAACGGAAACCTCTGAATTGCAGTCTACCTGAACTCACAACAGAGCTTGCTAAGTCTAGCAAGTTAGAATAACTAAAAAAGAGGTTTTCAAAAAATGCATGGAGGCATGGCAACATAAAACCATTTCTGTTCGTCTGAAGAAATAATAAAAAAATGTTCTTGTTTCTTATTTTTACTTAAAAATGAAAAGTGTGCTTTAGGTGTTACATTCAGCTAAAACTCTGAAGTAGCAGCTCTTTCAAGACAAAAAGCCCACTCTGCTCTCATGAATATGATGTAACTTTCTGTTCTTTCCTTGATCTTTTCAGTTTGCTACTCCAATTGTCTTAACTAATTGCTCCGTCTTGTCATGAATTGAATCTACATCAACGCTTAAGCGTTGTCTACTTATTTTGGTGTATAGGAAATAAATCACAGAATCGTCTAGGTTGGAAGGGACCTTTAAGATCATCGAGTCCAACACATTTTTAAATTGTTCATGTATTTATTGCATGAGGAATGAGATATAATAAATATTTGCTAGTTGTGTTCATTTTCTCATAGTAATGAAAGAAGCAGTGTCTCTGTTGTCAATCTGTGTCATTGCCCCAAACCTGTAATATCTCAAAATGCTGAAACTTATCCAGATCTGGAATTCATATTAAAAAAAACTCCTACTCATGTAAGAATACCGAAGTTAAGCTAATGAGAATTTCCGTACTACCACGTTCTGAATTAATGGGTAATGTTATGAACCTAGCTTTTTTGCGGTACCTTGTCGTGCTCTAGAGAAATTAGAGACTTGTGACCACAGAAATTTTAATTTAGAAACTGAGATTAATATTTGCCGTGTTTGAATTGAAAATTAGACTTATAATGTGGTGTAAATGGGTGTGGTTTTAATATCCAATGTGTGATGAAGCTGAAAAACAAAATATTGTGTATTAGTTCCAGGCAGTTAATGAAGATGATTTTCTATAGTTCTCTTTCCTTCTAATATAAAATTTTATTTTTTCTCTGTATGTTGGAAGATGCTACTGCTCCTTATTTCTGGTTGGGTTATTATCTCTTACCATTTTCCTCTTTGTTGACTTCTGATTTTCATCTCCATTTAGGAAATCATCCTCCTTTCCATGTGAAAACTTGTTGCATAGATATTGATGGACCAAGTATTAGTTAAAAAATACATATATTTTATACATATATTTATGTAGAGAGCACTGATTTACGTCAGATAATTGTCTTGTGTGGAGTTGTATTTCTTGAACAGAGTGGTCAGTCACTGTCCAGGTGGTGAATAGAATCCGCATTGCAAGTGTACTTGTGATAGTGTCTTCAGCTGGATTAAGACAATTTTATTGTCTTAACTGAGTTCAGAGGATTCCTGTGTGCCCATTCTTGCATCATCTCCAAGAGCAGTTGTTAACGACTACTTAACATTCTCTACTTGTACAATACACTATACCTTCAGTAGGCATTCTCAGACGTTGCTTATATTTTAATCTTCAGAATGATATAATCAGAGAATAATTCAAATCGAGTGGGATGAAGGGAGGCCTTTAGCCCAATGTCTTGCTCAGCCATGGAGTTCATGCACTGTCCATGCATTTGCACATGAAATGGCATGCTGTCTTGTAGTCTTCCCGCTAACATACTTTTCTCTGCTTACCATTAGTTTCAATAAAAATCTGAAGTACAAATAAGGTATGTTATGAGAAAACATTTCATGTGCAGCTCAATGCATTTTGAAATAATCAAGATATTTAGAGAGAGACAAATTCTAAGAGGAGTACAGGATTACAAATCACAATGTAATTTTAAGGTTGTAATGAGAGTAAGTTGCACAGGAAGGTCTCTTTACAATTATTGTCATGAGAATGAAGTAACACAGTGTTAATGTTTCATGTATTCTGTGAAAGATGATAATAAACTGTACTGCTTTGACCTTACTAATGTTCTGTAATTTGACTGCTGGCAATTTGCATTTTTCTTTGGATACAGCCTTAGTAACCTGTGAAGAAGAGGTGGAACTGACAGTGAATCTAAACATAACTGAATACTAAAAAGGTCAGAAATATCAAGAACGATGATTCCGATACCTCCTTCTCATGACAGAGGTTGTAGCAAAAAGGTACAACATGAATCTGTTGAAATAACAAAGGTTGTTACAAAAATGTTTCTATATTTATTGAGAAATGTAAACAAAAGCACACTCTTGTAGCTCCTGGAATACTCCGGTAATGTTTATTTTCACCCCTTTACAAATGAACACGTGCACTGCTCCCCTTCAATTTTCTTATTTTGCTTTAGAAATAGTAGTCTTTTATACTGAAGGCCCCCCTGCTGATGATTTAGAGATGGAGACTGAATTTTGCACTCTGCTGAAGGTTTTCCAGTTCCACAGGCCAGACACACTTCTTAGAAAATATTTTGGCTATGTAATCGAATACGTTTTCAAAAATACTGTAATCTGTAACCAGCATGAAAGGTTTAGGTTTTTTCTCTAAAACAAAAGCTTCAGATTTTCCAGGAATTTACAGAACAAAGTTGTGGCATTGAATGTGAAAGCTAAAGGTCTGATTAACATCTTAGCAACATTCTTTGATTTCTACTTACTTGACTGAACACCGAATTGGGCCAGTACTTTGTGATACTCAGCAATGTCATTGATCAATTTATTCCTGCATCACTGCAGAGTGAAATAAGTAGTCAAACCTCCTGAAAAAGATACGCTTTGTTCTTGGGGTGTTTTTGAGGTGTATGTTGCATGTTAATGGAGATAAAGAGTACATAATACGTATCTTAATTTCCATGCGTAAATACACGCATACATAAAAACAACTAAATTTTTTTGTCTTTTAAGTGTTTCACTTGTTACAGTTTTGGGATAAGGAAGTGAAACATTCTGTAGTTTCCTGGTATTTGTAAACCTAAATCTTGTTCAATTCCTTTCTTATTCCAGCATATTTATAAATGTAAGAATGCAGGAAGCTGCTCAAAATTATATATCATGATGTTTGTAACAATTATACTTCTTTTAATTTATTTTCTTAGCATAGGTATGTATTAAATTTAAAGGGATCAGTTTTCTTCTTTCAGGTGTGCTTCAGGGGCTTACCCTTCAAGGCAACAGAACATTCTTTTCTCAAAAATGCACTTTAATTTTGAATTGGACCATTTCAGATGCTTAAAATACATTTGACAGCTATAGTCTGAAAAGCAACAACAGCAACAAGGAAACATCATTCACTATCTGCCATGGATTAACCCAGCGAAGGAAGGTGGCAGAATTCTCTTCCCTACCTATTGGGTATCCTTTACCTATCTTTCATTTTATGCAAGGATAAATTGTGCAGTAGGAGTACAAACAAACAGCTTTAAGCCTGCCCATTCCTTCAGCAGTATTTTTATCTTTACAGACAACTACAGTTAGGTTCAAGTTACTGATACCTGTGGCGTTGCTACATCTCTTCAGCTTCTTGATTTGGGCAGTAGTTGAATGTCAGCTGAAGCTGGAAAGGGATTCCTTTAGAAAATGGATTGGGACAATGTACAGATTAATGATGACAGTGGGGATGCAGTGTAGAATTCTCTTGGATCCAAAAGTTTTGCTTATAATTTTAAATTATATTTGGATTATTTCTGTGACACCTCTTCAATTGTAGGATAAGCTTTTTTCTGGAAGTGTGTGCGAATGAGGGACTTAGCAGAACAATCTCAAAGAATAATTTCATGAGTCCTTCTCATGGAAAATTCAATTCATGAAAGAAAGCCAAGACAAATTTCCGTGGAAGCTGAGAAGCTTACATTATTTTGCCAAGTAAGTGGAGCAGTACCTACGTAGTTTCTTCTCCAAAAGATGGATGCTTGGTGAGCCAAGCATAGCTTTAGAAATTGCCTTAAAAATCCTTAGATGTCAAAGGTTTCAGTTTCAGCAATATTTAATAAACTTATCTGTATAGCCTGCATGGAATCAAAGTGTTCGGGCCTATTTGTGATGTATTAAACTTAAGCGAATATGTACACAGCAGTGAAATGGCTACCTGTCCATCTCTTTAGAGGATCATTACATTTTCCTTTTGTTCTCCATCACTATGGAGCATCTGAAGAGGTTTATTTTACTGCAACCATGTTGAAATTCTTTCCTGTGTCACATTTCATACTTTTTGTCTTCTGAGTAGCTATGTAACATGGCAGTAAACAATAACAATACACTAGAAGATCCACAAAACAAAGTAAAGACCGATGGTTAAAAATGACTCAAAATACTACTTTTATATAAAGGTTTACCATTTTGTAGAAGGCAGAGAGTACATTCATGCTTGGAAGTGATTAACCAAAGGCCTTGGAAAATACGAATATTCTGAGCTTAGGAGGTGGTGTCAGAATGCTGTCTTATGGAAAGAATTCCAGTGCTTTTGTACTGATGAACTACACATTCAGTTGGACAAATAGTTGCAGCTTTCTGCTCTAGAATGCACAACTTTCTGGTATTTGCCAAAATTTATTTTTAATGCAATTTTATGTAGTGTCATAAAAAGGCATTCTCAGACTTTATTTTGCACTTAGAAGTGCTGCTTTTCATGCTTTTGGCTTCACAACTCCCCAGGAATCTTGTTTCATTCTCATTTTATGCCCAAACATACATCTAACCCCCACAAAAGAGCAGTTAGGTCATTTTTCTTATTATACGTAATTTACATCTAAATGCTGTTTCTAACAACTGAGGCTGTATAAAATTTTGTATACACTAAAGAATCATAGAATCTTGGAATGGTTAGAGTTGGAAGGTACCTTAAAGATCATCTAGTTCCAACCCCCCTGCCATGAGGAGGGACACCTCCCACTAGACCAGGTTGCTCCAAGCCTCGTCCAACCTGGCCTTGAACACCTCCAGGGATGGGGCAGCCACAGCTTCTCTGGGCAACCTGCGCCAGTGTCTGACCACCCTTGCAGTGGGATTCAGACACAGACCAATGTGATCGTGCTGAAGCCCTTTTATTACAATACTTGAACTGTTTTATACTTTCCTACAACGTGGGATAGCCCTGTGGCCTGTGTTCATTGGTTTTTAAACTTATACACACAAACTATTATTGGTTAAACACAGCTGTAACAATACACATGCAGCATCTATTTAGGCATCGCAGCAGTTTCAGTATCAGCGTGTGAATTCCTCCTTCTTGTTGACCTTCAGACTGTACTAGCTTGTCTCTTATCTCTTGTGTTACACAAAGTTCATAAGCTCATCATTTCAACGTGTCCGTTGTTTTCCAAAAAGCTTCCCACACACCCTCACAGTAAAGAATTTCTTCCTCATATCTAACCTAAATCTCCCCTCTTTCAGTTTAAAACCATTGCCCCTCATCCTATCGCTATACTCCCTGATAAAGAGTCCTTCCCCATCTTGCTTGTAGGCCACTTTAGAGGGACTGGAAGTGGCCATAAGATCTCCCTGGAACCTTCTCTTCTCCAGGCTGAACAACCCCAACTCTTTCAGCCTGTCTTCACAGGAGAGGTTCTCCAGCCCTCTGATCATCTTCACGACCTCCTCTGGACTCACTCCAACAGGCCCATGACCTTTTTACATTGGAGGCTCCAGAGCTGGACACCGGACTCCAGGTGGAGTCTCACCAGAGTGGAGTAGAGGGGCAGAATCTGCTCCCTCAACCTGCTGTCCACACTTCTTTCGATGCAGCCCAGGATGCGGTTGGCTTTCTGGGTTGCGAGTGCACATTGCCGGGTGATGTTGAGCTTCTCATCCCCCCCAAGTCCTTCTCCTCAGGGCTACTCTCAATCCATTCTAGTTAAAACTAATCCAACATCAGTTTAAGATTTCTGACATAGCAGGTGCTTTATCGCTCCTCCTTTTGAGTCTTGGCAGGACGGGGTTGTCTCTTGCTGGTATGAAGTTTACCACTAGCTCCGTGTATCTCTCACAGCTTGGAAGATGGAGCCTGAGAGTGATTTGAAATATGTGAGGAAGATACATGTTGAAAAAATAGAGGAAAGGTAATTGACTGTTAAAATATTTTTACCAAAACAGTCTGCAATTCACTTTCACTGAGTTGTATGCTACTGTGGTTACTGTGCTGTTGTCATTTGCTCTGTATTCCGTATGAATTCTTAATTTGGAATAGTATGGTGAGGTTTCAGTTATCTAAATATGTATTACAACAATTTTCTAGGATGTCTTGCTTGGCAGCTACTGTTATTTTGTACAGCGTTCAAATGACAAATTAGATTAACACATAAATTATACCATTAGTTTGTTATTAGTTTGTAATTAAAAATGACTTAATCTGTACATTATGGATTTTACAGACGGAAAAATATAGACTCAGTGAGACCCTACTCTAGTCACATAGAAATGGGTTTGGAACAAAGCAGAAGAGCAACAGGGTTGATAAATGAATTTAATACAAATGTACGTAGCTGTGATTGCTTGGTATTTGTAAACAGCCAAGAGGTTGACACAGCTCATAGCGCACAGGAACACATTGATGCTAATTCCAACAATTCATGAGGTTATATTGCAAGATATTTTGTATTTTTATCTTGTACTCTTCAGAGAATACATTTATAAATCAAGCAGGAATGTTAGGTTTGTGTCAAATATTACATAATGCATATTCCATAGGGATTCTCACCCCACTTTAAAACTGGAGTTATTAACAACTGCTGCATTTTGATGTTAGACTGGATGAGTAGGAGCTCATCTAACACGTTTATTCATAAATACTCTTTATGTGAGTGCAGTATAGGTCCTAAAAAGTGTCAAGAATGTGTTTAATGAAGGAGAGGAAAGGAACTAAAGGGAATGTGGTAGATATTTAAAGCCCACTGGCATTCATAAAACACCTACAGGTGGCACATAAACTGCAGAAGTAGATGCATAAGGAAATTGCTTATAAAGTCAAAAGGTGCATTATACTTCTGGATCTGAAAAGTTTGAATAGCAGCTTCTAAAGATAAAGCTAAATTCCAGGAATGTTCTTTGATTTAGTGTACATTATAAACAAATTTAATCCAAGAAAAACGTTGTCTCTGTTTCTGTTTGAGAGGTATACTAGCAGAGAGATGAGATGCTGAAGTATGTCCTAATAAATCTTCCTTTTATTTGACATAGGTCTTCGTGGAACCTTAAGGGAACTAGACTATGCTAAGGGAAATATTACCTTGAGAATTTTTCCTTTTGAGCTTTCAGTAGCTGATCAGACTTTTAAAGAATGTGCTATTTAAAAATGCTTTGTTCACCAGAATAATGGATTATGCATACATTATGGAGAGATTTTCAGAAATAAAACTGTTAGATGCCCAGCTGAAAGCTGGGAAGTTGCTTAATAGCCATTGAAAAATAACTTTGTCAGTTGGAAGTTTTTGTGATGTAGAATAATAGTAGTGTACAAGCATTTGTTTTTCTTGTTCTCACCCATGTTGACCAGTAGAAGCTGTTTCAAGTGACCGCGCTAGAAATTCCTTCTTTTTAAAATGTATTTTTACCTGTCTGAAACACAAGGTTGGCAAATATAATCATTTCTAGGGCAAGACTGCCTTTGCAGCAGCCCTTCAGCTTCACATTATTCCACTTCAGCACCTCCTTTTCATGAATTGGTAGTGCTGCATCTGATCCCTGATGCATAACTCACCTGGCGGGAGAGAGGCCTTGGTGGTGTGCTGTTCCGCTGGAATCTATTCCTGCTGGTCTGTCCCTGCACGTCTGCACAAGACATCACGTACTGTCACCAGTCTGTACCACATGTTATTCTGGTACATGATGCAGTGTGCAGGCATCTCATAGCATAGTGTTTAATTTGTGGGATGTTCTGGGTCAGAATATAAGCAAACTGAAGAGCCTGGAGGATCTCTTCAGATGATGGGGGGTTTTTACTGTTTCTCTGCTGAAAGCAACTCAAGCATTGCTGGTAATACCAAACTAAAATGGTAAAACACACGATCATTGGTTCTTTCTTTTCAAACTTCACTTGGCAGACATTGTATTGGTATGATAATAGTCAAAAACAAACCTGGCTTTTTTATGCAATAACACCGCACAAAAATTTGGACAGTTTCTTTAATAGTGATGATGACTTGAACTTGCAGTAATGGCATAGTTCTTTCTCACCCCCATAATTCACGTCTATGACATGAGAAAAGAATAATGGGTGAAATGAAGCCTCAGACCAATTCTGTTACCTGTTTGTGTGATATGAGAGCATTTGTCAGTATACAGTACTTTTACTCTTTTAAGTCTGTGAGCATTACACAGCTACTAGAGGCGTTCCTACATTCATACTATTTTACCTTTGTTATTTAACCAGAGTATAGCTCTTCAGTGTCTGAGCATCTTTCTGTGTTCGCTTAATACCTTACATCAGTTAAAAAATACTTTACAACCAGAATGTATAATTCGATGGAATTAGATTCTCCTACCTAGAGCAGAAGCAGTCTGGTTGGAAACTTTATTTCATGTCTTATTTTAATATTCATTAGGGTGGCAGACCAGGCCCAGAGTAGACAAGAGCTGACCCTAGTAGGGAAGGAGTTCAAACACCCAGCTACCTGAACGATCTGTTATACATACATGCGTTTCTTATACTTTAGAGGTGTCTAAGAACTCTCCATTAAATTGCAGTCATTATTTCAAAGCTGGAGAGTAGAAGCCTGCGTTCAGGGCAGGGAAGGAGTGGGTTGAAACGCTCTTCAGCTTATTTGGCAAAGGAAGCCACTTACGAACTCTCTATTGCAAGTACTGGGGTAAAATACATTTTTCTGTGTGATTTAGTTAATCGCATACTCCTGGCGTTATCAGACGTGATTATGGAATCATGGAAGACATGATTATGGAATCATTATCAGACACAATTATGGAATGACGGAAATGCAAGCCAATCGCCTTGCAGTATTCCAGTGAACTGGTTCCAGGAATTTGCGCGTGTGTTTGGAAATATCTGACATAAAAAAATCAGAGATAGCTAGTAGTAATGGCTTAATACTGTAATCTTTGAGCAATGCAATTTATCGTACTTCAGAAATAAATCTGTTCAAAGGTCATCATCTGGGCACCTCGCAGAAATACCAGGAACCTAAACAGGGCTGGCATTTCTCATAAAAATTTAAGATTGAGTTTGAAGCTTGCACTGACTGCAAGGCTCATATAATTTAAGGAGGTGTCCTAAAGATTTATTTTCTTTATTAATGTGGTTTATAGCATTTCTTATCATTAGCGTTACACAATTAGTGTCCACTCCATAGACATTTTCAGACATGGAAAGGTCAAAATAATATTTAAAAACATAAATAAGTCTGTTAAACACATTTAGTGAAAAAAGATGGAGTCCCAAGGTAATTTAAATGGCCGTATTTTAGTTTTTAAAAATGAATGGGGACGTGAAGCTTGCATCTTCCTGAAAGTGAGACTAAGATCACGTGTCACATAATAAGCGCCTTGCAAATTTAATTGTAAAAGATAGGAAAAGTCATTAGACTGAAGTTTAGAGGAGTTTGGGGTGGGAAGGGAAGGGATTGATTTGAGGAATTCTTTGTGTCACTCAATTTTAATTCATAAAAAAAAAGAATAATTGCATCACTTCCCTAGAATTTGAAAGCAATGCTGCTTGTAATCATGTATAACTGAAAAATGTGTAACTTCAGGACAAGAGTAAACTGTGGGTTTTATAGGTTATGATTTGAAAAATATTAAGAGAATTCATGGTATAAGATGCACTGCAGTCACTAGCTTTAGGCTGTTTCTTGAGAACTGTAGAGTCCTTCCTTTACTCTTGCTTTTGCTGGTGTTTGCAGCAGCCTTACAGAAGTAGTTACAGAATATTAGCTGCTACTGTAATTTTGATTTTTTTGTTTTTCTATTTTTTGTTGTTTTTCTCTTGACTTCGCTCATGTTTCTTGAACTGTTTGTGATTGTTTTAACGACGTGATCTGACTATGCAAAACATTTGTCTAACGTTTCTGCAAAGACTTCTAACTTAATGCAAAAAATCTATTCCCCTTTTGACTGGATTTGTGGCAAGGTTATTTCATTCATAAGATGCAATAAGACAAAAAATGAACTTTGGACTACTACAGCATTATATTCTAATAGTTAAAAGCATTAACATTATTTAACTTGTAAGCCCACCTTCTTGCCCCTTAGTGAAAGGGGGACCTTCGTTTGTCCTTGAAATTTTAAATAATTGCTGCATTTTTGAGCTTTAAGCTATTTACACTGAAAAAAAAAAATACATGAATTCCTGAGCTGTTACAGAAGTTAGAAATAACATGAAAATATTATCTTGTCATTTACCATATTGTTGTTGTTATATTGTGAAACCTTGTGATGTTACAACCTTTATTCCGTTAATGGCTGCATATTTGAATTTCATATCTGCTAGAGAAATTGGTTCCTAATGGAAGTTAGGGCTTCAGCCTGTACATTTCATGGTATTGTGGCATTTCTCCACTCAAAAGGGTAAGGCCTAAATAATTTAGACAGCTTTAATTTTGTTTTCAAAAAGTGGTTTGAGACACATTTGGTTCGTACAGTACAACCTAGTGCAGAGGTCCTTGCAATTACATGGAACAAGCTGTTGGTTTTCAGAATAGCTTTGTCAGTACAACAGCATAGCTAACACAGCTATATTGCTCTCCAGCATCTAAGAAAGCATCTTTGTAAGTATCTGTGGTGTATCCAAACGAATAATGGCTAGTTTTGGTATTTTTAGCTCCAGGGTGTAATCTGGATGTACTGTTTACTTTGTAAGTATTTTCAAGGGAAACTAAGTTTACATCACTGTTGAAACTGAGAATAATATTAGGTGTTTCGTAACACTGTATGAAGCAATGCCTAAATACTTTTTAGAATTGTTTCTTAAAAAAATGCATAGTATAGCTTGGTAAGCATTAGGTGTATATAATATGTATATATATGCATCTGTATCACTCAGTATATACATAAATTTTTAATATATTTTTTAATATCTTACATTAGAAATTTTCTCTTACATGCAAGCTTTAAGTTAGAACTATCTGCATGTCACTGAGGCATTCCTTTAGTTGTAATGAGACTAGCAGTATGGTATGTGAATTAAAAACATCTTTCAGCTAGGGCCTCAAGGAAAAAGCCTTCAGCCTGGGAGGAAAGGTAACAGCTACATAGGCTGCTAAAAGCCTACACAGTCAGTGTAGAAAATAAAAAAGAAGCCTAGATTTTCGTTATAGAAGCCTCTCTGGGCTATTTTGTGATACACATTCTTGTATGGGACTGTAGACCCTGAACGTCTGGTTTGTATTCCTCTCTGATAAAAAATAGTGTAGCATAACGGAAATTCACATGTTATTCAGGAAAAAGAAATCCAGTTTCTCGGGCTGGCAGTTTCTTAAAGCTATGAACCTTGATGTTTTCATCTCATGCGTTTTGATAGTGCTTGATATCCATAACTGGTAGGTTTGATAAATCTTTAACAAGGAAGTTGAAGATGATGAGAAGACGCAAGGGGAGCTTTGCATTTCACATCTTGTACTCAAGCCTTCAGATTTAATTTTCACTTTTTGCACCAAGAACATTCCTTGGAGGAAGGCTGACTGGATCACATGTTGCCCTAATCTGGCTTTAATCCATTAAACCAAAAAAACCAAACTAAAACAAACCCCAAAGAACCCAAAACCAACCAACCAACCAAAACCAACCGGCAGAGTTAGCATTCCAAAACCCCAGTTGTAGTGAAGGCAACAATATCAGTACTTAAGATTCAGAAGAGATCCGTTTAAAACCAAGATAAATATACATTTTTACTCATAACCTATGGATAAATCTTGTCATTTCTGCATAAGTGAAATAACAAATATCTCGAGATGGGAATACAGTTTAAATATATGCATGTCCTAGTTGCATTATGGATAGAAAATGTCGTAAAGGAGCTTGAAAGAGAAGGCGGCCAATAAAAATTTAAACTGAGACACCAGCTCGGAAACACAATTCAATTTATTTTAATCTGTAGTATTATAAATATTTTATTTATCATTCAGAAAATTATATTAATATGAGATTGGAGTTCCCAAGTTGTTTTTGAAGTGAACCATTAGCTGCCTTTGTGCAACTGCAACAATTTTCTCTGTTGCGTGAACCTATTTCAATTAATATATATATGTTGACTGTCACACAAGTATCACAATTGTGTGCTACATGTCGTTGTATTTACTCAGATGTGCATGTGGGTTCTAACACTTTCTTTTCATTAAGTACAAATTAAAACTAAAGATTGTAGAATGACAACAAATTAATTGCTCAGGAGACAGATAGTAGTGATAACTCACATTGGATTTACTGCGTTAATGAGAGGGAAGGAGGAGGAAGCAGCAGAATAGTCTAATAGCATCTTGCATCTAGTGTGTATACAGAATTCTGATGCCATGTGTAATGCCACGGAATTCAGTTCACTCAGTGTAATAATCAAATGTTTACATAGCTTTATATGAAATGGTCTGAATGACCTGCAGAATTATGTTGCTGCCACCTTTTCTCATTATTAAGAACATCACTGATATTAGTGTAATGTTTCTCCTACTTTTTCACAGTTTGTGAGGGGGTTTTAATTGAAATACTACCACACTATTTTTAGCAGCCTGAATCCCCTGGGAAAGACCTGTGCCAGGAAACTCATGATGTTGGGACATGGTAACATGTTGAATGTCCTTACAAATGCTTGTGAAGGCAGCTGGCGCGTGGAAATATTACAGTTAAAAAGAGCTAAGTCATACCCGATTTCCAGTTACTTCTTTTGCGTGAAGTATCCTTGAAGAAACTGTATGTTGAAGAACGGATTTCATAAGCATTGTAAGCTGTGGTCGATGTTATGTAGGAGTTCCTGCTGTTTCCCATCTGTGTATTTGCTCTTCTCTTAATATATTACTATTTAATAAGACACAATTACAAATGAATGGCATACTTTTAAAGGGAGATAATGTCTTTTTTTTAATTCCTGATGTATAAAATCCTGTTAATTAGAATTCTATTCCTACACATACAATTCAAAGGAAAGAGCCTGTCTAAGAGTGAAGAATCTTGACATTTCTTAAAAAAAAGAAAACACAAGCATTTTGGGGGCGTGCATTGTTAGAGTTGCTATTATCTGCTGTCATTACATGTTTTGTTGCTTCAGTTATTTCGGGGACCATTGTTTGGCGTATCGGACATGCAGGATTTGTAGTGAAAATCTTATGGTTTAAAGAACAGCTTTAGGCCTGGCTCAGTGACAGAGAGTCAGTTAGGTTTCTTGTCTGTGGGGTGCGACCCAAACACTACGAGTCTGGCAAGGTGTTCATGCATGTGTGGCCATGCCGGGGCACTAGCCCAAAACTTGTCCACTAAGCTGAAACGAGACTTGGGAAATCTTTGAAAGAAGAATGCATGTCTGTTTAGTCTAGTGGAAACTCGTGATGGAGAATAAACTGTGAATATAAAAACCACAGCTTTGTAAAAAACATTGTAATTGCTAAGGATTCACCTGCTTCTGGAGCATCTTAAATTTATGTTATGCAGAACGAAGGGTACCAAAACATTTTAAAGTTGGCAACCTGCTTTTTTGTTACTGTTTCATTTATATTTTAAATCAGCGATCTCTTGTGGAGTTACTTCCAAATGTGTGAACAGTTTCAAATAAACAGATCTGTTTCAGGACCTTATTTGTAGAAGGGAGATGATACTTTCTATAATGAATATGTTAACAAAGTGTCTTGAGGCATATACAGAAACTCTCATGGAACTGGAAATAGAGTTCTCATCTCGGGGATGTTTTGCGTATAAAAAAAAAAAACAGATCCTAATGATGAGGCTCAAGTTTTTGTTGTCTCTTGACTCTCCCTTCACATCTGGACCAAATGAAAGTAATTCAGGAAGCACAGATTTCCTTCCTTGAGATATGTTTCTGGATGTTTTGTCTCTTTGGAAATTCAAAGCATAATGGTATATAATACTTTCTTGAAATGAATTGGGTGCAACTGATAAAGATTTTCTGTTGATTTCCATTTAAACTATTGGACAGAAGCAGGGGCTATTTTATGTTGCCATGCTGATGGAATGATGTGTGGTTGTGATGAATGAAATATATAGACGGTTATTTAAAAAATACACAAAGTGAAGCACATACGTATGTTTGCCTTGCTGTCTCATCAATCCTTGCAATATGTTTTGTAACTTTTAAGCATACTAAAATTAATTCATGGTATCAGTAGAATTCATTCTGAGGTAAAGTAATATTTCCTAGATAGCAATTTAAGATTATACCCTGGACTTTAATGTTTGGGCATTAATACATATATTCTACTGGCTCCCAAGAATGGTATTCGGATTTCTTAGATGTTAGGTGTTAACCTGTTACTGTAATTTAATGTGGCGGTACCATTCTCTCTTAACTAAACGTTAGCAGCTAAACGGTTTGTGTGTTCTGTCAGAGATGAAAAAAAGCATTACCCTGTCTTCGGTGGCTACAGATTGCTTTTAATTTTATAATAATTATGGAAAGATGTGTGGCCTTGTAGCTTAATAGACTAGTTTTTTGGACACTTGATATTCCTTTCTGGTCCTGCTTTTTCTTTCGTTAGGTAATACTGCTTTTTTGGTGCTTCAGATTCTACTTCTGCAGAAGTGCGACATAATTTACCAGGCATTTTTCAATGGCTTTGGAGATCTTTTCCTTGAGATTTTTTTTTTTCCCCCATGATACTTACCCAGTAATACTTCATGTTTTGTGTTGTTTTGTGGGTGGGGTGTGTGTGTGTTACTCTATTCTGAATTGATTTTCTTCACTTAAAATTATCTTTTCTCTCCCAGTTTTGCCATAAACACTTTTCTTTCTGTAGCTTTCGGTTAGTAATGTAGGGTCGGTGACCCAACCCTGAGTCCAGATCAAATTTTAAGTGTCAGATCCCCCATGCTCAGTTATTTTAGTGGTTGTGTTCAAAATAAATAATAGTGCTCAAAGATGCACATGAATTGGAGACCTTCCAGTTTGTTTTCATTGATGGAAGCATGTGATGTTTTACTTCTACCTTTACTCTCCATTTAATTCATTAAAATAAAAATATACTTAAAGGAAGAAACATGAGAAAAATAAGTTTTGGGAAAAAATATGTATGCATGCTGACCTCAAAATTTAGAGAAGTGTAGCAATATTTGCATTGGCAGCTCACAAATCATTCGTTTCATTGCTATTGACAATACAAATATTCCTAAATGGGACTACTAACATGTTAAAAAGACAACTGCTATATTTTGGCCTCCTGAAGTGCCTTTTTGAGGAGAACAGTTGCAGTCATTCAGACAACTTCTTGGACATGCAAAATATCAAGATTTTAGCATGGCTTGATGAAGACAGGAAACTTATCATGAAGTATTGTAGCAAATTGGCCTGTAAAAATTTATGTTCCCTAAGGAATGTATACATGCAGGCTTGCTTTCTCATTCAAAAGGCATAGTCAACATTTTTGAATGTGCGTTCTCAGGTGAACAATAGCTCTAAGCATGAAACGGAAGCCATGTTAGTACTGACTTCTGGGAGTTCATTTTGCCAGGTAGGCTCTCGCTGCATATGTCAAGAATAATACAATAGTCTCTTTCCTCCTGGAGCAATGCAGAAATAGATGTCCTTTCCTGTTAGCAAACTTGTGAACGGGACAAGGCAGTTTGCACCACCAGCAGTGAGTTCTACTTACCAGTAAAGTAGAATTATAATTAGCTAGTGGTTTTCAGTAAGACTTAATGTATTAAACTACACACTTGACTCAGCTTTGCTCTCATTTATGTTTATTCCAATGTATGTGAGCATTCTGAGGCTGGATATTTCTTAGTGAGCCAGTTTGAGAGAAAGGTGACACAGTTTTTCAATATTTTATTACTGCACTTCAGACAATTAAACTCTTAATGTAGACTAGGAAAGCTAAATCTTACCTTCTAATAAAAATAGATAAATACTAACTTCCTAGTAATCTCTTCAGTTATTTCATCCTTTAAAATCCCCTTTTTTCTGATAACAGCTGACTGTTTGGAATGCTTTTGAGTAACTGTGTTAAAGACCGAATTAGTTCAATATGGCAATATGAGTATTATGTTGATGACAAGCTCCTACTGGCTTCATTGGAAGTAAATCTGTAATTCTGAAAGACAGTACTGTACTGCTGTACAGCTCTGATCAATTCCTGATCAATTCAGTTGCTGATGGGAAATACTATATGCGGTGAGATAGTATGTTGGATAGAACAGAAAATAATACTAGTCGGCATGAAGGAAGACTTACATAAAAAAAGCGAACTGAAAATAATTAAATACACAGAAATAGAATGATTCTCTTTTTAGCAATACTGTTTGTTTAAGATATTACATTAAATGTAAAATTTAAATTAGTTTCTATGGGGTATTATTAGAATTTGTGGATGGGAGAAGACAGTCTGTAAAAATACTAGTCTTGGTATTGCTGCTGGGGATAGTTTTAAAAATAGGATACAAAGCATTTTTCTCTCTCCTGAGAAATAGGATGGTGAAAAAAAAATCATACAGTGAAATAAAACTGAGAAAGGGAGAATACTAAGAATGGTATATGATTCAATAACACTCCTGAATTGCTTTGTTGGCTAGCTAATGAAGCATGGTGCCAAATTACAATGCTGACATAAGTCAGCATATTGCCAGCTAGCATTTACAACAACGGGGTTACAAGTCCAGGAAAGGGGGACTGACAACTAGTAAATATGTTTCAAAAAAGGGGAAGGATCGAGTGCATTAGTTTCTGTTCTCTGTAAATACCAGGTTTCACAATTGCTGCTGCATATGTTGCATTGGTTGTGCTGTCTGGGGGGGGATCTGATATAGCATTTGTTACAAATACCTGAATGCGGACTTCACCAAAATTAGTTTTTAAAAGATAACGTTTCTATTTCGGTGATGATACTTTACTCAATAAACCTATGGTATTCCAAAACTTACAAAACCAGAATTATTCCTGTTTTCTTAATTGAAATATTTCTGGTTAAAATTCTTAATGGTGCAGTTCAATTTGTTCTATGTGTCATAATTATCTTGCTTTCCTCACAGACACTCAGGTTTCTTTGTGAGGAAATTTGCATATCCATTTAATATCATTATCCTAATGACCCCATATGGTCATTGTTTCAGTTGCTAATTATTTTAAACAGGTAATGTATAAACATGTCACTAGGTTTAAAAAATATACCTATTTTTAACATGTCTTATAGCCAAGTACTAAACTACTAATTTTGCTAAATTTTGCCATGGGTTGTTTGAGATTATCATTATGCGATTTCAGTCCTTTTTTTTTTTTTTTTTTAAATTGAAACTGGTAAGTGTATAATAAGGATTTGGTAGCTATGAATGATAGGTAGAAGATCAGAAAAGAAACATCTGACTTAATCCAATTTGAGAATAAGTGGAATATTTTCCTGTTTTATGAGTCCTGGAGAAAATGCATAAACCCATATTCTTCTTTGATACCAATAATACCACAGAGACCAAATGTAATGGATGAGATGTTTCTCCTCTTGGTCTTCAGTAGTAAGTATATTATACTTTTGAATTCCTCAGATTATCCTCTATCATGGACATAAAGAAAAAAGAGATGGAAAAAGACATAGACTTAACTAGATTGTATTTGACTAATCTGGCAACTATCCACTCAGTCCATTCTTTAGGCTCATGAGGAGCTAGCAGTTCTTGGTTGCTTCATGGCTATGAAGACTCTGCTGCCTGCCATTTTAAAGAGGCTTAACAGGATGAAGATATGAAGAATAGTGGCAGTCTTCCTGGCTGCAAAAAGCGATGATAAATGTTAAGAATTGACTAGAACAAAAATCTGATTTTGCAGTGATCACCAGGAGCTTTTTTACAGTTCTTAGATTTGATGAAGGAAACGGATGTCAGCACCTCTCAAAGTACACGACTCGCTATAATTCTCTTTTTGCCCTTTCCTTTTCTATATCCATAAGGAAGTCACCTTCAGTGAAATAATTAGGGAGCAGCAATCTTCAAGAGTCCTCTCTCCGCTACTGATCTCGGTGAGTTCCTCCTCAGCGTTCAGGTTACCAGGGCATGTATTCCAGCAATTACTGCAGGAGTGATACCGCTTAGTTATTTTGTAACCAAGGCAAAATTCAGAATGCCTCCTATATCTTGCAAACACAAAGAAAAAAATAATCCTCCAAGTACGTTTCATTAATCAAATTAATGCATCTGATTTAGCTCGATGATTTTCTTGACAACCTTTTACAGGACAGACTATTCAAAGTTTCTGTGAAAACTAATGGTTTTCTTTCTCTGCCAGCATAAATACTTAGTTTCATAGACTCATAGAATGGTTTAGGTTGGAAAGGACCTCAAAGAGTTCCAACCCCCCTGCCATAGGCAGGGACACCTCCCACTGGACCAGGTTTCCCAAGGCCACATCCAGCCTGGCCTTGAACACCTCCAGGGATGGGGCCTCAACAACCTCTCTGGGCAACCTGTTCCAGTGCCTTACCACCCTCACAGTGAAAAACTTCTTCCTTTGTTTTTCGTTAGATAATTTTAAATACATAATCAGGTTTTCTAGGTGACCTAGCACATTTATATGGATAAAATGATGAAAATAATCAATGGAGAATGGTAAGAGTAGAGTAAAAAAATAAACTAGATTTACTAGCACGATATGTTATTGACCTGGTGCGATTAGATTGTGTTCCTTATTGCACTTCAGGGAGCGTTATCCAATCTGTACTCACTTGCAGTGGCTTAAAACACTCTTCTGGTTCTTAATATACCAAATATCTATTAAAATTGCTTCCCATCCTTAAAAGCTGGGCCTTTTTAGAAGAGACATCTACAGCAAGTCCTTTTCAGTTTCAGAATGGATGTGTTAGTGCATGTGGATGAAGCCAGTTCTTGCATGTTATCACAGAATGGTCAGGGAGAATTAACTCAGTGGAACCTCTGGAGGTGATCAAATCTAATCTTCTGCTGAAAGTGGCACTAATGCCAGCACTAAATCAGGTCAGCCATGGATTTTTCTAGCAAAGTCTTGAAAACAGCCAATGATGGAATTTATATAATCTCTGACGTACTACCCACCTTAGTATCCAGGCTCGACCTACCAAGTTTGTTATGTTATCTTAGGCTGCTGAAAAGAGTTTGGCTCTGTCATCTTGCAGCTACTCTTCAAGTAATGGTAGGCTACAGTTAGGTTGCCTCTTAGCCTCTTCTGTGCCAGCCTGCGCGAGCCTGTTCCCTCAGCCTCTCCTCAGAGACTATGCGCTGTAGTCCCTTTATCACCATGGTAGCCGCCTTCAGTTTTACATCATCCCTTTTAAACTGGAGGAGAACCTAACCGGGATGGTTCTACTCTGTCACTTTCTGAGAGAAAACTAGCTAAATAGCTGATCTAAAAGACCAATTGCTCATGAGAAAACTTGAAAATATCTACCCATATAAATTACCTTTTTATACCGGCTCTACTGTTTCTGGTATTCCTGTCAAGCATTAACACTAGATACACGACAAAGATTTAGAGCTATAGGCTTTTTGTATTAATCAGTAATATTAAATTAGTTGGCTAAATATTGCTGTGTTGGCAGAAATTCAAGACAGTCTGAAAAGGAGACAAAAACTGATCTCAGGTTGGATAAAGATGCTAGTCTGGGTTCCCATGAGGGGATCTTTAATGAGGAGGCAACTGTAAGGAAGTGAAGCACTTTTTGTGGAGAATATTGGCAAATATACTGGGTCGGGCAAATTTGTAGGCTCCTTATCAGAGCTCTGGTATCTGCTTTGGGAATGGTCTTGAGAATGTTTTCAGGTATCCTTTAATAAGAAATTTTCTTTCCTGATTTGCTTTTATTGGGATACCACTTAAGAAAAGGGCCAGAAAAAAAGCTATTTCTCATACAGATACTCTAGGGAGATGTATTTTAAATCTTGGGATTTAACTTGTTTGCCTGTGTTTGAAACAAAGTATTGATTGCCACTATAATCAAAGAAAGATTTTTATCGGTTCTCACAACTACTTTCACCTATAATTTTCTGAGTAAACAAGGCAAGCGTTAGTGAAATTACTTTCCATGCTAGCATAGGAGTTATATTTATTGATGCTTCCCAGAGCCATCTGGACTTTGTGTGGGATAAAGGCCCTTCTCAGTTGCATTTCATTTCGGAGTGGCTTTATGTGACTAATGATTTTGAAATGTATAGGTTAAAACTAATATTGTATATTACTTACATAACTGCATATATGTAAATATTTATTACATATAAGGAGGTTTAACCATGAGTCAATGACCATCCTGGAATTATTTGGCTTATTTTCATTTTAAGTGTTCATTTACAAGTGTTTAAACCTTAATTAAGTCCTTTAATGGGAATAAACATGCATGAGATTTTCAGTCCTGGTTTATTCAGATATTCTACGAATATCTGGATCACAGAACTGTAATTTTCTTGTATTTGTTAACTAGGTAACAGGGTTATAAACTAGGTCTTAAGCAGCCCTTTCTTTTCAGAGATTCTTTAACGCTTGTACTTCACAGAGTGACATAACTGGTCTTTCATCTGAAAAGTCTTCATTTTAAACTATGTTATACTGACCCGGGTCAGCAAGTAAGCACCCACCAGCCGCTCACTCACTCCACCCCAGTGGGATTGGGAGAGAATTGGAAGAGCAAAAGTGAGAAAAAGTCATGGGTCAAGTTGAAGACAGTATAATAAGTGACGGAAAGAGAAGAAAAAAAAAAAATAATAAAATGATGCAAAGGCAGTCACTCGCCTCCCACCAGCAGACCAATGCCCAACCAGTCCCCGAGCAATGGCTGCTTTGGAAAGACTACCTCCATCTGCACCCCCCGCTTCTATTGCCGAGCATGATGTTATATGGCATGGGATATCCCTTGGGTCAGCTGTCCCGCCTGTGTTCACTCCCAGCCTCTTGCCCACACCTACCCTACTCCCTGTGGGGCAGCGTGAGAAACAGAGAAAGGCTGGACCCTGTGCTAGCACTGGTCAGCAAGAGCTAAAACACTGGCGTGCTATAAACACTGTGCTGGTCACTAGTCTAAAACACAGCAGTGTATGGGCTGCTATAAAGAAAATTAACTCCATCCCATCCAGACCCAGCCCACGAACGTGTTTGTTTTTATTGAGGATGCAGGGCCTGATGCAGTTCCGTACCTGGACAGCACTACCTCAGATGGGATTCTCATTATTCAGTCAGATAGCAATGGTTGTTATTGGGTTTTGTTGATAATAGTGGAACAGAATCACAAAGGCCAGATCAATTGTTTTCCTTAATCAACAAATCCATCTCTGAATGTGTTTTAGGGTAAATCATGTTTATAGACTGAAAACGAAGAGCAAAACTTGCTTGTAGTTTACTCAATAATTGTTGAGGCTGTTGTGTACAGCACGTTAATATTGCATTGCCGCTTCCGGGTGCTACTTTTCATTTCACCTACTGAAATCTATATTTGTGTGAAATATCACTCCACGTTGTGGAAAGAATGTAATTCAGCTCCTTCTAATGCCGGACTTGTGAGCATTACAGCAATATTATGGTCTTTGTAAGGTTAAGCTCTCGTTGCCCGCGTTCTGTGTTATTATCTGTGTGACTTGGCTAATACGGTCAGTCCTTTTGACTCATGAAATATCAGATGTTTTATAAGGGAATTTCTTTTCTGTGATCTATTTCACTTCAAGGAAATTATATTTTAGCAGCAAGTCGTTTGCCTGAATTCACACTATTGGTTATTGCGCCTTTTGTGACAGTACGGAATTGCATTATGCTTTATGACTTTTCATCTTCTTGAATAATGACATTTCTGTTTAACACACAAACCATGACAGAACTTCAATCAAAAATGCTGACTACAATATACACTAGAGGGTTAAACAGAAATTCCTGAGAGAATACTAAAGCATACACATTTTTACATTTATGGACGCTGAACCAAATCCATTTTTTTAATGGTATGGATTTTTTTTCTTTATTAAACAATGGAGCTGGCCATATATATTCTTGTCATTAATCAATAATTTCTATTGGTTTGAATTTTACATTATGAAAGGCTAGAAAGCACAGCTGACTTAGAGAATACTAACTTGACTATGGTAAATGATTGCCAAGGGATGGTGATCTATTATGAAATCTGGGAAAGATCAGAGTGAATCTTCCCACCCAACCCTTTTTTTATCAAGCAGAGTCAGATTTGCAAATGATGAAAACAAAAGACTTCCACTTAGGTCGATTATTTCAATCTCAATTAAAAATAATGTTCTTGTCAGAAAGTATTTAATGTAAGTAGTTCTGCTGGACTGAGCCTGGTGCTTTGTCAATGAAACGCCTCTCAACTTTAGTGGTATTAATTATATAAGACTGACTATACATTGGCAAGGCATAAGTCTCTATAGGATCAGAATCCTGTGTTGTGCTTACTGATATGTAGTAAAGCTGTCTGCTGGGCTGGCTACAAGTTGAACTGTACCCTCCATCATGTGATACTCCAGACTATGATAAATGTTAATTTGCTTTTGTCTTAGTACCAAAGATGACTAGCATTATGAAATTCTCCTTTTTATTTATATTTGGTAGCAAAGGCCTGCTATACTGTAGAGGTATCTTACGTTTTGATTTGATCACTCATCAATAAATGTAATGTATTTACCACATTCAAGACTGCTTTTTGTATATCGGTCTTCTGATTATTTTTTTTAGGTTTGTATTTGCATATATGGCATTTATGAGGTCATTTATTTAAGTGGTAGCCGTTGGTGTGGGAATACGATAAATAATAATGATTCCTAGTAAAGTGTTAAAAACAAATGTGAGAGTCAAAATAGCAGTGCCTGGCAAAAACCAGGCACAAGTTGAAAACTATTATCTATCCAAAAAGTTTGAAGATCAGTTAAAAAGATGGAAGGTTCACTAATTGAGCACTATTTGTCACACTTCCATCTTTTAAAGATCTACACAGTAAAAATAATTCCATAAATAAAAGAACAAAATCCCCACACATTTATTTTTCTAGCTGTTTTAAAACAATGAAAGTGCATTTCTTATGTACAGCAGGTTTGTAATGTTGGTTTGAATAACTCAAATTTGCTCGATTTCTTGAAGCTTTAAAAGACTGAGCAACAGAACCTGTGTGAAACAGCGATGTTGGTGTTGAGGGTTTCTGGTGATTGTGTTTCGATTTTTTTAATTACACCTGAACTTTAACTGCTGCTATCTTGCTATCTTATTTTCGCGAAACCATTAATTCTTGACTATGTTAAAAACTTTTATTTTAAAAATGTTTAATCTCTGAGATATAAACAGAGGCCGGAAGTTGGTTACTGATTGTTTTTCTTTATGTATGTTACACACTGGTAAATTTTTTAATTTCAGTGTGCTTAAAGGTAATGAATAAATGTAATCCAGTTAGTTGCGTTAAACTGAAAGCTATCAGCCCTGTAGAAATAGAATAGCTTTGTCATTGGGCTCTTGCACTCTCTGGAACTTCACAGAGATTGAACCACTAACATATTCCTACACATGTTGAGTAGAAGGAAAGATATAACCAAGGACTACTATACAAGGTGAAAATTCAGGCAATTCAGTGGAATGAAAGGTAAATGAAAAGGGAACCTAGTAAATCCTAGTTTATGTGCATAGCAAGTGTTGGTTAAGCTTTAGATTAGGGTTTCAGTCACACTTTCCCTTCAGTGTGACTATTTCTGTGCTTTAATGTGAGCCTGAGAATAAGCATTACCAGATCTGGGCAAATGCGCCTATCAACTTCAGTTTATGGAATGGATTACATGCTTCAGCATGGTGTGTTACATTGGAAAGTAATGAACCAAAGCACTTTGGCTTTAGCTGTAGTTAAGCAGAACTCTTAAAGATGATGCTGGCTGGCTGCATCTGGATTCTTGACTGCACAGATGGTTTGGTTTTGTTTTTAATCTCAAGACTGGCATGGGCCCCTCTGGGAAACTGCCCTCAGGGATAAAGGAGCAGAGGAGAGAAGGCAGCTACTTAAAGGTGTTTGTCTGACAGCGCAAGAGCTCTTGATTCCCATCAGGCAGGGAAGGCAGGAGACCAGCATGGCTGATAAGGACCTCCTGGTCAAACTGGAGTAAGAGAAAATGCCCAGGCAGTGGAACCAAGGACATAGAATCGTAGAATCATAGAATTGTCTAGGTTGGAAGGGACCCTTGGGATCATCTAGTCCAACCATCTACCCTACTCTACAAAGTTCTCCCCTACACCATATCCCCCAACACCACATCTAAACGTCTCTTCAACACATCCAGGGATGGGGACTCAACCGCCTCCCTGGTCAGTCTATTCCAATGCCCAACCACTCTTTCTGTGAAAAATTCTTTCCTAATGTTCAGTGTAAACCTACCCTGTTGGAGCTTGAAGCCATTCCCTCTTGTTCTGTCATTAATTACCTGTGAGAAGAGACCAGCACCAACCTCTCTACAGTGTCCTTTCAAATAGTTGTAGAGAGTGAGGAGGTCTCCTCTCAGCCTCCTCCTCCTCCTCCTCAAACTAAACAGTCCCAGCTCCTTCAACCACTCTTCATATGATCTGTCTGCTAGGCCCTTCACCAGCTTCATTGCCCTCCTCTGCGCTCGCTCCAGCACCTCGATATCTCTTTTGTATTGAGGTGCCCAAAACTGGACACAGTAGTCAAGGTGTGGCCTCACCAGTGCTGAGTACAGGGGCACAATCACCTCCCTACTTCTGCTGGCCACGCTATTTCTAATACAAGCCAGGATGCTGTTGGCAGTGTATCCTGGGAAGAATATAGGGACATTACCAGCGTGCGTAGGGATGGGATCAGGAAAGCTATGGCTCAGTTGCCATTTGGAATTAGGCAAGGAATTTGAAGAACGGTAAGAAGGCCTTTTACAGGTATGTGGGTCAGAAAAAGAAGATTGAAGAAAGTGTACCCCCCCATTAAATAAGACGGGAAATATAGTGACAAGTGACATGGAGAAGGCAGAGGTGCTCAACAAATTTTTTTGCCTCGGTTTTCACTGGCAATCACTCTTCCCGCATGTTTCAAGTCCCTGACCCTCAAGGCAGGGACTGGGTGAACCAAGTTCCTCCCAATGTAGGAGAAGATCAGGTTTGAGACCACCTGAGGAACCTGGACCTACACGATTCCATGGGACCTGAAGAAATGTGTCCAGGGTCCTGAGGGAATTGGCAGATGTAGTTGCTAAGCCACTCTCCGTCATATCTAAAAAGTCATGGCACTCAGGCGAAGTTGCCAGTGACTGGAGAAAAGAGAATATTGTGCCCATTTTTACAAAGGGTAATAAAGAGTTTCTATGACTCAGAGATGCTTGACTTGGAGAATTTGAGGAAATATTTTTCATATAAAGTAATCAATGCATCCTAAAAGGAAGTTTTGATAGATATTTTCCTTGTCTTTGTCAATTCAGAAAGTGTGCTGTTGGATGGTGTTTCTCAAGCACTTGAATTTACTCAGGCAGATCTAATGGTATGCCTTTCCACTGAAGACTTTTTGTTGCTATTTCGCATACAAATACCTCAGTCCAGTTCTCGGTGGCCATACCTTTAAAACCTAAAACATCCAGTAAATATTTAAATGTGATAGTGTGCCTCGGCTATTCATGTTCCACTGATCAGTCTCATGGAAGTGATCAGAAGCGTATAATTTTTTTTTTCACAGGACAAGGTTTTTTTAACATATTCTTAGGCCTGACCCTGCATAAAATGTCTTGTGTTTGGCTCTTGATGCGGCAGCTGTATACTAAAATAAAAAAGAACAGCAGGCCAGGGAAAATACGATCCGCCCACCATGCAGTATCGTAGAGCATATAGGTATGTAAAAAAACTTTGGAAGTACCAAATACTTTATTGGCGTTTGAATATTTGTGTTGTACACATTCTAAAAGCTTTTTAGTGTACAGTATAAATAGATGAGTGTGTATGTGTGGACTGCATTGTTGCATTTCAAAGTGTGTTTGTGTCAGGCTGTATACAGAGCCCTTTCTAGCTGAACTCTAACAATAGCTGAAAGTGTATGACTAAGGAATAACTCAAAAGATGTCATTTTCTGTGTATTTTATTACTGTAAAACATAAAAAGCTGCTTTGTTGTCTTCCCTATAGCCAGTAGTCCGGATAGATATTTACAGATAGCTATATTAAAATACTTAACTCATCTACTTATAAATCATCATAAAAAGGTAGCAACTTTATGAAAGTAAAATCAATACAAATTGCGTATGGCTCATGGGCTAGACTCTATAAACTGGGGGGGGGGGGGTGTTGTAGTAACATAACCATCTATGTTTATGTTAAGCCACTTTTTTGCAATGCACTTTTAATCTTTCAAATATAGAACAGGGACTATTTTTTCCTCACTATGTAATTTCAGTTCCCTTTTTTGCTGATGGTATTTATAATCATAAATGGAGTTATTAAAAAAATAGAGACACAAAATTTCCTGAAGTGATTTGCTGAGGAGGCTGCATGTACGCAAGTAGAAAGATGCTTAAGTAAACTTAGAACTTTGGAAAAAATTCTCCTTGAACAGTTCTTTCCACAATGAGGATTATGAAACTTTACTTGATTATAACAAATATGAGTGAGACTGTGACCCTGGCACAGATTTAATTGGTGTTCTTTCTGTCATTTGGGGCTTCATGAAATAATCAGCCCATAAGTGATATAACAACTGAAATGATTTAGGAACTTCTACTGTAAAGTGCCTAATTCTTGTAAGAATTGGTCTAGTGGGATTTCTTGGTTTTCATTACTGCTTTTACAGTTTGTTGGTCCTATATATTCAAATCTATCCGTCATATGGGAAGGGCATATAGGTGGCCTGTAGTTACAGTCATTGCTTGCAACCGGTATTTTAGAAAATGTTTGAAAAACAGTTATGGTGGAATAACAGTGATTTCGATACCAGCAGAGATAATAAATTTCAGGTGTTTGTCAGAAGACAAGTTTCAAGAGTGCAATCTGTAGAAAGCTAATATTGCTGAAATATTTATAAATGAATTTCCTGGTTAAAATGGTATATAAATTTGTTAAACTTGTTGTAACTTTTGTGCCGTTTTGTTTACAGTATAACTGTATTGCTGCTAACTCTGTATTTGTGCAATTTGGCTGAGACTCCTGAAGGCCATTAATTTGCTTGCGAAGTTTCTGCATGTTTAAATTACCCAATGAATGGAGCTGCCCATTAATCATAAGATGAAGAGCCACTACTCAGAGTGACAATAAGGCTATGTGTCTTAGTCAAGAATTTTACACCAGTCGAAGTGGCTAGAGTAAAATAATTTCAGAAGATAAAACACAGAGGGCTCTAACCTTATTAAAACACGTCAGTAAATAATAGCTGTTTGTTACTGGTTTAATTTCCAAAATTTCTGAGGTATTTAGTTAAACACTTACGGGGACTAATTGTAAACGATATATACTTGTTGTTACTTTGGTTAATAAAAATGGTAATACCTGTGCAAAACCGAACTGCTTTCAATGCCATAATGTAATTACATCATGGAAACAGAAGAATAAATCGGGAACAAACCCCTAGGTATATGTCATTTCAGTTTAAACTTCCTTTGGAATGAAAAATACTGGCTGGGTGCGGGGACCACTTTAAAACTCGGCGGGAAAAGAATCTTACTGTACTATTCACTTGGATTAATTAAATCAGTGTGTAAAATTGTACCAAACTGTTCTATGTGAACGAGTTGATAGAAAATATTGTAGTTTTCCTCTGATAAGTGCTCTTCGCAAAAGAAAGGCTCGGACTGCAGGTGGGTATAAAACTTGCTTTTCCAAGTCTGAGTGTAGCTGTGGTTATCCAGGTGCCTTAGACCAGAGATGCCTATCCAAGAAAGAGAACTTAAAGTTTCTGTCCTGAGTCTTTTCCTGTGTTTTCACAGTGGTAGAGCAGCTGTTAATTGCCCAGGCTAATGTGTCATTGCAGTGAATCTCAGCCTTTGGTTCTGGAGAAAAATAGGAATGGGTATCCAAGAAGAAAAAGTTGCAGACATTATGAAAGCGAGGAAATTTCCTAGTTTGCTTCAGAACTGTTCTTTCCATCTTAACTGCAGGTCTGTCAGTACAGAGAGGTTTTGCTCTTTGGTCTTCTCTGAACGCTGCACGTGGTGAGAAGCTGAACTAGGCGATGAGTGGGATGATCATCATAACGGGGAATCAAACTGTACATGTATTGTTGATTTCTATTTGAAGAACGTCAATTTGGCTGCATTAAGCTCCATACTGGTTGTGAGAAACACTTGCTCACGGATAAAAATGTAGAGAGGACAAAGTCTTCGAAGCAAAGATAAAAGTTTATTCAGAATCAAAATAAACGAGTCAGCTGAGTCGGGCGCCTCCCAAAAAGAGCACATTTAGTTAAAAAACTCCAGGTATTCATGTCCTGTCCCCTTTCCCCATTGGTTAGGTACTTTAGGGCGCACATTCTTTCACGACTGGTTAAGCCTATCACAAACTCGATTCACATTTTTCTCCTTTTTAAGGAGTCGTTTTTCACAGCTCTGCTTGTGCTGTCGACGCACAAAATGGCTGTTCCTAGCCCTGCTTGTGTCGTCAACATACAAAATGGCTGAAGCAAAACAATCCCTGAGTTTCATCTCTCACACTGGTGGAGTTGCATTTCATCCTGAGCAAAATCATTTATAGTTCGTATAGGTATCTTTAATTTACACTGCAGTCTACAGGGCATTTAGATCGGCAGAGAGAGAGTGGATTTCATCTCTTTGAGAAGCCCACTTACTTTGCTTGTTTCAACAGTTTGGTCTCTATGGCATAAGGAATGATGGGTAAATTCAGTCCTAAAATATATCCATTTGCAAATAAAACCACAGTGCTTATTCGGTATTGTTAATTGTACATCCATTTTATTAGACTATACGTTTAGAGGATAAATGCAAAATTTATAACAGCCTTGCGTGTCCTACTCAGTTCCTTCCTGGATACTAACCCTCATCTTGTGAAATCCTAAACGCTAGAGAACAGTTTAGCTCTGTCAGTGCTTTATGAGCAATAGGGCAGAGTTGGGGCCCTTTTCCCATCACTTGCCCAAAAATTTTGATATGGGGGAGGAAAAATCCCACTCTAAAAACGATGTGGGATTTAATAGAAACGTAAAAGCCACTGAATGCAAGTGAATTCTTTTCATTACATTTCTCTTACTGGAGTTAAGCAACATGGAATAGGACCTGAAGTTTCCATAATGTGAACGATTCACCATTCTAAGACATTGTACTCCAATGTTTGTGTGGTATCTTCTACTGTTGAAATTAATCCCAATCTTTTAGCATAACAGGTGCCAGAAAACCTCTTTTGACATACAGGATGAAGTAGCAAGAGCGCTCATAGTTTCCTAAGCTTTTACTGTGAAATAAAGAAACACAAATCGTACCTGATCCTTAATGTTCCAAAGAGATGTTTAAAGGTAAATTTAATTGAAATGAAAATTCATTCTAATCCCAATAGCTTGATCTCCACAGCTGTGAGGAAAAATTACTTGATATAAACAATTACCTCTCTCTTGAGCGACTGCTTTAATAACAACTCAAGCGTAATACTGAGCATGGGTACTACAGTTTACCATTAAAGTTATCCCTGCTTTAATTGAAAAGTTGAAAGTTAATGCAAAAAAGCATGCAGTACAAATAATAGAATTGTGATTGAATGTCCATTGGAAGCATATTAATAGAATAGCAAATAAAGGGAAACGATCGTCATGTGGGCCTTTTGGGTTTTTTAACACCTTTTTCAGTTTTACTGGTATATTGGGTTTGTGTGGCAAGGTTTTGGTAGTGGGGGGCCTACAGGGGTGGCTTCTGTGAGAAGCTGCTAGAAGCTTCCCCTATGTCCAACAGAGCCAATGCCAACCGGCTCCAAGATGGACCTGCTGCTGGCCAAGGCCGAGTCTGTCAGCGATGATGGTAGCGCCTCTAGGATAACATAGTTAAGACAGGGGAAAAAAAACCTGCACAGCAGCAGCCAGAAGAGAGGAGTTGAGAGTATGTGAGGGCAACAACTCTTCAGGCACCAAGGTCAGTGAAGAAGGAGGGGGAGGGAAGTGCTCCAGGCACCGGAGCAGAAATTCCTTCGCAGCCCATGGTGAAGACTATGGTGAGGCAGGCTGGCCCCTGCAGCCCATGGAGGTTAACAGTGGAGCACATATCCACCTGAAGCCTGTGGAGGACCCCAAGCTGGAGCAGGGGGATGCCCGAAGGAGGCTGTGACCCTGGGGAAGCCCACACTGGAGCAGCCTACTGGCAGGACCTGTGGCCTGGCGGAGAGAGGAGTCCACGCTGGAGCAGGTTTACTGGCACAATTTGGGAGTCCATGGAGGACCCATGCTGGAGCACCCTGTTCCTGAAGGACTGCACCCCGTGGAAAGTACCCACACTGGAGCAATTCGTGAAGAACTGCAGCCCATGGGAAAGGACTCGCATTGGAGAAGTTCATGGAGGACTGTCTTCGGTGGGAGGGACCCCACAATGGAGCAGGTGAAGAGTGTGAGGAGTCCCCCCCGAGGAGTGGCAGAAACAACGTGTGATGAAGTGACCACAACCCCTGCTCCTCGTCCCCCTGCACCACTCGGGGCCGGGGGAAGTAGAGAAACCAGGAGTGAAGTTGAGCCTGGGAAGAAGGGCGGAGTAGGGAGAAGGTGTTTTGAGATTTAGTTTTTACTTCTCATTACCCTACTCTGATTGGATTGGTAATAAATTAGATTAATTTTCCCCAAGTCAAGTCTGTTTTGCCCGTGGCATTAATAGCTGAGTGATCTCCATGTCCTTATCTTGACCCACGAGCATTTCATTATATTTTCTCTGCCCTCTCCCGTTGAGGAGGGGAGTGATAGAGCAGCTTTGGTGGGCACCTGGCATCCAGCCAGGGTCAACCCACCACAACAGGAAAAATCAGCTTTGAAGTGATGCACAGTAAAGTGCCTATAAAATGTATTCCACATATAAAATACCAAGTACTTTCAAATGCAAATAATGTCAATCTTAAATTATGGGGACGTAGGCAATTACTATTTCATGAAATAATTTATTTAGTAGAATGTTTAGAAATTGATGGCTGATTTTGAGACTTTGAGAGAAGCAAAGGGGGTTCTTTATAACAAATTAAAATAAACTTGACCAGTGTTCCGTTAGAATATATATAGTAGAATGGCTCTATGTAATAAAGGATGGCAACCCTCACCTCACCCAGATCTTCACAAACTAAAATCAGGTTTTTCAGCTGCTTCGGAAACTATAGTTACTTCTGGGGGTTTTCCCTTTACATACCTGTACTGATTATTCATATCCTGGGTAAATCAAGACAAAATTGTGGCAGAGCTAGCTACAGGTGTCATTATCCACCCTGGAATATATTGTGTCATATTTACATGTTTATATTCAGGACTAGAAAAAAATCTGTGGAGCCAGGAAACATTTTTGTCTTTGACATTCGTGTTTGAATTTAAAGAAGAGGTAGGAGAGAGAGTCTTAGAAATAATCAGTACCCAATGGTCATCTTCATGAACTGACTACTTGTATTCCTTTTTCCTGTTTTAGTCTAGTTTCATCAGAAACTAAGCTCATGAGACTACACAGCGTGGCTTGCTGATTGTCCAATATGTTCACATACTGAAATTTTAATCTGGAATGTATACCGGTGTGAAACCTTTTGTATGTCGTTTATTTTCACTCTATAGACAGACTTTTGCTCTGTTAACATTGCTGCTGAATAGTTGTGGGCATGGCATTCATGTTTATTGATGTTATATGCCGGTATTTGCAGGCCATTGTCTTCATTTTTTTGTGATAAATATAAATAATGTGTCTCTTTATATAAGCAGAGCACATTTTGCTCATTTAGCTAGGTGTTTGGGCATAAGTCAAGAGCATTTTTTAAAAGGATCTTCACCATTTTCTAACTGTTGTGGAACTGGGAGAAGAAAATAAAGGAAAAAATGTTAAACCTAGTTGCATTAAATAATGTACTTAAGAGACACTAGCTCAGCTCTCTACAGAAGTGTTTTGTGTTTTTTTTTCCTACAGGATGAAAATGTAGCACTCAGGAAACATGGATAATGCAGCTAACAAGTAAGATAGAAAATAGTAGCAAATGAAACAAAATCCCACTTTAAAATCCCGAGACAAAGTCATAATCCTTTTGGATAGATCCTAACAGATTCAGTTCTTTTATAAAAGTCCATAAAGGGGAAAAGGGAGTGATTTCAGAATTCTTCTGTATCCTAACAGTTTCCCAAAATGGAGGCTCTGGATGATAACTTAGTATTAGCAAATGTTGGTTTTCCAGAGCAGAAGTTTACTTGTCCTGTCCGGCTGCATTCTGTGACAGTTCAGTTAATATTGATGTAATCTGGCTGTGGCAGACCCTGCAGGGTTTCAGTGTACTTTCATACTTACCTCACTGTGAAGCCATAAAAAAGCTAGTGAGGTTGATCTTTTGGGGAAAAATCTAAATGTGAGTAATTAGTAATTAGTGCTAATTCTATGCAAATAGATATTATGATAGATTTATCTAATTTTGTACAATATGTTTATGGTGCAACCTCACTGCCAAACGTTGTCTGATTTAGTACAGTTTTGATTGAGCTGTCTCTGCAGCAAAAACTTGGCATAGGTGTTGTATAATAGTTTATTTTTTCACTATTTGCTCACAAGTTTATGTATAAGAAGTACGCAGCAAGTTCCGAGAGGTCTTAGAAATTTTTATGAGTTAGAAACCAGAGATGTGTAGTAGGAAGTCAAAAGTTCTGAATATTTTTCCCAATACTAGGCACTGGGAAAAGCATTAAGTTCACAGCAAATTTGTGATCTTTCCGAAATAACATCGCTTATTTCACCAGTTTCCCTGTCTTTGCAAACCAAACCCAGAATGTTTTGTAGCTGTAACAAATGTGGTAAGAAATACTACCTGTACACTTTGGTGCTGTGCTTTTGCAATGAAGCTTACCTCAATATGGGAGCAGAGACAACCTTGGCAATTAACATTCCACTCAAGGTTTCACCCTGGTGTAACAGAAGGTTGAATTTTGATCTGTGTCTGTAATGATGCGATATAGTGACTCAGTTTCTTCAAAGGTCCATAGGTATTATGTCCTACGTGCAATAGAAATTTACCTGTGATGAATTGGAAAATGTTATCAAATTATTACAGGGTCAGAGACCAGAATAACAGAAGAGCGTTTGGCTGGCAAGCACATAGATGAAATTTTGTTTAATAGTGATAAAAGTAATTACTAATCACGTGCACAAAGCTGGTTAAATATATCTACAGCAAATACTTAATTCAGAAAACAAGTGTACACATAGACTGTAAGTAATATGCAAAAACCATCTGAGGTTGGATTCCTATTGTTGTCTGGTTTATGTTTTGTATGCTTCTCTTATTTGAGTCCGTGCAGGGCATAGAACCTACAGTGCTCGCTTTCCAATTCTTTCTATCTGCCTCAGGACCGCATGAATGAATGTGAATTTTTTTACATGGTCATATTTGCGCTGCCAGAAGTTTCTCTTAAAAGGCATTATGTCTGTATTTATAAATATAATTGTGATTTTGATAATACTGCAGCTACAGAGAAGTCTGATGTACTCTTGAGCTTACGAATGAGTGACCTAGTCAGAGTATCATTCATTCCTTTTAGCTCTTGTGGTCAAGCAGGATTTCACAAGTAAATGTAACGAGGAAAAAGCATATTATCTGTCTCCCTTCATTGGCATGAGACTAGTTACTTCAAGTATGATAAAGGTTATGTCCTTTTCCCTCCTCAGTCTGCACCCTGTGGTCATCAAATTGTGGTCCTGTAAACTGCAAGTCTTTATCTGATATCCTGCTAATTAACTTCACAGCACCCCAGTTGTGAAAGTGTATCAGGCATTCCGAGAAATGGAAGCACACTTTTTCTGTTCACAGTTTTAACAGTTTATGAACCTGTCCCACAATTTGAGTGCGGTGGGACCTTAATCTGGTCCATAAGGGAATACCCAGTGTATTTCCAGTGAAATATATATGGGAATTTAGATAATTAGGTTTTACACAAGTTGACATGGCTGTTCAGCATCTTTGGTGGAAATTAATTTCTCCTAGGTATGTAGCAATAGGAGTGAAATGAGTATATAACTTAATTTCTTTTAAAATTAAAGGTCATCTATTTGCATGAAATTATATTTTCCATGGGTACGTTCTACTAAATTCACCACTACATGTCTGCTGAGTATAGTGGAGTTACTACTAGCATAAATTTAGGCAGCAGATTAAAAAAAGCCCAAACCACCACAAAGGAATATATAATTGAGAAAGCCCTGGGTTTGGGCTGATATAATAGGCTGGTATAATAGAAGCTGATTTTGAACCTAAAGAAGTTTTATTGGTTTTGCATGAGCTGGAAAACATGCTGCAGCTTCGGGAATTGATGTTTAAACTCTATTTTCAACCCGAGAGATGAGAAATATAGAGGGCTATGGTCATATAGAAGCACTTCAATTGAATGTTGTGGGTTTTATTCTACACTGTATATGCTATGTTTATCATTACTGTTACCTACTTTTCTACTTCTGAGATTTTCCTTCTGGTGCAATTTTGCTCATGTAGCTTTAATGGACAACAGCAAACTTAACACCATTATAGGAATGGTTTTGCAATCAATGCACTTTCTTTTTCTGAAAATATGATGGAATACTAGAACATAGGCTTTTGTATTGTAAAAGCATCCTTTTTAACATCTGGTTTTCAATACTTTCTGATAAGTTCATACTCCTGTTTAGAGTAACCCTTGAAACTTTTGCTCCTACACGAGGGTTTCAACTCTGAATATTGCATTCTGTTGAAAGAGCGGTTCACATGGATCTCAAATTTCCATTGTCCGTGTTCTACCATGGGTTTGCACACATCCTCTAATCCATAGTCTGCAGTCTCCTGAAGGGAGAAGACCATGCCTCTTCTGTACATATAAAGTAATTTGCATGAGAAATCGTGTGTGCTGTCGCATGCAGAAAAGCTAGCCTAAACCTTTCATATTGTGAACAGTTGTGACAATATAAGTTATGAGTTGATTTCTGGTATGATTGTTTGGGGTCTCTCACAAAGTGCATCACACTATGTTTTCAAATACTGAAAATATTCCACAACTTTTATTTTTGAATGAGAAAGAGTGTCCCAAGAATATTCAAACCTCTGTAAGGTGTGTTGACTGCCTATATCTTCACATCTTTTACATCACCAATATATTAATACAGGCATATTTCGGCCTGGTGTTATGGGTGTTACTTAGGTATGAATGTTTTCAGTTTTCCCTTTTTAATTTTATCCATATACCAATGATTGTTAATTTATTTTGTCTACCATTAGTTAGGTGCTCTGTAGATAATAATCAGAGAACCATTTTTTGTGCTAATCCGATCACTTATTATAGCAGGTATATTAACAATTTCAGCTGAGTGTGGGGTTTTTTAATGTGATAAAGCTTACCGATACAAATGAGCCTAAGATCTCTAAGCTTACCTATAGAAATGAGACCAAGATCTCTAATTCCATTGCCCCCTCCCTGGATAAATATAGCAACCCAATTAAAGTGTCAAGAAATGTGAGATCGCTAATGAATCAACCTTACACTTTATTTTATTATTGATAGTTCCAGGTATCTCCATAATGCATTTTTCTTAATCACAGTAAATAAACCTACCTCTTGAATGGTCATAAAGTATGTGGAAGAAGAAATAAATAAGCAGCACAATATATGAGCACTATGCAGTCACTCCTTGGAAAATATCATCTAACTACCGCAGGGAAATCACCACTTAGTACTGTGAAGAACTATGGGTTGACTAATAAGTCAGCATGTCTGTAAGATGATGAAAGCTTCTTGAAAAGGTCACCTGCAAAGTTGTCTTTTTATGTAGATTTTGTATAACAGATTATTTAAAATTCAGCTGTAAATTATACTTCCACCGGATTTCACATAAATTTCCCTACTACCACACATACAGAGTAAATACTGCAAAGACAGAGACTGTACCACACAACTTGCAAGCTATTTTGCTTGGGATCGTTTTTATTTTAATAACGATGTCTATTGGAAATTTACTATGCTGCAAGAATAGCTTTATGTGAAATCTTGTGGATTTGGAATATTAATGTAAGATAAATTACTTTTAAATTGAATTTCTAGAATGCAATTGATTGTGTTTGCCTGGGATGAATAAGGAATTATCCACACTGTTATCTAAAACTTAGATATGCTGCTTCAGAGCAAGTCGGAGAATAATTTGGGAATATTTCTGATAAAGTGCAGTGTATGTCACATTGCCTTAGATTACTTGAAAAACAGAAAAGCAATGTTTTGCTAAAGTGCATCTTTAAACCATCTTTTATAGGTAAGGTAAAGGTTGAATTTTCAATTTAGTAAAAGCAGAAGTATCAAAAACTTTCTATCATAATCTCTCAGACTATTTTCTCCTTGAAATCTTTGCATATCTTTAAAAGGCTTTTTTATTTGTTTGCACCTTGTTGGTTTTTTCTATGACAGCATAGATTTAAATTCGCTATATTCCTCAGAACGTTGCTCCAGTGTATGTTATTGACCGGCATTTTCCAATGGTTATGAAAAACAGAAGGGTCATAAGACATAAAAATGGATAGATGGCTTGATTTAGCTATAAAAGCTTTTCTCCGTTTGTCAACAGGGAAATCATTCTTGCGAATTCTGCAGTGGCAGACCTTAGTAGCAGGTAGAACCCTTGCGGGGGCAGGGGGGGCAAGAGCAGTGGAAGCTCTCTTTATTAGCTTCTAATTTACAGTGGGAATGCGTTGTTTATTATTCATGAGTAAGTTGTAACCTGACATGGCGTTACTCGCTTGAAAAAATAATTTTGTTTTGATTGCAAAGGAGTCCACTGCTTTCTGAATGCCAAGTTAACACTGAAATGTCTTGCTTGTAGAAGTAAATTTCTGCTTCACATCTACTGATGTAAGAAGGAAACTCAAATGAATACAATAAACAGGATTTTCTGAAAAAAAAGCAACACAGTTGGATTTGATTTGAAAAGAGCAATAGCAGGCATATGTCATGTGTCATTATAGGAGAGAACTGGCGACAATATTATTCATTATGTGGTTTCAGAGTGCCCTAAATTGGAGTATAAGATTATTGGAAGGGGATGATTTCCCCAGATTACTGCTTAATAGTGACTAAAGGGCCCACATTAGTCATATTTGCAATGAAAATAGTGCCAAAAACCAGCAGTAGTTGACTGGAATGAAATTTGAAGCCCTCAGGGTTTTAGCTTGAGATGCAGCTTAATTGTGTGTCTCTTGCTTAATACAAATGTCCCTGAGTCTCTGAGGCTGGTGTGCTTTCAGCACTTGCAAATTGATCCAGCAGTTTCCAAAGTATTTACTCTTTTTTTTTCTTCACTGCTTTCTAAACAAATTATTATAATGACTTTGCAGACTGAAGTAGGTTCCCCTGTTTCTGACTTTTTATCATTACTAAATGCTATAGTCTTTCAGCTTCCTGTCAGCTTTTGTTTATTTCCTTTATCTGCTTAAAATTCTCTAATGGCATGGTTGGTTGGAAGAGTGTTAGGGTCTGAATTATCATGAATGGAACTTTCCTTTTGCACTTCTAGAAAAATGGATATGTGAGAATGACCTGACTGGGACTAGTGTGCTTTTTCTGTAATACGGCTAACGCGTTGGTCGCTCTTGTAAATGCAATATAAGTTTTGTGAATTACTTTTAAACAAAAGCAATGAATGTTTTCAATCAGATTTATTGAAGTACTTTTAGGAAGAATGTAAACTGTAAACTGTGAGATTTCTTATACTTTTAGGGGCATACGTTAGCCCTACTTGGATAACTTTTTGCTGAGTTGGTTGTAGGGTACGCATAGAGCGTTCTTGTAGAACAACTAAACTAAAAACAACCTGAAATTTACAGAAATTTGACAAAAAAAAAAACATGTTGTATTTCTTTCTTGGTGTTTAGAATTTGTCTCTGCCTCATCCCATGAGATAAAGCAAAAATACTGCATTACAGTGAAAGAAATTTATTTTGTTGTGTGAAGGTGCTGGACTGAAGTGCAGAAGAATGAGTTTTAGTTCAGTGCTATGTTGAATTCCTGGTATGCCAAACCCAGGCAAGACTTTCAGTGGCTGTGGTTCTGTTCCCTGCTCGTAAAATGGGAACAAAAGTACCTTCTTTTTACCCATTGAAAATTTAAGGTGTAAGCAGCAAATACAAACTTTTACATAGAAAATGCCTTGGGAAAGGACCTTAAGAAGTCATCCTGTCCATCTACTTTAAAAAGCAAGGCATGAAACTAAAGTATTTAAATGTTCTATTACAAATCGGGAGATGAGCAGTGGAAGAAATGATTCCTATATTGTATCCTGTCTGGGAAAGATCATGCCTTGCCTTCAATACCTCGTAAATTTGAGTAAGGTATAAAAGAAACCCCAGATTCTGAAAACGATGCTTTCAGTCTTTGAATTCAGAGGGATCATGTAAGTCTTTTGGGGTCAACATGATTTACTCAGTAAGTTACTGGGGTTAATTGGTAGAATCTATAAATAGTAGCTGATTAGAAACAAGATCTTAAATATGTATTCGAAATAAACGGAACTGTTAGACCTTCTGAGTTTCACTGATCCCTGAGTAGTACATCTCTTATTGTCGATCTTGTGGCTGTGTTCTTCAAAGAGGAAATTACTGGTGAGAATTTTTATTGTTATTGTTTCCTTTAGCTTAGAAGATTAAATAGCTGTCTTACAGGGCTCAGCAAAATTTCCAATGAACCTTTATAACTTTTCTAGATCAGTCTTTTTTTAATATTTGTTAGAGACTTTGCTGCCCGAATTCAGCCGCTTGTACAAATGAAGTTATTTATTACATTGTATTAATTGCAAATATATACCTTTCAGAAATTACTTTTGCAGTTCATATTTCTGCAATACAATAAAATATTAGCTGTGCAACAAGAAGCGTGATACTGGGGAATCCCTGAGGTGTTATGCAATTAATACCTTTACTGATATTCATCCTTTGTATCTGGGGTGATCTGATATGATCGGTTTTAATATATAGGAGAACTTCAAGATGAAGAATAAAATTTATCTATTTCATGATAAGGAGAGAACTCAAAATTTGGAAACAATTTTTCTAGAAGGAGAAAGCCTGTATGAAAAGTAAAAATGACATTCGAAAAACAGAAGGAAATTCTTTTTATAATAGTTAAGGCAAACACACATGAATGATCACAAATAAGAATGCTTGTGATCATTATTTATATCTCATAAATTTTTGAGATCAGTTATTAGGGGATGAAAGCTACATTCCATCGTTCTGTGTAAAACCTCACAGAAGTGATGATATTCCTTCCATTTCCATGTAGAAAAATTCATTTTTTTCAAGGTGATGTTTTTTTCTCCTGTATAGTCTGATACTGTTCTTCCACCTCTTGGGGAAAGAAAGGACATCTTTGGTTATATTGGGTTTCCCTAAATCAAAAAAGACTTTCACTATATCAGATTACAGGTGAACCAGTGGGAAAACCTTGTTCCTCAGGCAAGGTTTAGCTAGATACAAGGCTTGGTCTGACAGAGCTTGCATAATGTCATTACCGGCCATACAGGACATGCTCAGGAGAAGATAACTTCTGTTGTGTTCTGACCTTTCAGGTTAGACTAGCTGGTTGTGATAGACTTTTACTGGCTCGAAATCTCCGGATCAGGCTCCCTCCCTTCAGTCCTTGCTTTCATTGCCTCTGAGGAATGTTGCGTTGCTCTCGATGTCCTGAGAATACTTGCAGCTCTGCGTTAAGACAATATTTTTCAAAGTATACACAAAGAATATCTATCTCCAGCTCTCTTAAGATGGAATGTGTTTCTCTATTCCATTTGCCAGTAAGGGCAAGGGGGCTTGTTGCTTTTTATTTTCTCTGAAGCATCAAAGAATAGACCCAGCTAGAAATAGATAAGCGTGAAAATACCTCGGGTGTCTAGCTGCTATGTCTTGTTCATATACCAGTGTTAATAACAGCTGACCAAATATAGGACAGGAAGGGTTGGTTGTTTTTTTTTCTCAGATTGTCTGTGGCCTTTATTTTTTCTTTGGGCCTTGTCTGTCGCAAAGAAAATAATTTGTCCTCTGGTATCAGCTGAATGGGTATCATCTAATCAACTCCCTGCCATTTTGGGAAAGCCTTGTGTTACTTGCCCTGCTCTGGTCTCTGCCTTTTTACTTCCACCTCTTTTCTTGCCCTCTCCAGGGTGCGCTGGGCCTGATTTAATGGCCTGTGGACTGAACGTCAGACCAGCTGATTTGGTCCCTTCTGTCTTTGATTTCTGTGAAAGCTCTGAAGTACGGATGGTCTCAGCCTGACTCTGCTAGTTAGTTACTGTTACATGAATCGCTTCCGTGCCTTGTGCCTCAGTATTCCCATCTGGAAAACTTGGATATTATTTAGCAGCTTCAGACATCATACATATTAAATATTTGGGAAAAAAATTTGAATGTTTAGTCTAATTAAAATACTCATCTCAAGAAAACAATTTGGACTTGACCTTCCAAACATTAAAGCAAGACTGGAACTCAGACCAGATATTAATTGCTATTCAAAAGTTTCACATTTTTTGTTGCGTGATTAGATACCATTAATCTGTACAGTTGCGCAGTTGGTTGTCTCATCCTTGTAATATTCTTCTGCTACTTCTTTTCATGGCCAAAAGATGTGCTGCTTTACCCACTACAGTTTCTGTAAGCTTCATGCTGTTAACGTTGGTGTCTATTAAATACTGTGTCCCAAAATGCAAAGTGTACAAGGGAATACTAATTGAAATTACTGTATTTATTTCTCTCTGAGGAAAAGTATCAATGTAGTATCATAGTAGTATGTCTCAGGGCTAGAGATCTTGGAATTCCCATTCACAATCACAGCAATCCACTTTGCGCTAAAGATAATGGGAGACAGTACTTGGCTAGAAGCAGTATCTTTCATGTCTCTTCTGCTGTATGAAGCCAAAGCCTAAGGCAGCTAGATAACACGTATTAATCGGGACAAAACTTTTATAATATTCAGGAAGTAAATATTCCCCACTTCTGTGTTAAGCCAGAAGCACAGCACGGGGGCTGTTGGATATAAAACCGAATGGAGGAGTATCTGCTTCTCGGTAGATGGAATCTCTCAAAATAGAAATGACTAGACAGCATCAAATAGGCAAGCCAGCAGTGCAGGGCGCGCACGGAGCTGTGCAAAGTGAAGTTCGTCTCTCTTTACTTCTTCACACTACCTGCACCTCTGAGAATAATTGTAAAACCTCAATTGCCTGTGGCTCTGGAAAGAATCTGTACTTTCCCTTTGTTTTCCATTAAGATGTAGTTAAACTGTATTCCAGATTAACGGAAAGCTGCCTGGCAGCAAAGGACCTCAGAGTGCTGGTCGACAACCAGCTGAACATGAGCCAGCAGTGTGCCCAGGTGGCCATGAAGGCCAACAGCATCCCGGCCTGTATCAGGAATAGTGTGGCCAGCAGGACGAGGGCAGTGATACTGCCCTGTACTCGGCACTGGTGAGGCCCCACCTCGAACGCTGTGTTCAGTTTTGGGCCCCTCACTACAAGAAAGACATTGAGGTGCTGGAGCGTGTCCAGAGAAGGGCAACGGAGCTGGTGAGGGGTCTGGAGCACAAGTCTGATGAGGAGCAGCTGAGGGAACTGGGGGTGTTCGGCCTGGAGAAAAGGAGGCTGAAGGGAGACCTTATCGCTCTCTACAACTGCCTGAAAGGAGGGGGTAGCGAGGTGGGGGTCGGTCTCTTCTCCCAAGTAGAAAGCAATAGGGAAAGAGGAAATGGCCTCAAGTTATGCCAGGGGAGGTTTAGCTTGGATATTAGGAAAAAAATGTCAGTGAAAGGGTTGTCAAGCATTGGAACAGGCTGCCCAGGGCAGTGGTGGAGTCACCGTCCCTGGAGGGATTTAAAAGACTTGTGGATGTGGTGCTGAGGGACACGGCTTAGTGGTGGCTTTGGCAGTGTTAGGTTGATGGTTGGACTCGATGATCTTCAAGGTTGCTTCCAAACTAGACAATTCTATGATTCTATGATTCAGGTTCACAGTAGGAGGTTTTGGCTTAGTCTTTGCATAACCTTTGCACGCAGGGTGTTCTCAATGCTTGTTTATTCTGTTGGCTGAAAAATAAACCTTTCAGAGAACTAGAAACTTTTCATTCTTTCCCTAACTAATACTGTATCCCTCTCGTTATTGGCTACATTCATCAGTATATCACTTTAATGAAGCAATGAGCTTGGTTTGTCATAACAGGAGACGTACCTCTGAAGAGCTTTTTATTTTATGGCATTGTAGTGTGTAAGCGGTGGGTTTCCGTCGGGGCCTGGAAGACGGGCCGGCTGAAGGGAAAGCAGCTGATTTGCTCAAGCACATAGATTTTAGACTGAAGAATGAAATTGTGTTCTAATGATGTGTAGTTTAAGCTCCAATACCCATCTTGATGTGATCTATTGTTGCCAACGTATTGGTTGAATGTTGTGTTATTTGTAGAACAGCTCAAATCTCGTTCTTGGTTTAAATTTCGGTGCTAGTACATAATCAAAGATACCGTCTGAAGTAGTGTTGATTGGCATGTCTGTATGTGTTTGGTGCAGAGCTATGCTCACTGATGGTAACAAAATGTTTGCTGGGAATATGTTTTAGCAATATGTAATATCTATTTACATGTTTTAATGCAGTTGCATGTAAAATATGTGGGGTTTATGTAAGAAGTTTCTTAGAAAATTTCGTGCATGAGGCTTTGTCTAGAAAATTGCAATCCCAAATGCCTCTCTTGTCTCTGAGAAAATAATTTTATTCATTTGAAAGACAATGTGAAGTACTCCAAATGAAAAGATTTTAAATAATCAGTCTAAATATTCCACACAGCTGAAGCCCTGAGATGATGCCTTTCCCTCCTCAGCAAACCGCCTACCCGTGTTTAGCATCCCGGATTAAAAGCCCTCAGTATTGCACAGATTGAGGTGACAGATGTGATACTACCAACACTTTTCTTTCTAGGACTAAAGTGGCTATCACTCTAAATGGCCAAAGTTATTAAAAGCAACAGATATTTCTATTTTTCATCCACAACAGATAGTTGGACACATAATTTTTATGGCCTTTAAAAATATTATAATTGTACCGAGATAAATATTTAAAATTTTGAAATATTAGCAGGTGGGCTAAAACACAAAACTGACTTTGTATTGTATAAGAAAATGTTTACTTTTAATTAAAGCATCTCTTTATTATGTCATTTAAGGGACTGTTAAAAGATTGTGTAGATATAAAGAGATATTTAAGCGTAGTTAAAAAGACCTTTTTGGCAAATAAGTTGCCTCAAAGCAACCCTGTACAGCTTTGGGAGTGAAAACAGCTTTATTCATTCGAGAAATTCTGCTGAAGTGGGTTTATGTCTAGTGTTCTATTTAATGTTTCTATACTATTTTACAGCTAGATGCACACACGTGGAATCAGAGCCAGTGATGGTAAAATGAAATACCAGTAACCTTTAAAAAAATATGCATGGAGCAGGATTCAGTTTTGAAATCCATCTCAATTACACAAAGCACGAAGTAGATGTGTTCAGCTGTGGAGCTCGTAATGCTTATTTTTTTGCATAAATAATAATAGCAGCATGACGTGGGGGTACCAATATTTTTAAATCGTCTGGTTTTAGTATGAGTTCACTTGCGTGAAATACGAGGAATAATTTTTGAAAGATGGGGGTAAAAAAGGTCCTTCCCTGTGGAACGAACACGGAGTGAACTTCTCCCTCACAATATACCTGCAGAAGTGTATCTGAGGTTATACTGGAAGAATGGACAGGAGGACTCTGGGTAGCTGTTAAATTCCAGCATTGTCAAACATCCGTTTGGATAAATCCGTTTGGGAGTTTCCTTTACTTTTCGTTTAGGGGGAATTTAATATAAATTGACTTTGAACTCCAGAAAGATGTTTTCAGTCTGAAGCAGAAAACTGGTGAGAACATGGCTCTTATAAGAACTGATGAAAACAGTTGAGTGGTAGCTCTTCCTGTTCCGATTTTCTTACTAACCATTTTACTGAGGTGCACTTCTGTGGGACTGGTACTACACTTTGAAAAGGCTGAGTAGGAAAGATAGAAAAATGGTATTTCTTCGGTGCAAATGAAAGAATTACAAAAGGTAATTAAAATGGAGAAATGTAGAGAGAAAATGTATTAAGGATTCCCAAACGTTTCAGTGAGAATGTAACTATAAAGATACCAAAATCCTATTTCCAGTTAACACTTAAATAGCTCTGACCCCAAATCTGTTGCAAAATCATTGCAGTTATTATGCTCATATTCACTTCAGTTGTAACTATCAGTGCAATATAGAGGTTTATTTATGGGATGTATCCTATATAGCATAAGTATTCAAGAGAAGAAATGTGGGAAGTGCTCCAAATGAGGCAGCAGTGGATTGAGCCCTGGCTTGTAACATTTTTCATCCCCAGCTTTTGCTGTTGGATATCAATGTGACTTTCATCATTTCCTCTTTTGTAGTATCAAGAGCTGGGGTCAGTAAGACATCCTGCAAGATGCAGTGAGAAATACTGCTGAAAACACGGGGAAAATTTAAAAGCCAGATATTGTAGCATTGTCTACATTTTTTAACATGAAAAGGAGAAGGCCATAGTGTGTATGTTTCTGACTGTACTTTTGCCTGACTGCTCCTCCGCTATCAAAACCTTAAACCCCTGCAATAATTTTATTCCATTTTCTACTCGGTTCACTATGAGACTAAAAGGATTTTAATTAGACCTACTTCACAAGCTGTACTGAGACCATCAGCGGTGCCTGTACATGAAATGAAAAAGTAAATGAAGCAAAAAGATGCTCTAGTTTCAGGCACATTTTATTGGGGTTGACAATGTTAACTTATTTACTAGAAATGAAGCACTCTTCTCAGTGCTTGAATTACTAGAGGAATTCTGTGGTCTCTGGCACACAGAAGGTTGCATTAAAAAATCATAAATAGTATGTCTTACCCTTTAAAGTTTTTATTAAGAGATATTTTGGCTAGCACATAGGTTGCATATCAAATGTATTGTTTTCCTTCCTCTTCCTTTTCTCATTCAGGTTGGAATAATAGGTGCCATTTAGAGCAATGTTATCAACGTGGCATTCACAAACCTGTAGACCATTGTGTAGTATTAAATTGTTCAACTTATTTTCAGGCTTTTCAGAGGGAACAATCAAGTTCTTTTTAAAATAATTTGAATTTCTTAACTATGAATACATCTGGTTAAAATACATGTAAATATCCAGATCTAGTGAGAACTGGGTATATTGCTGTTATGTAGCAAATAGGACAAGAACTGCAGTCATTACAGCTCTGAAATATTTTGTACAAATCTGTTGGGCCTCATTTTGTAATTCACTGATTCGAAATACAACTTCTATTTGATATTGTTCCTTCAGCACCCCCTACTTACTGAAAATACAGAATTACCCCCTACAGTACTGAAATTCTAACCTAATAGACCTGTCTGTCACCCAAACTTTGATTTCTCAGAAACTATTAAAAAATGAAAACATTTATTATTTATCAAAACATTATTGTGTATTTTCTCTGCTCTCTAAGCAAAACTGTATCACAGTAATAAGATTTAGAAAATGACAGCTGAGGGTTTTGTCAAGTCATCGTTTCCCAACACTTAATATTTGCATAAGTCTTTGTTTAAAGCCAAGCAAACTGTTAAAATTTGGTTTTAACTTGATTCTTATCCTCAAGATAACTGCCTGTTTTACTTGCCGAGCAGGTTAGGAGAGGCTGCTGTATATAGCTCATGGACTGAGGCACACAGGGGCCTAAAAATAGGGCGTAACGCGGGACTAAATTTGAATTTGCTCATTCCTATTTGCAGTATCTTAACTGACAAACTGTTTCTTATTCATTTTAATGGGAGTAGTGATGGATCATGTTATAGCGTAAGGAGACATACTGAATAGGTCTGTAGGTCTAAGAGGGATGGCATATTTGTCACAGATCATATGGTGAGTTATAAATGATACCTGCTGTCTTTTGTGCTCAGTAATCCCATTACAGTCAAGGAGTATGCAATATGAAAGAGAGCAGGTGGTTCTGTCCCTGCTGCCTGCCTTCTGAGTTTCTGTCCTGGCCCTACTGCCGGAGACACGGTGAATAGGTGCGTTTCTCTGCTGTTCTTCATTTCTACACAGGCCTTGGGTGGTGTTCATCTGCGAGCAAAATCTGTGGTCGCTATGTGAAGCAGAACTTTACAGTGGCTGGTTCCTTAATCCATTTTTTAATCGCACTTGCTTTTTGTAGTTCTGGTATGGTCTAAACTAGTGCGCGTTCACTGGTCAAAACTTAGAAGATGCATTTCGCTTCCTTCTTCCCCCCTCCCTCCTCGGAATCAGGCGGGCATTATGTTACTTGTTGTCTCCAGGGCACAAGAGGTAACGTTCCCTACTTGGTTGAAACGGATTTGGCTGAGGAAACTTAGCTTGAGTCTTCTCCCAAGATGACAGTTATTAACAACAGATGATATTTTCTTTCACTTAGCTCATTCTTCCCCAGAAAGTAACATGCTAAGATGCCCCTCAGACCGTCTGAAGTTTTTATCCCTATCAGTTATTGCAGTCTAACATTTAAGCTAAGAAACTTGTAGTTGTCATAAGACACTTCACATGTACTTTTCCCAAGTAGAATATTGCGTGGGCAGTGTAATATTTTATTGCAGTTAATAGGTTTTGACTTTTTAGAGTGGCAGGGAGAAGTGTGAAAGGACTTTATTTCAAGCATTGTTTGCTTTTATTGGAGCAGGCAACTGAAGAAATTAATTTAGCTATTGAAAGAAGCTATGGTTTCATTCGGTGGTTTGTTCCTCCCTCTCTAATTGTCTCCCAGTCCCTAAACAGCTAGAATTTACCTTCATGCTTAGGACAACTGGCATTGTTAACCTCTGCTTTAATCCTGGAACTTCAGATAGCTCTTCGTATCTTAAGGACAATTTTTACCTGGGAGAAAGGATTGCAGCCCTCGACTTGATATTCCACAACAACTGGTATAGGAGACAGTGGACTACGTGTGTTTCTTTTTTTTTATGCCATGCAATTTATTGGAAATCAAGTGAAAGAGTACGAGTGCAGGCTTTAGGCATGGGGTACAGTGAAATAGCGAGAATTAGTTCGTTCATGGAAGCTCTGCATTGTTGCAGTAAAGCAGAGATCCCGAGGTCAGATGGTGGCAGAGTCTGAATGTTTCACTGGTTTGATTGCTAAGGTTCAAATTATTAGTATCTCTTGGCTCTGGATGAGTATTGCCCAGCTTTTAAAATTCATATACTAGCTTGCACAATTCAGCACTTATTGTACTGGTGTAAAGCACTCCCCAAGAAGATGCGTTTACACCCATGATTGAAGGAATATGCAGGTAAACACTTGGTGAGTTGGAGTGGGGCAACGTTCGGGTGGTTCAGTCAGCAGCTGTAGAATGGTTTGTTTATTTTTTTTAAATGCAGATAAAGGTGCAGCACAGAAATTATAGAACTCTGAATTTTGTGTCTGTGATCACAGGTGTTCCAATAGATCAACTGAAGATTAGGGAACTGTTTCTACAGCGTTCCTTCTTCTTGATGACTGAATCCTAGGTTTTAGAAATGGCAGCCTGCCTCTCTTGAAGATGGTGTGGGCTCAATGTTGCAGATAAAAAATTACGGCTTTCTCATCTGGACATCTAACACTGTGCTCCCCAAATTGACCTTTGAGCAATAGAAATAATGACCTGCTTGCCGTAAGTGCCAGAAATGTCACTGACTCTATTTTGGATTTGGGGCATTCAAGAGGCCTGGGGAAAAAAAAAAAAAAAAAGTGGTTTAGGTGAATGAAAATAGTTTGGGTTGAATAGTTTTAAGGGGAAGGATGAAAACTCTCTGGGACTGAAGCCTTTGCTGCCCCCAGAATAGGCACAGTTCCCTAACAACAAAGGGGCTGCCTTGGAAAAGGAAGAGTGCAGGTGGTGGGGGAGGCAGAGCTTGTTCTTCACATCCAATAATTTGTTTGCATCTCTTTTGAGACTATCACGGGTATCTTTTTTTAAAAGAAAGGAACACAGATGGGAGACTTAAGGGTTTTAAACACATCCTTTGCTGCCACAAAGTGATTAGATTCATGGGCACCATTAACCCCATTGACTCAGTCACTGCACAATGGCTGAAACTGCACTTCTGAAACACTCTGGCATGGAAACATTGACAGACTCGAGGAACGGGCTGAAGTGTGACACGCTGCTGCTGCCTATTGAACAGCTCTGGGCACAAATAGCTTCTTTTTAATATGGACAGCAAGACTAAGTGAAATTTTAATCAAACAAAAGAGGCTGGCTGAGAATACCGAAATGCCAGACCTTGTGGTGTTTTGACAATATTGGATTTGTCTTCTCGGCACTCCCGTAACTGCTTCAATTAGCTTTGGTCTATGTTTTTACTTAAGTTTTTCTTCTTGTTTAAATTCAGCTTAGAGTGCTGGTATATTGCACGCTTATTTGTCTTTTAAATTCACGTGAATAATGTCTCCAACTATCAAAAGCATAACCTATGCTTTGTTTTTAGATGCAACGTGAATTTAATGTAGTATATGAATGTTGCTATATTTTTATTTCCTTTGTTTTGTTGTTGTGGTGGTTGTTTTCTGTTTAAATATAGCATTTAGTTATAAAATACCATATACTTTTCTTATTTAGAAGCCCTTGAATAAGAGAAAGGATCCTGTGTGTGTATTACTTCTAAGTTTCAAAGAGCTCAGCTTTAGTGTAATGCTGATACGTACCTAAACAGACAATTTTCAATGTATATTTTGGTCCTGCCAGCTGAGTGAAGTGCAGAAACTCACCTTTTTATTGATTCTCTGGTGTGTTTGGGACAGTTGCTCAATTACCTTGACACAACGTGAAAGCCTTGCATTAGGTATGGATTTAGAGACAGGTTTTTTTAGAGGTGCCTTTTGTATCAAGTGAATTATGTAAGTAATCTGATCTTAAAAACGTGGTTTCCTTTTTTCCCCCCCTCTTACTTGGTAGTAGCTTAAACTCCCTGATGTTTGTATAGCAAAATACTTTAATATTTGTGATACAAATGTTTACAAAAGATAAATACAGATATACCCTACATTAAAAACAAATCACAGGGAGGTTATTCAGCACACCTGTGCCATTGATCACAGGCAGAAGGATTCTGCTCACGTTGCATGCTCTTCTTAGGAGGCATTTTTCTGACGCAGGATGAATAGACTCCATTTGACATATATTGCTAATGCTGGAATCAATTTGATAGCTGCCGTTTATGACTTCCTGACTACATTTTTGCATTGAGAATTTATTATAGAAGATGGATCAATTACTCACAAAAGCTGCTTCTTTTGTTTGTTTTGGAGTTTTTTGTGGGTTTGGTTGGGGTGGTTCTTTTTATTTTATTTTATTTTAGTGGCCAAATTAAACGCCCAAAAAAAAACCTGTTCTGGTTCTACCAATTTTATACTATTGGTAGTTAACAATACATTTATCCTCCTTATTGTTAATGATTTCTTTTTGTTGCTGTAGTCGTAACTGAGGAAATAACTAAATATTAGTAAAAACTTATATCGAGTGATGCAAAAGTAATGGTGTTAGTATTAGTTCATATATTCTGGAGAAGTGCAGAGGACAAAATAATCATAATATGACTGAAAAGGGCAGGGAATTGGCTGATACTCGGTATAAGTCAGTTGAAAGTAGGACTGCTTAGAATCTGTGCGTGGGATGGGTCTTAACTTTGTATATTGCTTGCAGATAAATTATGAAAGAAGACCCTTTTTCAAAATGAAATACTTTCTCTTTTTTATGTATTTAATTAAGATATTTTTCCCTTTTGAAACCTGTTTTGTGCTGAGCAGTTTCTTTGAAACTGGACCAATGATACTAAAATAATAATTTAAGATGTTCCAAAAAATCCTTAAGTTTCATTTGTGTTTAACAGATTGGAGGCTTTCGTTAGCAAAATCTAGCGTTTTCAATCTTAATTAAAACTTCATTTTATATTGTAGAGTTATGAGTTGCAAAGGATAGTGTATGGCAGTAGAGGTAGAAAAGGAGAATGTGCATGCTGCTGAGCACCCAAGGGCTGATAACATCTTCAGTGTACAGTAGTGCTAGATTTAATTTCATGTCCATAGGCAATGTGAAATGAAAATAAGACTGATTCCCAGGGAAGATAAAAAAAGAGAGAGGAGATTATGTTAAAAAAGTTAATTTGAAGGAAGGGGGAAAACTATAGTCTGATGTAGGAGCAAGCGAGGAATATCATGAATTTGCGGTAATAATAAGTGAACGATGAGATACAGATGCAGTGCGAGGTCAGTTTCAGAAATAATCTTGTTTTAAGGGATATTTACTTAGAAGTATTTGTATAAACTATGAATGAACCTGCTCAGCCTCCACCTAAACTGATAATAGAACTAATTACATTATTTTAGAATATGTTGTAAAACAGGAATTGTAACAATTATGGCTGTCATAAGGACCGTAGGTTATACTCTCCAGCCCACAGGTACACACCTGCCAAGCAGTAATTATTATCCAACTATTTTTTTGAAGGGAGAGAGGAAATTTGAGAGGTATAAAGCTTCTGTAGATTCTAGGAAAACACATCCATAACTGAAAAATATGAGAACTCCACTTGCCCCAAAGCACTTCTGACTACAGTCTCCTTTGTAGAAGAGGCAGATAAGATTCTTAGTTGCCGTATCTGCGCTTTCTGTGTTGTTGAATCAATTCTGTTTTTCTTTCTGAAACTCGTCAGTTATTTTCTAGAGTCACTGTGCAAGTATTTCTTAATTTCCAGTCTAGAAGGATTTGCTGATTGCTGGTAATTCTTTGATCCCTTCTTCAAACAACTGATCATAATAATTATAATGCTCTTATTTAATGAGGCGGCACTCCTCTAAAGACTAAGCAAATATTATTTATGACTCAAGTAATTCAGGTAAAGAGAAGTTTAAATCATCCTGTAGTACCCAAGGGAGGGCTGCACAATTTTTGTCTAAGGTTTCTTGAAAGAAATATGAGTGCTTGCATCCTATAAGATTTGCTTAGTAGATCTGATGCTTCTCGAATTGTGCAACTTTTTATGCATAAATATGAGGACGTTGCATAGCTCTTTGCTGTGATAGATTCAATTCTTTACAAACAAACAGTTCTTCCAAGATTTACTGCAAAGTATTTGTTCGTATATTCTTCAGTCTGGAATCTTCTATACTTGTCAGCTCAAGTGTCCCCTCTTCCTCTATTCACAAAAATAACCTATATAAAGTTTGTGGCTAGGGACAAGAGTATTTTCAAAGCCTTGGTTGCATCTAATTTCTGCTTAAAATCTTTATTGGTTAGAAATACCCCCTCCCAAATTACAGCCCTCCCAAATTATTTACTAAAATACCTATGCCAGTACAAAGCCCTGATAGTGCCACAGTTACATAAGTACGGATTGGCCTTTGGCAAGAAATAGCTCATTTTCTTCAAAAAGCGCGTTAGGTCACACCAGAAATTTTTGTGCTGTTGACCTAAGTAATAACTTCAACAGCAAAATGCAGATTGCTCTCTCTTTCATGATTTTCACACAGGAGTGTTTGAATTAACCTATTGTACGTATAGCTTCGTAGGATTGGCCTCTCCAGCTTTAGCTCCCGTATGTGACGGCCATTGCACAAGGGGAGCTGAACTCAAGCTAGCACTTCGAGTGGGTAGGGATAATATGAAAAAGTATGCAAGGAAATGCGATACTCACAATTAATATTTAGAATGCTGAATAAAAAGAAAGCTATACTAAGGTTAGTGAAGTGACTTGTTTGTTCGCTTTACTTTTTGTTCCCTCAAAAACCTATCTTTGAGATTTCATGAGGGACCTCTGAAATGGTGCTGGGAAGTGCTTTATCAAAATGGTAATAGAACATTTGATGTAAGTATACTCCAGAGGCTCTGTATGCCAGCCAACGAAAATGAAAAAAATTGCCAGTGTCTCTTCCAAAAACAAACCAGCTAATTATGTTAGCAAACTACACAGTGAGGTCAGCCTTGCTATCCCTGGTCTCTGAAAGCATTACCATCCATGAAATTTTATTTGCTAGTTGTCAGTCCGTGGAGTCTCAGCTGGTTCTTCCATACATGATTCATAAGGGCAAAGGTCTTAAAAAATTTCCACATCATCCTGAATGATCCTCCGTCTCTTATAATCTGCTACTTCTTCCTCTCGTGTTACGCTGCGCTGCTTTCCTTTGCACCACGCAGTTCTCCCATGTTACTGTTTGTTTCCCTTGCATATTACCTTTATTTTCTTTTTCCTTATTTAATCTGCGTTTCTTGGTACGTAGAGTGGAACTTGATCTGTTTCTTATGTCTGTCTTGGAATCGGAGACTAGCCGAATATGACAAGAATTTATACCGGGGACAGATTTTGTTCATTTCAAATAGGAGTGACCTGTGGGAAAAAGGATTTATTGAAAGGTAATGACATTTGCTGCTAGTTCAAAACTGAAGGGAGCTGGAGGGTCAGTCAGTTCAGTGAAAGGGGCAAAAAATTTAAAATGGATGGAGTAGATTAAGACCATCGTGTTCAAATACCTATTTTCCACTTGAAGCAAGGAAAAGTCCAGTAACGGGACTGAAGGCAAAAAAAAAAAGCACAACCAAAAGGGTAGAATGCGTAATAGTATCTTCAAAACTACTAAATGAAGAAAAAACAAAATGGGGATGGCAAATCTTACAAAAAATATTATGCAATGTTTTCTAGCAACCAAGTAAATCAATAATTCACTTGCGTTTATTTTTAAGTGCAACAGAATAATACCGAAGATAATCAACTGAAGAGAAATGACTGCTATCGTACAAGGAACGTTCTTGGTCTCTTTGAATGTGTGCACCGTTTTCTAAATGTAGTATCATGAATGGATAGACAGAATTAAATGTACTTTTTAGATTCCAGCACCCGTTTCCCATTGAGGGTATCCTCCTCAAATTGACAAAGTCATAATGGAGTTATTTTTCTATTACGATTGCTCAAATTACTTTGTTTTATGTAAATTTAAGGATGCACTTACTGACTTTTCTGGGAATTATTCATTCTGAAGTCTTACCCGTTTCCTTCCAAAACAGACAAGTTTTAAGATTTTGTGCTTGGATGGAAGCAGCTGTGTTTACTTGCTTGAATAAATGCGTTTTGTAGGATGATTATAAACAGGATTCTAAATAGCTAATATTCTGAATGAGCAGTCAGTGCCATCTACAAGATGACATTGTTTCTTACCAGCAATACACCTTCTTTTTGGCTTAGAGAATCTTCCTCCCTTAGAAAGCTCTTTTTTATTTTGAATCAAAGCACTTAAAGGTTTTCATTTACAATACCTTGTTTCATACGGTAGTCTTTCTCCATATAGACGGTAGTATTGCATTTGTTCCAGTAAAATGTATCCTACGGTAAAAAGCAGGCCTTTTGTCTTCGTGGAGATCCAGTATTAGATCTTACACTTGCCCTTAAGATTGTCTCCCTCTGTGTTATCCGGTAGCTTAATGTCAAGGAAACTGTTTCCTGGTGTTTGCAATTACATGTAAATGGAACTGTGTTAGCCAGATCCTGAATAATGACATTAGCTATTCTAACTGTTGATTTCTTCAAAGATCATTTAATGACAGAATTTGCTAGTCATGTAATGACATTGAAAACTACATTTTTTGGTTTTGGGGTTTTTTTGGCCTGGTAATCCTAATCTTCAGTAGTGTTTGTTAGTTGTATCTAGTTGTTTTGTGAGCTCAAAACATTGGGGAGATTTCCTACCAAGTATCACTTATTTTATATTCAAAACTACATTTACTTTTCCTTTTTTTTTTTTTTCCTTCCAAGCACTATGAAAACTTACAGCTTTGTTTTTCTGGAGGTTAAAGTGATTAGTTAATATAATACTTAGAGGTCTATCAGTCTTCAATATGATTACCTTAAGGAGCAGAAAATAAGGGTTTTTAAAAACACTTTTCAAAAACTATAGTATACTGTAGGACACTTGAGACTGATGATAAGATCACCGCTAAAAGGACAAGCTTTATGTTAATACGTTATTTTAAATGAGGCATCAGAATCCTGTTTTCCAGAAGCACCTAACGCCCATTTTTCAAAATAATGAAAGCCTGGGGGCCCACCTCCGAGTCTCACGCAAAAAAAAAAAAGAGATGGGATGGCTTAAAGTGGAACAAAGATTAAATGAGGTGCTGCGGTTCCAAAATAAAAATCTGCTGCTATCCAGTTATCCTGTTGGACAGCTGAGCAACTCCCTGCGTTACCTGCCAAAGCTTCTCTGGGACTTTCAACTCTGCCTCCAAGGTCCAGGGGATGGTCACTGAGCGTATCTGCTGGCTGCGTTCCACATGCAGCGCCGTAGTTAGGTGAGCTTTGCTTTAAGAAGACAACCGCAGGAGGAAGTCACTGTGGTGGGGCTTATCTCGTGTGTGATGACGCAATCACGGGAGTAATCACCCAGCATTCATTTATTTTTCAACATGTGCAGATTCAAACGCATTCTCTGTTTTCCAAGACAAAGCCCTGCTTGCCCGGTTCTGTTATTCTGCCGCTCCTGTGGACACCAGGGCCAGAGGAGAAGAAGCAGGAGTTCTCGTCTGTGTGCGTAGTTTTGTGTATTACAGGAAAAATCTCAGTCTTTTTTTAAATAACTCTTCTTAAGCAAAGGTGATTTGAAATGTAAAATTAAATTCTCAATAGAAACTGATAACAGTGAGCATTTGAAATTTTTCACCTAGGATTTTCAGAATTAGCTGAACTCATGTTCCTTCTAAAGTCAATAATTAAAACTAAAAAAAAAAAGATCCAGAAAACTGCTTATTTTAAAGAATTTCACCAGTAAAAACATATGCAATTACTGGAATTTTATGGGCTTTTTTAATGTTACTTTTTATTAACAGGTTCCTTCTCCTTTGAAATAGACTTTATTTGTTTTTTCACCAAAATCAAACTACTCCTAATAAACTGCCAAAAATCTAGAGTTTGAACTTAAAGTCGGTGTCGCAACCAGTGAAGCAATGGAGAGTAACTTAGTTTTTGTAGTGTTCTGTACTTTTCTAAATGAGGCTGAATGTGGTTATGATCTTATTAAATCAGTACAATGATAATCTGAATAATTTACTGCTGTGAGCTAATCATAAGGGTACATTTTTGAAAAAATAATTTAGTTTTACCTCCACTCAGAATTGCTTGGAGTATTTAGACTGCATTTCATGGTTCAGTAATTTGAGAAATCATAAAAATTGTTACAATTAAGGAAGCGGTTAATTAAGTATATCTTGTTTAGTTGTATTATGGAAACCAAAGTAATTCCTGCTTTAATTGTAAAAAATGTGGCAGGCAAATTAATCATGTGGTGATTAATCACATGATCAGATGGTGGAGCTGGCTTGCTTCTTGACAAGAAGGCCTTTTGTTATTATTGCAGGATGTTGGAGTAGGCGTCTGGTCGGATGCTGAAATAGCCATACTGCCCCAACTCAGTGGTCTCTTTTCTCCCTTTCTGTGGTCACATACAAGTCACTGCAGGCACAAGGTGCTTTTGGACTTCAGAATAGAATCTTGTTTAACCTATTTATCATCGGCGCGATTCTATCTGGAGTGCAAAAGCGGTGTAGTTTGGCGGCAGGGTTGCCGAAGAACTGGAGGAATTGGTAGGGGCCATTGTCCGTTTCACCTCTGTAAAGCTGACCGGAACAACCAAGGGAGGGTGAGCGTCGCCTTATGTGGAATGTTACTTATTTTTTATTCGATACAAATATCAAGATGATGGGCTGCGCACGTCAGCTTAGGTCACGGTGTAGGGGAGAGGCTGTGTTCAGAAGGGGAGTCGCCTCGAGCGTCAAGTTTCCATCGGGACCAGCATATAATACTGACCCACCCGTTTCATCTGCTTGGAACACTCACTAGGCATTTATTGGTACAAGCTCTGTTGGCACCGTCGTCGTCGTCCACAGCACAGAACAAATTAAAAAAAGCTATTTCAAAAAGGCATAGTTTCTCTTTGAATGATGAGCTGTCCCACGAGAGTAAGCTGGAGAAAGGAACCGTATAGTAGTATTGAAACAAAGGAGCAACACGGGAAGGAAGGAAGGAAGGGAGAAGAAGGGAGAAAATACACTGCGACTGCAGAAAGAGTTAAGCCATTTTTCTATTTACACGCTTTATTTCACAAGTGTCTGACTCATTGGGCATAACCAGCACAGTTAAATTACAAAATTACTATTTGGTTCTTTTTTATTGACTACAATTCAAAGCTGCTTCAAGCCTTCCAAATTTAATCCCCCCAGCTCTTTGCCAAGAACATTACCTTTTATTTTCAGCATTAAACTGTGAAGATACCCCTAAGGCTACATGTGAGCTCACCCTCCATGATAGGAGCTAACAGAGTGTATCAATTGTTCATGATTTCCTATTCTCCTGTAAATTGGGAGAGGCGGGAGGAGCACTGGAATGCGAATTTTGTACCGTCAGCAGTTCTTTTGCCGGCTCTAGCTCAAGCAGTGCATATCGAGGTAATTAATTGTGGAATGTTTTCAGCTCTTCACTCTGAGTTACCGTTTAGCAACCTGTCAAAACTGAACTAATAAGCCCATTGCATGTATTTTGATATGCTTACTTTACTTTCACTGTTGGGATACTATTTCTCTTTCCCCCTTTTTGGTTCAAATGAAGTTAAGAAGCTACCATGAGACGGTTAACGTGGAAGGAAGGGCCGTTTCACAGAGACATACTGCAGCCTCTCAGTGAAGTTTTATATTGCTTTGTCTCCCGGCAAATGCGTTTGGTTTAAAGTCAGAGATTTTTTACGAGTGTATTTTGTGAATTTGCTCTCCCTATGCTCCACCTCCTAATCCCAAATGAGGAGTTTTCTTATTAGTTGATTGTATTGCAGGTGTGAAATGATTATTTATTCCCGTAATTGCTTAATTATAGTGTCTTTTATCTGTGGAAATAAGCACTGAACTTTAGTATAAATTTTAACGCTTGATTTCTCATGTATATTTTGAAAGCCAAATATTAAATCTACTTTTAATGGAATTAGATTTTCAAATGTCTCGGAATCTGCTTCCTCTAATGTCGAAAAATCAGTGTTTAACAACAAAAATACTCAAATGAAAAGATTTTAAAATCTATTAATTCATCTTTATTTCTAAAAGAACCTGTAGTCTCTAACACCTCCCCCCAACATTTCTTCGATGTTATTAACTAAATACAGAAGTGACTGTCCAAAATTGCCTACGGGACAATTATGGACTTTCACTTTTCTAATGTTTTAAAAGGTAATTTTCCTGAACGTTTTGTTGTTGTACTGGGTTCAAGATAAAGATCAGGATGAGAACATGGTTATGAGGAAATACGTGTATGAATATACACAAATGGTTAGTGTTTTCTGTCTCATAAAAATGTATATAGTCTCTGCAGGTATGTGTAATACGTGTGGATGTTTTCTGTCACGTATACAGAAATACAGTTTATTGAAACCTTCGTGGTTGCTCAGCAACTTTTTCAATGACACAATCTGCTCAATTTGTTTTCTAAACTATTCATAGTTGCATGGAGAAAGACCACTGTCTATAGTAAGTCAGTGTTGTAAAAGTAGTATAAGAGATTACGTGCATATTTTCACACTGGCATAAGTTACTGTCAGCGTATGCGTGTTTATATGTACATGTGAGTATACGAGCTCATATACCATCATTACAGCTTAACATGCAATGAATGCCTGCATGATGCAACATGGACATGTTGGCATTTGTTTCAAGTTGTGAATGTAGCTGTAACGATGCAATTGAGAAAGTGGACTGGAAGAAATATAATGGCCAATTTGGTCATATATATGATGGATTTCAAGGTTGTTGGTGGTGCTATATTCTAATATACTTATCTAGATTTAACTTTACTCCGCTTGAGAAATCTGTGGTTTGTGAAACCTATATTTTAGGTATTTGTTTTGTTCTTCCCCTCCCCCCGCCCCCGCCAGTTTTTTATTAATAACCCTGAAGGATTTGTCTTTCAGCAAATGAGGTGACCTGTGGAAGCATAGAATGGAAAGGCAGTAGGTATTGAGTGTATTGAAAACACAAATTAAATCTTTGCTAAAAACATCCTTCTGCCGATATATTGCAAACATCAATTGTGAAGGACCCGCGTTATCCACAACAAGTGACCTTACTGACCATCAAGATTTGCTTTGTGCTTTGTTTTTTTCTTTATCCCTGCCAAAAATCATCTAGCTACATTCCTTTGGACTGAATTCAAATTCCTCTTGAGAGCAAATTAATACTGGCAAAAGGTGTTCAAGTTGTCTTAAATTTGTCCTGTCTGTTGATCACATGAAATGTTTTGGAATAGGCAATTTGGCGATAGAAGTTGGACAAATGAGAAAGGCAGTTAGGAGATGCTCAGATTCAAATATGAAAGGCCAAAGAAAGAGTAGTAGCCAAATTGTTTGATTTTATTTTTGCTAGATAAAAACCAGAAACTGGGAAAGGTAAATTTGCTGGTTTGGAGAAATGAAGAGTATACCTGAAAACAAGGACAGTGGTACAGCGCTAGAAGCAGGAGTTGCTTAAGAACTGAAGAAACAAAAAATACTTTAATTTTTGTCTTTCAGAAAAATGCATTAGGAGCATGATTTAGGGATAGCCCCTCAACACATTAGTGGAAGGTTGAAGCCCGAGTGTATCGGCAAACATAATTGCCTTGCTTGTGCTGTTGATTGATTCGCAGGCTGAACAGGGTCATGGCTAGACTTCCGTTTTGTTGGTCACAATCTGAGCTGAAAGATGTTGTTAATCTCTTAAGGTCTGGAATTTATGTTACAGTGCCTCGTTTTGTTGCTGATCAAATGCTTTTGACAATGTTTTGTCGTACGGACGTCTCATTTCCTTTGCCATTTCTCCTTCAGTGTGTGGAAGGTGTGCATTCCGAGTGTTAGGCACATGTAAATCTCTGTTGGTAGAACAATTAGATACAAGGGTTTTTTCACTGTTAAATTTTGAAAAGCAACCGGCTAGTTGGCAAAATATTTTTCTTATAGGTACACAAACACCTGTGAAACAATTAGAAGTTTTTTTGTTCACAGTTTAACATGGTTTTTTTTCATCGGCACATTCTTGAAGCCTGCGAGATTTTTGTGTTGGTAAAATCTTAATGATAATATTTGATAATATTCCTGGAATAATACATTGAAGTCTCTTTCCTCTATTTAATAACTTGACAGTTGATTGTATATAAGTCTGAAGAGTCATATTCATTACATTCAGAACACAACTTTCGTGCATGTGTGTCTTCTGAATTTAAAAATATTTTCATGTATTTACTTTCTAATGTTTTCTTCCCTCTGTCCTACCACCTAGATTTTAAAATATGTAAATATCAATATGGAAGAGTTTTCGAGCTTTCTACACTTACATTATTCTAGTGACTATGGAAGGAATTACTCACGTTTGTTATAAAACTGACATTAGTGTCCTCTTTTATTACATTTTGGCCATATATGTTTTAGGGGAGTTCTTTTGTTTGTTTGTTTTGGGGGATTTTTGTGGGGTTTTTCTTAGCAGTCAGGTCATTTGTCATCCTGACAGTTCCTTCCCAGCTAACATAGTGATGTTTGCTAACTTTCCAAGAGCTAATAAGTCTCTGCGAGTCGTCGAGATAAAGGTTAACGGTACACAATTAATAAGGTGAGTATTTACTCCCAGCAGAAATTACTGTGTTTACAGTTGGTACGGTGTTTCTGAAGAGAACCATAAATAAGTAAAACCGTGCACATCTCAGCAATAATCATGGATTTTTTGTAAATATTGAGATTTGGATTAGAGGTTGATACATGACAGTGTGTTCAGTACCTGCATTTGCTGGAGAACTGATAAATTGGCATTTGATGTGATTATAAAAAATATATATAAATAAGGTTTCCATTCTTGGGATTTTATGAAATTCTTAAAAAAAAAAAAAAACAACAACAACAACAAAAACAAAACAAAACATAAACTAAAAAAAAATCCCAAAGCCTCGCTGCAGGGAAAAGCTCCAAAAGTAAAGCAAGAGGAGGGAAAAAGTAATGAGCTCATGAGGTTCCGATGCTGATCTCGGGAGATCTGAGATTATTTTCCAGTTCTGCTATAGTTCTTTTGTAAGTTCTTTTTTCATCCAAAGCAGTCGAACTCAAATTTACCATTTGTTTAATACCCGAGAAATCCACAGCGTCTTCTCCATGTCCTTGCCGTCTAGCTTAGTTTAAGGGAACCACTGCTTTCTCTGAACAGACCATTGAAAGAGTTGAGTCTGATTTTGAATATTAAATTTCAAATTCCCCAAATACATCATATGAATAACTTGCATTGTTGTTCAAGACTTCAGTAGTTTTGAACTATAAAAAAGGTAAAACGTATTTACCAGAAGAGATATTTTAATAGAATTTCCTTAATATTTTGAGACATGCTGCTTGATTGTTGGCTACAAAGAAATGTAACTAAGTCATTAAATTGTGTTAGATGTTGACACATTTTAACAATATGTGAATCTTCAGATTCTTTCGATCTCCATTTGTAAAGTCTTTTAAGAGTGAACCCCCAACCCAAGAGCCGCATCCAGTTGTCTCACAGATAATACTTGTCTTTCATCGTTTAGCAGATAATCACAAGCTTTAAAGTTGTCATTTTTAACCTGTTTCCTGTCATTGCTTTGTTTAATCATTCGTCTGTCTTTTCCAATTTTACTTGTGTATTGAAAGGGAAGAGGCAGTGAGAATTTTGGAGTTTGAGTCTTTGAAAAAAGAAATTCTGAGGAGGTTCTGTGGTTGGTGACTGGCAGAGATGGAATCGTTGTTCAGTATACCCTCAGAAAACACACAGTTATCAGGCAGACTTAACACCAGCGTTCTAGCTAACTCCCCAACTTAAAATGGCTTTGTCTCTCAATTTCATTAAAACCCAGGCCTTTTCTGAAATATTTCTACTTGAATAAAGGCAAAGTTTGCTATTGAGCGGTTGAGGCTCTGTCATCGAGCGTAATTGACGACTGTTGCTGTTTGTGTTAGTCACTGACCTGGTGCAAGTTGCCTTTCAGGCTGACAAACTTGTGGTGGAGTTTGGCTCAGCGGCTAACTAGGTGGCTGCATCGTGCCTCAGATGTATCCGGGACTTTGGCTCCATTAATGCGTAGTCATCTCATAGATCTTGATATGTGAAAATACAGTCTAATGAAGAGAGCTCAGAAGAAAAGGTCTTCAGCGCAAAGGCTCTGCTTGATAGCTCTCTGGAGCCTAACAAAATAAAATAGGGTAAATACTTGCCTCTCACTAACCTTATCAAATGAAATAGACGCTGTGGTAGACCTTTAAAAGAAAAGGGACATGGAGTGCAATTTGTACGCTTTTGTTGTCCAGCAGCGTTTATTTTTTGCATAATACAGTTGATAGATAAGATTAGTGTTCATTATGATAAATGAATAGCACTTGATGACAGACTTTCTGGTAAAGCCTAATAAATTTTAAGCCATTAGAGTTTCTTTGGCATGTTTTGCAGTTTCCTCTTATGTCACGAGAATGATAGCTTGCCGGTGCTTGAAAGCTGGGACAGGGCCGCTTCCTTGTCTTGGTGCAGACTGGAAGACGGTCTTCTGCGCAAATGTAAGCAAAAAGCAAGTAGAGGTGGAAGAAATCATACCTCTGATAGTGGGAACTGTGAGAAAATAGTGTCCAAATACTTGGTGTATGGGATGAAAATGTATGAGCTCGTGCCACTGAGGTTGCCTTGTGCTTCTCTGTGATATTTTGTTTATAACAGTTTAAGAATTAGTAAGGTTAGAATTTTTTTTACCTAAGTTATTCCGCGATGAGCAGATTTTCATTGTCTCTTGTACCTACAATGCCATTTTACTGCAGTCAACTCTTGATTATCCAGAACAATACTGGGAAGACCAGAGGTATTCTAGAGAAAGCAGTCATGGGGCAATACCTCTTGACTTCTGTATCTTAGGTTTGCAGTGCACTTCTGAATGGTATTTATATAGAACTCTACTTTCTTATGCCATTGTTATGCTTTTACAGGTTGGGGGGTTATTTTTTTGCCTTTCTTCATTCTGTGCATGTCCATATTCAGACATACAATACCTCTTTGCTAACAAAGTAATTTATTTTGAGTAAGTGGAAAAAATTTTGGTTAACGAGGACAGTGCTCTGATGACCCTCTTGTGATGAGCAACAACATTGAACGTAGCTGGATGACTAGGAAAGGGTTTTGACCTGAAGGAGACCCAATGAAACAAATAACCTTGATATTGATTCACGCCAGCTTTGTGCTCTTATTGCAGCTTTATGCTCACTTTGGGCAGACCATATACCACAAAGAAGAAATGTAGAGTGGTATGGTTAGACAGTACCTGAGCCAGTATATAGCCCGTGGACGAAAAGTTCCTTTGAACAAGTCTGAAGCAGAACATGTTTATGCAAAATCGGTACTTTTCATCGTGTGGTCGTTGTGGTGCTGATCTGGTACAAGGAAACCTTATGGTCAATTGTGGTGCCTTATGGTCGATTTAGTACTGCCAAACCGCAGCCTTAGAATCTGGGGATGGATTGGCTTTTAGACTTGTTAAAGTGTGTGGAAGAGAAATAGCAAAATAGAAAAGATGAGGGAACACTGCGAGGATAGGTACACAGACATAAGATTAAGGGCCAGAGGAAAAAAGTGTAAGAAAATTTCCTGGCTTAAGTGTTGGCAGGGCAGAAAATGACTTAGAGAAGAATCAAAGAAACTGTTTCCTTCTGTGTTTCAAGAAACAAGACTGCCTGGCTGCCTTATAAATGGGGAACAAAAAAGAAATAATCTCTAAAGAAGGGATTTGGTTAGACCCTAAATTTATCAAAAAGAAATTCTGTTCTTTAATGCACAGGTATAATTTAAAGTAAATAATCATTTTGCTTGGTTTTGTTATTGCCATAGACGCCGCAGTAATCTAAGCTTGTGTAAGACAAATATTCCAGAAGGGCATCACACTTTTATTTGAAAATATCAAAAGCAGGTAATCCACCATTTTTCTTTAAAGCGTAGTTCAATACTTGTTTGTTCATATTGCTAGATTTTTATTTTATCTGACGTACAGATTCTTTCTGTGGTCTAGTTAATTGCATAAGACCAAGCCCATTAAAGGAAATAACTCTGTACTGATTTATCTGAGAGTTTAGATGAAGAAATGACGTTACACCAGGGATCAAATCCGGCTTAGGAAAAAAATCTTTATTGCGATCGGTGATGGGCAAAAAGGAGAAGAAACCAATTTGACTTTCAAATCCCAGGTTGAGATTGAACTCAAAGTTAAAAAAAAAAAAAAAAACCAACCACTTTCAACTTGCAAACACTTTTGGTAAAGAAATCTTTGAGGGGAAAAAAGTATGATACCCTAGGATACCTGGGGTATTATTCTGATTTTACAGAATCATTCTTTGAGTTGAACCAAGTTGTTATATGGTCTGGTGTGAAATAATCATGAGATGTAAGTTGTCATTTTAAATTCACGTTTAGTAAGAGGATCCTTTTGCTTCCATGAGTTTTCTGTAATATTTGGAGGTGGCCAGAACATCGGCAGGATTTCCCAATTGCAAATAAGGTACCCTGCTTTAATCACCCTTTGAGCTAAGCACAGTAAGCAGCTTGTAGTTCAGAAATGAGAATTATATTTAAGCATTGTTTATGCAGAACATCGTGCAGCTTTAAGCCTGTATTCATGTCCCCCTACGATAAATAAGACTTAAGCATGCGTTTCAGAGTTTTACTTAACTGCTGAAGTACTTTCCTCAGCGGGTTTCTTTACCTGGCTCAAGCCCTTCGTGCCTTGAAGTGCTCATTAGCTGCCTATTGATTCTGTTAAGAGACTGCAGTCTTCCTGGGCTTATCCAAACAATGATGAAATCACAGCTGACAGTTCCCTTCTCTGTGTTATTGGATGCTGGCTGCTTATGCTATTGACAGAGCTGTTATTTGAAGAGAAAGAAAGTAAATGCTAAGCTTGCATTTGTAGGCTGTGATGTGGTTAGAAGTCACCTTTGTCATGAGAACAGCTTCATTTCTCTGATTGTATTGTGACTACAGGGCAAAGGTGTCAAAGGTTCTTCAACAAAACTTCTCTATGTTTTTGTTGGAATCGTGCATTTTTAGTCTTGGCCTGAAATTAATAGTTGAAGAAAGATATGCCATTAAACCTAGTTATTCCGTTCTTGGATTTTCTAATCTTAAGCAATGACCTGGTGTGCTACTGTGGGTGTTTCATATGTACAGTTTCTACGAGATGGGTTTAGATTACAAGATTATAAACACATACATTTAATTTTACCAACGTAAAACTCTAGATCTGCATGTCTTCACAGGGAAATGCATATTCTGCTTTTGAAAAGTCTGAACACAAACAATATATTAAGGATGAGTATATGTAATTTTAAATCATCTTGGAATTTACAGTCAATAAAAATCACTTTTGACAGATTAGATTTTGCACGCCCAGTAATTTATAATAAAATAAGAACATAAAATAAACCTGTTAGTAAATAAATTTTTCATCTTCATAGTAAAAGTACTTGAAGATTTTAAATAAGTTGTTCAAGATCAAGTTCCTTTAGTATTACTGAGAAGAATAACCTACCCAGACAGATAGGTTGCATTTGCTGTAGAGTTTCCCTGAGAAAATGGTGTAATCTTAGAACGCAGTTTTGAAGTTTTCATCCACAGTTTGTACGGGTAGGAGAATCATCACAAGGATTTTTAGGTGATGAGGATTGTATTAAAAATCTAACAAGAAGATTCTTTGAATTTATTCTTTCTGTAATCAGAGCAAGTGGGGGAAAGATTAAGGTAAAAAAGGAAGTTGTTAAGACATCAATAAACTTGGATCTGCTGTTAGATCAAATCCCTGAGTTCTCGCGTCGAGATCCTCCGGGGCATTAACCATATGCAGGTGGGAGATCAGATTAACTTCAAATACTCAGAAGAGTAAAACGCTTTGCAACACAGACTCACCATAAAGCTTCACTAAAAAAAAGCCTGGATAAATAAATGGATGAAATGACAAAAACTATTTTTAATGTTCCTTAACTAGAATTACATATTACTTAATCTCCTTCAGAATTGTTTTTCTAATCTGTAGAAATAATTTATTTATTGTAGTTATTGTTTATTGTAGTCTTCCCATATATAAATGTCAACTTCCAGCTCAGGGGCTCTGAAAACAGGTAAATAATATTCCTGGTAATTCACATGTTTGTATTCAGCGATCTTTTGAATCATTTGAACTTAGAGATTTAAGATACTGTGAACTCTGAGCATTTATATAGCTTCAGATTCTTTTTAAATTTCTCAGTATAGAAATTTAAGTCTCCAGGGCAACTAATCTGGGCATAGTTCAGATCTAGACTGTGTATCAACAAGGAGCTAAGGTTCACATTAAGGAAATGCTGCTAATTCCAGTTGTGACTTTCCTGTATATATTTTTGAGTGTGGGAATTCCTTTATAGGCAAATCATATTACTTTTTTTCTTTTTAAACAAAAGAGAAAGAGAACATAGAAATAGATTTTGTTCTTTCTTTATCAGCCTGACCCAAAGCACCCCTCCCTACCTCCTTTTTTTCAAACAGCAGTAAAGAAACCTGAATGAGGATAGAATAGTGAAAGAATACTTTTTCCACGTTAAGCTGTGTGTTTATAGTCCCCCTTCATCAGCACTGATAAGGAAAATATTATTTGGAACCTGAAGTCTAATTTGAGATGGCACTGATAAAGCATCCCAACGTGACTTTGAATTTTTATTTTTTCACCTATTCAAAGTTTAATTTAAAACCTGATGGTCTTAAGGTTTTTAAAATGTCCTTTTATCTGGGTATATTTTTAAAATCTCTGAAATGTAAGACTCTTGGTATAGTGTATGGTGAAGACGAATCGCTCTTGAATCGTATACATCATGTACTACATCTTTTATATAACTTGAAACAATGAATGTAATGTTGGCTGAGAGTCATCTTTTTACCTTCATGTATCAATAACAAGTCTCATAATGTAGAATTTTAAAAAGGAAGAAAAGGAAATTGTGTGAGTATTATTATGGGAGTTTTTATACAGCACAGTTTAATTATTTGGTTCAGTAATGTTCAATAATTATTTCAATGTGGAAAGCCTTTACAATCCCATCCCTTCAAAAACTAAATGGTTTCATTACCAGTAACTAATTTACAAGGCAATTTCAAAATCTCATGATTCCTTGTCTGTCTGAGATTTACAGACTCTAATAAAAGGCCCTGGCTAGGAGATATGAATTAACAACTCATTAAAATGAGAACACGTATTCAGTATCTTCATTTTCTGTCCTCTCTCTCCGTACTGGCTAACAGCCCTGTCTACTCAGTCACCTCTCAAGGGAGGCAATAATGTGCTTCCAAAACACTTTTGTCATCTCATGTAAAAGTGGTTTGGAGTACAATGCTGTTGCAACGTTTGGTTTGGTTCTTTACTGTCCTGAAACAGTTTCTATTCCAGAACGCTTTCCATGTGAACAAAACTCACGTTTCTGTTTGATGGACCTCAGGGGCTGAGGACAGAATCTTTCTCCTTCCTGAATGTAAGCTACTTCAAGACTTTTTGGTCCTAGGAAAATTATTTCCCCCCCACCCCCTGAGACTGGTTGTGGCCTTTGGGCTTTGATGTGTCCCTTAAGGGACTGAATACTCTTTTTAGAGACCCAGGATCTATTTTTGGCTTCAGGTGTAACTTTATTTGTGTAGTTAATTATTTTGACCTGTAGAAGGGATCTAAAATCAAGTTTCTGACTGCTTCAGCAGCAATCTTTTCGGAACATAAAAAGTGGAAATAGTAACCCTGGTGGTTTTGCTCTGTTCCAGTGTTCAAATAATACATTCTGTCCACTTCTGCAATTTTGTCTCAGTTTTAACCAGACATGTGGTTATGCTCTTCTTAGCAAAACTGCAGTAATATTGTGACCTTTAATCCCTTTCGAATCCCCAAATCTTCTACCTTATTATTTGTCACTTAAAAAAAACCCACCTCTCCTAGTTTGATCTTTTACGATATTAATCAGTTCTCAATGATTCCAAATTTCTATTTCATTTGCCTTTGGCTGAGTATGTCCCATGGTAATATCTTCAAAGGTATGACAGACTAAGATCTTTGTTGGACTTTATTGTGTGGATTGAAAACTGTCTGAAGAGCTGCACCTGGGGGTCCTGATGGACCCCAAGTTGACCATGGGCCAGCAGTGTGCCCTTGCCACGTAGAAGGCTAACGGTACCCTGGGCTGCGTGAGGACAAGTGGTGCCAGCAGGTCGAGGGAGGTGATCTTTTCCATCTACTCAGCATTGATGAGGCCACAGCTCGAGTACTGTGTCTATTTCTTCTTTTAATTTGTAAGATTGGTAAGATGGAAGGAGATAATTTATTGAAACAAAATGTGGAAATAACAGAACTGCAAGCATAGGGTACTTCTCTTCTGCTCTGCCTGTTCCACCAACGCTTTAAAGGTGCTTTCATACCCCTCCCTAGTATGTGTGTACATCTGTGAACAAACTAACTTGCCAAAAAATTGCTCTATTCATATGTTTTGAATCAAATGGAATCAAAGCTATTTATTGATTTAACAAAACATAGTTAACTGACAGTCAGTGAACTGCACATTCGGGATGAAGATCAGTAGTACAACAGAGAAACCAGAACGCTAGTCACTTACAAAACATTAATAAACACCTACAAATTTTTAAAAACCCTTCTATAACTAATGTCAGAAAATTCCACACCCCGCTTACGCGTGCACACCTTCACCATCACCAGCTGAGGGTGTCACGAGTGTCCCCTTGGAGTGCTGGTTCCTCTCCTGTGGGAGGTGGCGGGGCTGTATAGCTTTGTGTGTGCTCGTGCTGCTTCCTACAGCCCAGTGACCCACACGCCACGTGCCTGTGCCACCCCAGCTCAGCGATGCGCCCGTGCCACCCCAGCTCAGCTACGCAGCCCTGCGATGCGCGTCCCTCCCAGCTGCGCTCCGCACTGCCAGCCCAGCCGCTGGGGTGCAGCCCTTTTCGGGCTTCTTACGGGCTGCTTTTCAAGCTGACTCCCTTGTTTCTCTAAAATCTTCTCTTAATCCCTTGGTTACTGTTACGTGGCAGGTGCTTGCTTTAACCAAACTTCGTAATTGTTGAGTTCCTCTTTAGCGATACCAGTTTGTGGGCAAAGGCTCTCTCAGGCACTTTTGGCTGTCCTGTTCACATATAGTGACGACGCATTCCCATCCTATCTGCGGATGGTATCTGGGCCGTATACCCCAAAAGAGGTCATGTGAATCCCTGCCCACACTCACATATGTAGTCTGTCTGTGTCTTAACGTATGAGTTATGTCTGAACCAAAGAGCAGCTGTGTTAACCCGCTATCTGTTATGATTAATGTAAGGATGCTTGCATAGCTACACAAATCAACTGAAAAAACACACTCCTGGAGGGATAATGGGGTTTTTTGTTTCTCAAATAGCTCTTTGCTTTTTACATTACCACATGCAAGTGAGAAGGATGACAGCCCAGCAGTCAGTTTCCGTGACTTTCAGAAGGGGAAATTTGTGAGCATGCTTGGCAATTTGTTCTTGCTACCGTTCAGTAAATTGTCATATTTACGCAGAGATATCTGAAGTATCTGGAACAATAATAATAAACAAGTATCAGCTCTCTTTACATGCTAATGGAAGATGACTTTTAACTTGTTTGTGCACACTAACAAAGCATCAAACGTCTTCATGCCCTCAAACTGACCAAAAGATGAATTTCAAACCCATAATGGCATTAAAATGCATCAGAAATGAAAACAACGTAAGGATTCATTGTAAGTCAGAAAACAAAAGTGCTTTTAAACTATCAAGAGCAGAGTATATGCTATTCTAATTTTTTTTCCACTTCAAGTTTCTGAAATATTTATTAAGGAATAATCTGTAGAATAATGAATATTGCTTTCATGTAGAAGTACAGAATGCATGCTATATTTCTGCTATAGTTTCTTATTAAATATGGATGTTGCGAGTTTCTAGTCACTTTGGTGCCAGCTACTGACTGCTCTGTCTTTTGGCAAACAATGCTAGTTCAGTTAAGGTAAAAAAACCAAGGCCATCAGTTTAGTGACGGTTTCTCAAAACTAAAAAAAAAATAAAAATCTTTTCTATGTTTTGATGGTTTAGAAAGCTACAGATCTAATAGGGTAGTTAAGCATTTTAATAGTTCATATATTCTACAAATTTAGTGCATCTAGCTGTCCAAATAAAAGATGGATTAAATGTTTGAAAATATTAAATGTTTAAGCAGAAAGATCTTGTGGTACTTTCAATAATTAAGCATATGATTCCTCAATACATAAAAAATATTCAGGAATGGTAAAAGAAGGCGTCTAGGATGTGTTCAGTATAAAAGCAAATTTAATAAGCATTACTCAATTTCTGACTGCAAAATCGTAGTAGTAGCTACTTCAAAATAAGAGAAAAAAAGTGAAGGTTTGTTGTGTATCTGGGTATGTCCTTCTCATATCGTCTGAATGAGACGTCCTTCTCCAAGGAAGTAAACTGTGAAGTAACCCAAATGAAATAAAAATGCTTTAAATTAAGTGATTTTCACGGAATCACGGAGTTTCAGAGTTGGAAGGGACCTCTAGAGATCATCTAGTCCAACTCCCCTGCTAAAGCAGGATTGCCCGGAGCACATTACTCAGGACTGCATCCAGGCGGGTCTTGAAAATCTCCAGAGAAGGGGACTCCACAACCTCCCTGGGCAGCCTGTGCCAGTGCTCTGTCACCCTCACCGTAAAGAAGTGTTTCCGTGTATTTGAACGGAACTTCCTGTGTTCTAACTTGTGCCCATTGCCCCTTGTCCTGTCACTGGGAACCATTGAAAAGAGCCTGGCTCCATCCTCCTTCAACCCACCCTTTAGATACTTGTACGCCATAATAAGGTCTCCCCTCAGCCTTCTCTTCTCCATTTTATGCAGCTGCTATCGATCACCTCCCAAGCCACACCTCTTTTATATTTTAATTCACGCTAATGTTTCTAGGTTGCCAGTTGGCAATCATAAGGTCATTTAAGGTCATCATTAGAATACATTGAGAAGGCACTGGTCCCTGGATGAATGAGGACAGTTGGAAGCTGGATCGGGGGGGCGGAACCGCTAGCTCTAGCTCTAAAGAAGGCTCGGCCACATCAGGCGCCACGGTAGGCTGCGTTTACAAAAACATGGTATTCAGTCTGTAGCTGGGGAAAATCTTCTATATCGCACCCTAAGTTAGTGAATACTTTTTATTTTGAAAGGAATACTATATGAACAAAAGGAACGGTTCTTGGAAACGCACTTGTCCGTCTGTGCCAGGCGCGTGACGTGGTTTTGTTCTGCCGTTCCACTGGCTGGTACAGAGCTCTCTTCCCTTCCAAGCCGTGTGGAAGCATGGGCCAGTTGTTGACAGGCATAAAGTGACCCGCTAGTGGGATTATTGTTGACTTTGAGGAAGGAAAACACAGGATTTGTGAGTGTGTGAGATTTTTGCTGTCTTCCCAAGATCGTTTTCCTAGCGAGCCCCTCCGCTGCTTGCACTCCGGCCTGAGGGAGCGCCAGTGTTCTGACTGGAGACGGTTACTTGGGCCGCTGCCGCTGCTTCACTCTGTGCTCTCTCTGTCCTCTTAGGATCACTTTTAGGGTCTTTAGCTGAACTAATTCTCACTCAGTTGCGCTTGGCAACCTTGAATATCACATTCAGGTTTCCGAAGGGTTAGTCTGTATATTTAAGTATTGCCGCCGCGTGCTGCTGCCTGTCCAGCAAGTTTCCTGGCATCTCTATGCCATTTGGGTAAACTTATTTGTGATTTTAAAACTGAATGGTAGCAGTCAAGGTCATTATTTCCTTATTTTGCTAGTCTGTTTTTTTTTTTCTTTGAATGCATAAACTTGAAATCAAAACAAGTGCTGCTAAATACTAGTACTAATTGCATGTCTAAACATGAACTTCAAGATAAGGACTTAGGATAAATCTAAATGGTTTAAGTTCAATTTTGCATTTTCCAAAATACTGAGGGGTGCAAAAGGCTACTAGGTTCTCTTGCTAGCCTCAGGCTTAGCCTTCTGAAGGATGACTGAACTCCGATTCCAGCCTTTGTCAGCTTATCCGGCACGCAGGAGAATACGCGCCATCTTCAGAGGCTGTCACAGCTCTACTTCCGTAGCGCGCTGGCTAGTCATTCTTGCTAGGGTAGGCAGAAAATGTCTCCAGTGATTTCTGGGAACCAAAATTTTTCCCTAGACTTGTCAGTAAGGTCTCTCTCCCCAAAGTCATAGCTATAGGTCTCAGTCTTCTATTAGTAGTAAAATACAAAAAAAAGATAGTGCTTTTTTTTTTTTTCTTTAATTCTTGGATACACTGGGCCTGTGTTGACTGACATTTGAAAATCTAAAATAAGTGTTTGCTTCTATTTATGATTTAAGATTTTCAGAATAATATACTTTGTTTTCTAAATGATAAACAGCCAAAGGAAAAAAGTCACAAATATATTACCTGATATTTTTAAATTAACAGGCTTACAGAAAACGTTATTAATGATGTAATTGATACGAGTAGATGCAATATCTATCACATAGATCATTACCGCAGAGATGGGGATTTTGCTGTTTATATTAAAGGTTCATTTCAGATCTGTGCCAAGGTGTTTTTAGCTGCATAGTTTTATATTGCTAAATTGGGGAAACACAATTTTAATATCTTTTTCTACTTTTTTTTTTTTCTTAACCAAGTGCAGGTGTCTGATACTTTGGAAAATCTGAATTAATGGTCGTGGTTTATCTACATATACAGTGGGAACATTGTAATTTAAAGCTGATTATGTTAAATCACTGTGTTATTCTTGTGACAAATGCAGTTAGTTAAAGGGTATACTTCTATCAGTGCAAAATCTTCACTTAGTGTTATTATTCGAGGCACTCTTTAAATTGCCTTCATAAATATCTAGCTGTAAGAATTCCGGCATCTAAGTGTGATACATAGATAAGGACAGCTTCTGAAAATGGCTTGTAGCCGATACCTAAGCTTTGCTATAAATAATTCTCTGAACAGCATTTTCCCCCCCAATATTTACAGCACTAACTGTGAATTTCTGCATTTACCAGCTATTTAAAAAAAAAAAAAATGCAGTCTTTCCTCTGGTTTTTATAAGCAGTACTCACAAAGGAAGCCAGGAGTTCAAATGTAGTCCGAATCTTTAGTTTTGCAGTACTGTAAAAATATCTTTATTTAAAAAAAAAATAATCATTCTTAGGGCTAAGACACACTATCAAAATGGAAAAACCCTTAAGAATTAATGGGAGGGAGGTTTGCTTTTCAATATTAAAGCGTGGAACTGGAATGGTTCTCTTGCATCATCTACCAGCTGAAGAGGGCCCTATCAAATAATCTGATTAATTTCTACATGAGAATTTTACATGGATGTTCCTGAATTAACAATATTTTATAATATTTCAGAGGAAGGGTAAAGTTGCCTGTTCAGAATTTGAACATACAGATAAATTTTGTTCATCTTTGTGTGATCCTTTAGTAATTCTGACTCTTTCTTCACTTGTCTTTTTTCTCCCATTGCACTTACTAAGTTAATTTTCCAATAGCAAAACTTCTCCGTGGTAGCCTGCAAGTTCCTTTAATGTGCTACTTCGGTAGTACTTTCTTGCTAGCTTTCTGCTGCTTCAACCAAAATAGTGATGGTGACATGGTGACTTTCTTCCAAACCTGCTGTGCTGTTTTTTTATCAAATTTTAAGTCTGGTCTTTTTAGTCTTTTTTCTTTTTTTTTTTTTTTTTTTAGGGTCTTCACACCAGTAAATTAACAATGTGTGCATCAAGCAGAGAGCAAGCCAAGAATTCATTTGAGAATGAAATTATTTTTTTTTGTACATCAGATGAAAGCTGCATTGACAAGGCTGAGTTTTGAGTAATTTCAGTATTTTCAAAGTAAATTTGAAATTTAGTTTATCTTTTGCCATATTAAGCAAAACCGTGAAACAAGCTCTACTAATTATTCTGTGCAGTTTGTTTCTTGCTGTAAAATGTGTTAGGTACAGCCTTCTTCTATCTGAAGAGCGACTACCAGGATATTTAGAATTATCTGCAGCTTTGTATGGGTGTGAAGTTGATCAAACAAACATTGCAGTCAGTGACAGAACATTACACAAATCTTCTTGCTGTTGCAGGCCAGTGTTTGCAGAACCTCGAGGCAGAAACAGACTGGAGATTTGACAGTAAAGTAAATGAATAGTAAAACAAGTAAGCTTATCTGCTTGTCTTTGGTGTATGAGAGATCGAACTGGATTGTCTAATGGTATTTCCTGACCTAAGAAATTGTGAACTAGTCCTAAACAAGATTTTACTCATGGATTCTACTTTGTAACACAGTGAAGTTCTACTAAATGGGTATGTCCAGAAGATTAACTTGGACTGAATCCTTTTGGTGAATTTACGTTGGTAACAGACTGTAAATGCACTGCCGCCTTTTCCCCCCCCCCCCCCCCCCCCCCCCCCCCCCAAAAAAACTAATTGAGTTTATCTTGAACTACAGACCTGGATATAAGCAATGGTGAATTAGGGAGCTTTTGAAATATTTAGTATGTTCTTACCTAAACCATTATATATTTAGTTTGGTCCTACATCTAAGTTTACCATTCTCATAGCTTCTGGGCAGTTTACGGATGGTAGTGTGTCGCACTATTAGATTTTAGATGATACGCTGAAGTGTGCTTATGCATCAGACTGATCCTTTGTGTTTTGTCTTGTGTTCAGCTGTTGAGAAATGAGAGTAAAAGAAAAACTACTTGAAGTCATTTTGAGGTACTCGGTGATAATTTTGGTTTGGGGGATTGTTTTTTTTCTTTTTTCTTAGTAAGCGCTAATAGGATGAAAGCTAAATTTTTTTTTTAGCTTTAAGTTGTCATAAAGCCTTAAAATGAAAATTAGTGTCATGTTTCTGCCAAAAGACTGAATATGGCTTATTGAACTCCCGGGATACATCTTGATTTTTGTAATGCTTCTGTGTTTAGGTCTAAGATGATTTAAAGCCTTTTTTCAAATTATAAAAGTCTGCCTTTCTAATGTTCCCTAAAAAGTGTACATAAATCAAGACCGCAAACGACTTTGTTATGTAATGCTGCCAAGATTACAATTGCTTGATAAAATATCACCGAGAAGTTGATTTCTTGAGTATTGAGTATTATAAGGAAGAAATTTGCAGCTAGAGAATAGTTTTTGAAGTAGGTTCTTAAATTAGTGATAGATTATTTCATTATGGAGGTTTGTCGTTTGTTGACTAAATATGCTTTCTGTAATGTTGTAAAGAATGTTTCATTTTCTTTTTAATACTACTAGCTAAAGCGCCACACTGCTCTCTGAGACTTCAGGGAGAGGTTGAAAACTGTAATCTGACCAGGACACTTTGGGAAAGCAAGTTTTAGTGCCTGTTTACATTTTGTACTTGTCGAAGATAGTTGCTTCTGTGACTTAACTCGTTCCACTGGGCAGTAGTGGCTCGGTTTGTAGAAATCACACTCCACTCCAGATTTGGAAGATGCACCCGATGGAAGTTGGCTACACGGGTAGGATGGGACACTGGTAGAGAAGAAGCCATGCACCTAGTGTTTCATTCTGACTAGCTGAGGAGGCTCACGGACTGGTTTGGGCGTTCATTCATCACTCATATGTATTGCTATCTTAAGAATTAAACTTGATTGATTTTAGTACACAGGCTATTCGAGTCTCACTGGGCTGGTTAGTTTTGCATTGTGTCCAGGTAGAAAGTTTGCAGAGCGATAGAATTAAATTGCACGGGAACTGGTGCCTGTGCTATTGATTCTGCAAAGAGGCAGAGGTATGAATGGACCTGGGTGTTCTGCTTGTCTACCTCATGCTTGTCTTCATGCAGGAAATGGGGGCTATGCTGTTCCCGGTCGATGACATACCCAGCTCGTACTCTACAAATACTAGGCACCAATTATTTTAACATTAGTTTGGCAACTGTATACATACGTGCAGAGATACAGCTTTACAATTCTGTTGTACTGTCAACAAATACCTAAAGCTGAGTCTTAGAAATAAGAGGCAAACATCAATTGTAATAGATTTTGACATAGTTTAGCATGGTTACAGGAAATCCAAATTATAAATGGGAATCAATCTATCTTTTTCGGTAGTTTTGATAGAATCAAATTCAATTGCGTAATGTTATTTCATTAGGCTTCCTTTGCTGTTTTCAAATAATGGTTATTTTCAAATTTCTGTTCAATTTCTCTTTCTTATGAAACAATTTTGTCTCCATACAGTTTCCATTTTTGCTGCTTATCCCTAGTGGAAAATGTAGAGAATACCTTATTGCTTCGTTTCTCCTTGTAAACAAGTAAATTTTCTCTGGTAAATGTCTGTCTAATACAAGCAAATCACTTATTTGTCTTATCCTAATTATTACTGCAAGAAATCGACACAAATATGTAAGAGAAGAAGAGAAATTTTGTGTTACCGTGACCCACACCATAGTCGGTTTAGTTCCTGAGTAGTGCTTTGTCCTAGCACTCTACCTTTGCCTTGGCCTCACGCTTTATAGTGACTGCCACTTATGACAATACGCATGCAAACATCTATAAAGATGCAAGATTGTTTTGTATTATGACTTGAATAGAATGGCAGTGTAGATGTTATGCTCCTAGAGAGAAAAAAAGATGTCGTACTGATGTCTAAATACTCAGAAGTCTCTCTGAACAGCAGAGAGCTTGTGGTTGTCCTCTCTTGCTTATTGAAATTTTATTCGCTTTTTCCGCACTGAGTTGCTACAAATCTGCTGAGATTAAGGTATAATTATTCTTATTCCTGGATGACTTGAAAAGCTGTTTTGCAAATTTTAGCTATGCTGGCATAGGGAAACAGCATATCAACATCTCATTTGTTGTGTCTTAAAAATATCAATGTCACGGAGAAGACAGGAGAAGCAAGGCTGTATCAAATTGGACTTAACGTTTAGGAGGGTGCCTGTATCATCTATCTACTGAGGCTGCTGGGTATTTAACTCTACTCCACCTCCATTTCCTCCTACATGATCCTTATTGCTGCAAAGATTGTCGTTCACCCTTTTGCTGCAAAAGCCTCCAAGAGCAAACCTGTGTCTGGGAGCACCTTGTTAACTAGGCTTGGAATGCAGGAACCGCCTGGAAACTGAAGTACACGGTCAAGATATTTCCACACCTGTATTAAAGGAACATGCTAACAATGAACCTCCTAATATATGTTCAAAGGGGATATATGGCCAAAAAAAAAAAAAAAGATGTTATATAAGGGAAGATAAGGAATGATACCAGGGAAGTCTACTTTTGGCAGTTGCCTGTATCAGGACGAGAAATTTTTTTCCACTTCCCAAAGTATGAGTGAAGCCAGGCACATGGGAATGAGGTGAATATTCAAAAACGGAGAGCTGTCAATCACCTTTCTTGTTGGACTCCAGCACTTTTTGCTTTCTTGGAAGGACCACAGGGGAGCCTCTCAAACGAGTAAAATGTGACTCAGTCAACCCTGTGAGCAGTGATATGTAAGCATCACAAGGCTCCCAGTCGTGTTCCAGTTATGTATTCAAAAGTCTTAATGCTTGTCTTAAAGTTGTCTTAAGCACACACGTAGAGAAAGCGTGTCAAGGGATTTCCATATATCTGATTCAATTGATCAGACATGAGCTTCAGATGTTTGCCACGGATTTCTCTTATCCCTGCCCAGTCCAAACGCTGAAGAACAGATGTAACAAGTGAGATTGCTCATTTTGACAAGGTGGGGAGAAAAAAGTAAAAAATCCAAAGCAACAGAAAAAGGAGAACAAAAAGTTTTCAGTTGACAACAAATTGCCTGGAGATTTCAATACTCTCTTCAGCTGGATTTTAGCTTTGAAAAATATTTAAAGCTTTGTAAAGGTTAGTTTAAGAACACTCACAACAACTGAGCAGAACTATGCATGTGTGCATGTTTTGTATTACATTAGCAAACTTTTCCTTCCTCCTGACTCAGTCTGCTAGCCACTCTTAGCCACCTCAGACCTAAAAACCTAAGATCTTGCCAAGGTGCTGCCCAAACTGCGATGTTCTACCACTGGTTTTGGCTGTAAGGAGGAGAGTGCAGGACTGTCTGTCGGAGTTAGGAAGGTTTTTGAATACTTTTGCAGAAGCAAAGCCACTATTGAGAACGAGGAATTTTCTAAATATAGACGAATTTAAAAGGAGAGAGAAAGGAAAAGTGGTCCCTATAGCTTTCTATAATATAAAAATACGGAGTGAGAGAAGGGGGGGAGGGAGGGGAAGGCATTAAAGTGTAGAGTTCAGTGCCTGAATTTTCCATAAAATGGCGCTGAGCATTCAGGAGAAAAACATTTAGTACTTATTGGAGCGAATAGAAAGAATTCCCTTCAAAGACTTAATTTCATATGTTCTTTAAATACCTACTGAGATGAATAATATGCCAGGGATGACAAAAGTGGAGAAGAAGAGAGATTAAATTCTATTATGGCCTGCTGACATCAGCTTTTTCATGGTGATATCCCAAGATCAAACGTGAGCTTGGAGTTCCCTTCTTGTCTCGGGAACAGTGCAAGAGTCAATGTGTAACTAGCCAGCTCTTATAAAGTGACCGTTGATTTCAAACATTTATTTAGAAGAAAAATACGTGGTGTAAGGAGAGTAACTTTCTGAAGTGGTTGCTAGTGCCATCTAAAGTATTGAATGTTGCCTTTTAGTTTATGAGTACAGCTCTGGCCAAATTCCTGGTGGTACAAATTGGGTTTTCTTTACTTAATTCAAGAAAGTGATAGCAGTTTTAGCATATAACAAATTGGATGGAAATCTGACTCATTTTTCTTCATGGTACTCTTTTATACTCATGTTAATAATTGTTATAACACAGTTATTACTCAGCTCTTTCTCCCTTGCTAAAGTAGAACAAAAGTAGTCTATCTTATTTGTTCTGTTTCACAGAATGAATATAGAGTGAATATTGCCCATAAAAATGCTGTTAGGTTGACAGTGTTTTGAAATGAAGTTCTCTATCCAAATTAAAAGATGGCCTATATAAAGGTGCAAGTCTTTCTGATGTTGTTTAGCTCCTAAAGGCTCATCTGTTCCAGAAGTCCTGTGTTCGGCAGTCCTAAGGTTCACTGGTTTTTGGACGGACTGTTGAGACTACTAATAAAAATACATTTGCAAAACATTGTACACATAGATGAATCCATAAAATTAACACTAGTGATACCAGAGAGCATGGCGTAATAGAAACTAGACTATTTCCAAGTCAAACAAACTCCCAAAGAATCATTTTGTATTAACAAATTTTTATTCTTTTGATTTGGATCAGATTCGTGCTGCACCACCTTAACCTGAAGTTCTTTAGATCTTCTGTTACCATCTCCACTGTGGATAAGTTGAGGCATAAAGATACACCCCGAAGGGTAGGAGACTTTCAGCATTAGGTAACTGTGGCGGGTGGAATAGTTGTGGCATCCATTATACTGGGGAAGAGTTTATACTGTCTACAGCTCTGAGTTTGATTGGTTTTCTTCTGTAATGCTGTGTTTCTTGTAATTTAATGAAATATAAGAAAAGTTTGTTTCGTTAGGAATCTTATTCAGATCTTTAACTATCAGTGATGCCCATTTGTTATTTCGTTTGTTTTAAATGAGAATCCCAAGATACAATATGGTTATTTTAATGGTGATTAGTGATTTTTAGCATCCTGCCCTATTTTGTCTTGTCTATCTTTCCCTATGGAAAAGACTAGTAAATTCATTACATTTGTTCACTGGATTAAAAATTAAAAAAAAAAAAATCAAAAACCAAAACCCAGGCAAAACAGCTCGTATTTTTCTGTTAGTCAAAAAGCACACTGTAAATACTGCTGTGGAGCTGAGTTGAATTAGAAGAGAACTTATTCTGATTCCATGTTGGGTTTCAACATAAACAAATTAGAGTTGTTAATTTTGTGAGAAGTTTCATCTAGATTAGGCTTTACCTTGAACTCCCACTTTCATATTCCCTAGGACCACAGAACAATAATTTGCTGTATAAACAGCAAGAGTAGGGACTAAGTCTCTCTGGACACCCGCACCTGGCAGAGGAAATCTGGTTGTTAGCATATCAAAAGACTCTAGTGAGTTTTGTCAGTTTATATACAGTCATAAATTAATAGAACTTTGTAAAACTTTCTACTATTCTTTTTTTTTTTTTACTAAAATTAGGAATCCTGTATGATTTATTGGAGACAATGTTAATTTTGCTTTTAAAAATTGAGAGGAAAATCTGTAGCCTCCTTTTCTTTATGTACAGAATATTTAATTTCTTAGAAACAAAATCCCCAACTCTCCTATGCTCAAGTCGCTGCTTTCTCTATGAAGGTAAATGCCCACCTGAGGCTGGATGTTGCTTTCTTGCTGCAGTTAAAAACAGTCTGAGGATCCCTCATGGTAGTTTTGTTGTTTCTTTGCATAAGAAAACCATTTCTGCCAAATTATCCATTATCTTGAAGCACTGACAAATGTCACTGTGTTCAGCACATTAAAATCCCTATTAATATTCTGAAACTCCACCTGATTTGAGGTCTACTATCAGTGTTACTGAAGCTTTCATAAAAGCATGGGGTTGGGGGAAGGTGTTTGCTGTTTGCTCCCCCCCACCCCCCATACAGTATTCGGGGCCTGTCCACCAGTACGACATGTTGGCTCCATATCACTGTTCTTCATAGCCATCAGCTACACACACCTTCCCTCAGTTTCGTAGGCCAGATTAGGTTTCTGTCCCCAGAAATAAGGTGAACAAATTTCCTCCTTCAGCGATGCTTTTGCTCAGTATGATCTGGGAAGTGAAAGGAAGATGATTCCTAGAAATAACAGGGTTAAACTGATACGTATTTATTCCATTGTGTGTTTGCGCTTTTTTTCCCTTCTTTTGCTCCTCTCCTTTGGTTGATTTAAGTCTCTGTTTTCTTGTATTCATTGAAAAAGGATAAAACACACTAAAAAAAAAAAAGCATTTTTGGTTGCTATTATATACGGGGAGAAGAGGCAAAGTTTCAAATAAAAATGGGTTGCTAAATATTTTCAATGAAGTATTTGAGAGTGTTTTGTACAAGCACTTGTGTCTCAACAGAAAAGTACATATTGCAAAAATAGAGCAAGAAAAAGGTTTATTGGCTGAAATGATTCCCGCTGTCATGTGGTACATAAGAATTAAATATCTATACCTACTCACTGGGATAATAAAACGGTTTTCAATTATGTCGTAGAGACTACCAAATGATTGTTGAGGCCTCTAATAACGTTGCAACTCATAAAACACATAATATAAACAATACGTGAGAAAACATTATAGGAAAATAGTCTTTGGTCCATAGAATTCGCTTGTTTGTTAAAAGAATTATTGAGACAGTTGACAAAGGTCATCGTAAGTCTGTGGTAGCCATAGATGTGAACTTCAAAGGTGTTCTGTTGATGGTGATCCCAAAAGCTGTAATGGTTTGGGGTTGCATAATGAAGCATGGTTGATCCTCATGACTGGCCCAAGCCGTACAAACTCAGAAATGCCACAAGAGCTGCTGTCGTCTTTAGCCGGGATAACGTAATAAAAATCTCAATTAGCCCCTTTCTTCCTAAGTGTAAGTCACTAGTCCTTTCACGGTGGGACTCTGCAACACCGGTAACGTTTCTCGCCCTCCCTTGCCAGTTAAGCAAGAACGCTGTGGGGTCCTGAGTTTGCTAGAGCCCATTTGGGAGACTATTGTGGTTATGCCTTTGATCCAGTAAGGTAATTCGCACCAGCCTGCGTTTAGACGTGTGAGAAATCTCATTGGCTTCAGCACCTAACTTGCTTAGCACCTTTGTCGGAGCCTGCCTGTAGTCTGGGACGCAAAGCAGCAGCCTCTTTTGTTCAAGCATCTTTCCTTGTAGGTTTGTAATTCCGCTTAGACTTGTTCACTGCAGGCATCTCTCTGTTGGAAATTCTTCCCTTTATTTCTTCTGGGACCGTTCTGTTTAACTTTGTCAGGCAAGGAGCTGCAGCCGTGTTGTGACAACTTTGTAATTAGCTATTGCTAGCAGTAACTTTCCTTTCAGGTGGAAGAGGATTATTAACCCTTGCTTTTTTCCCTCGTGCCATACTTTCTTTTTCTTATCTCTTGAGAAGGTGGCATGTGCTTCTTTGCAAGCGGTCGTAACCATTAGTAATCAAAACTCAACTGAGCACAGCGTTAGTCAGAAATCTCATTGCTTCCAAACTGTTGCTCTAAATGAGTCCATTCCTATGTGAGTGTGATTATTTTAAAAGCCTTATCGAGGAACTGGAATTATTTTCTCATTTCCTCTCAGTAAATGGATCCATTGATCCTTAATAACTTCACAATTGTTCTGCTAATTGTCATGTTTCCATTATTAAGTTAAAAAATATGCCGTCAGATAGTCAGGTATGTGTTGCATCGCTATGACTTGAATGCATCAAACTATTTTGAAAAAGCAGCAATAAATTTTGGCAAATAAACAGAAATGTTTTCCTACTTCTGTTAGTCAGCATCCTGAAGTAACTGGAGAAAATAGGAAAATACCAGCATTGCTTATCATCTGGGCTACACGCCAGTATTGATTAAAAAATAATTAAAAGATAAGTGTTTAAAAACAAACTATAAGCCTAGTCAAAGAAAAAATCAAAACCAAGCACGAATGGTATGCATAATATAAGTTAGTAGAATATTACTTTTTCTCCTTAAGAGCTCAGAAGAAGCCAATACTCGGTGTGACACATTGCTTCTTATGAGACCCTGATGTTTCTTAATTTTGAGTTGGTGTACAGTGGAAATGTATTATGGCATCTTTTTTTGTCACTTTGTTTTCTCTGTTTTTCATAATTACCCTGATAAAATAATGATTTTTTTTTTTTTCTATGTAAAGAGTGCTGTAAAAAGATGCAATTGAAATTTGGGAGGATTATGAAGTTACTGGCCTGAAAAAGCTATGCAATGAAAGTTTATCAGCAATGTTTTTGTAAAATGCATTCAGAGTGTGTGGCAAAACTTTTTAGTGCCTTTTCTAGGCTTGTTGATGAAATGAGAGGAAGATATATTTCTGAATTAAGCTAGTCTGGAATGGGCTGGCGTTTAATTTATATTTGTAGGTTTAATTTATATTTAAGTACTTCAAATTCCTTTATAAGCACAGCTTTGGATTTATCCCTCATGACACCCTTTTTGAATTATCCATTTTTAGACATTGAGGTGCTGGAGCGTGTCCAGAGAAGGGCAACGGAGCTGGTGAGGGGTCTGGAGCACAAGTCTGATGAGGAGCGCCTGAGGGAACTGGGGTTGCTTAGCCTGGAGAAAAGGAGGCTGAGGGGAGACCTTATGGCTCTCTACAACTGCCTGAAAGGAGGGGGTAGCGAGGTGGGGGTCGGTCTCTTCTCCCAAGTAAAAAGCAATAGGGAAAGAGGAAATGGCCTCAAGTTATGCCAGGGGAGGTTTAGCTTGGATATTAGGAAAAAAATGTCAGTGAAAGGGTTGTCAAGCATTGGAACAGGCTGCCCAGGGCAGTGGTGGAGTCACCGTCCCTGGAGGGATTTAAAAGACGTGTAGATGTGGTGCTGAGTGACACGGCTTAGTGGTGGCTTTGGCAGTGCTGGGTTAAGGGTCGGGCTTGATAACCTTAAAGGTCTTTTCCAACCAAAATGGTTCTATGATTCTTGTTACATTGTTCATCAGTTTATGCATATAATTTGTATGATGTCTGAGTAAGAAAAAAAATTAGACGATCTTTAATGTCAGATACTTTATTGGGCATAAATTACAGAGCTTTGCTAGCAGGGGGCTGCAGCAGTGTCTATATAGAAGGAGGCCCTGAAACTGCCCTGTGCCAGTCTCAGCCAGGGTCCAGCTGGCTCGGAAACCAGTGTAACCCCCACCACGTACCAAAACTTCAGCTAGTCTGTCCAGCATCTCTGTTCAGACATATTCAAGAAACTGTGGCAGTCCTTAGCGGAGGAGAACTATGCCAGTATGCAAGGAGACATTGTTGAGGGCATGGCTGAAGACCTCTGGCAATGGGGTGTGCTGTTTCAAGAGGAGGTACCTCTGAGGGGCTGTGACCCGTGCAGGACCCACACCAAGGCAAGGACACCCCCGAAGAACTGTGGCCTGCAGTTGATCCACAGCAGGGCAGGGCCACCCCTGAAGGAACTGCAGCACATGAAGGACACACACTGAAGCAGAAGAAAATGAGTAAGTAGCAAAGACCGGCAGAAAGTGGCCAGTGGGTCGAGGGAGGTCATTCTCCCCCTCTACTCTGCACTGGTGAGGCCACAACTGGAATACTGTATCCAGTTTTGGGCTCCCCAGTTCAAGAGGGTCAGGGAACTGCTGGAGCGAGTCCAGCGAAGGGCAACTAAGATGATTAAGGGCTTGGAGCATCTGCCTTATGAGGAAAGGCTGAGAGAGCTGGGACTCTTTAGCCTGGAGAAGAGAAGGCTGAGGGGAGACCTTATTATGGCATACAAGTATCTAAAGGGTGGGTTGAAGGAGGATGGAGCCAGGCTCTTTTCAATGGTTCCCAGTGACAGGACGAGGGGCAATGGGCACAAGTTAGAACACAGGAAGTTCCGTTCAAATACACGGAAACACTTCTTTACGGTGAGGGTGACAGAGCACTGGCACAGGCTGCCCAGGGAGGTTGTGGAGTCCCCTTCTCTGGAGATTTTCAAGACCCGCCTGGATGCAGTCCTGAGTAATGTGCTCTGGGCAATCCTGCTATAGCAGGGGAGTTGGACTAGATGATCTCTAGAGGTCCCTTCCAACTCTGATGATTCTGTGATTCTGTGAAAGAAACCATCACGCAGCCCCAACCTCCTGCACCGCACGTCACCTCACTATAAGAACTGGGATGAAGCATAATGTGGTGAAAAGAAGGGAATGTGAGGCTAGGAAAGGGGAGGAAAAGTGGCTGAAGTTGAGCAGGGGAAAGATGGAGGAAAGGCATTTACTTCAGCATTCGTTTAATTGTTCATATTTTCTTTTTCTCAGTACCCAAATCAGTGATTAGAATTTTGTGTTAATTGACAATAAATTAAGTAAAATTCCCCAAGTACGGACTGTTTTGCATGCAACGTGTACTTTTTCCGTGATGCCTGCGTAACTAACTGCCACAAAATTTTTAACGTTGGGTATTTTTTCCAGCAGCTCACTTTAAATCAAAGCAGTGTGTGAATGAGAGGAAGGTGTTTCTGGGAGGTAGAAGAGGCTGTGTTAAAGAGATTTAATATGACACGAGAAACGCTTTTGTCGTTTATTCTGCTCAGCATATATCTAGGAAGACTTTTATTGTAATATTTTGTTATTTTGCATTAACAATAGAATGTTCTTCCCTAGATTGAGACTCTTGCTAGTAGGAAGCATTTCAGCTCCTTTTATAAGCAGCCATCTCAATGCAGCCAGCTATTCAATAATAAACAAAAATGCTACAGAACACCTGAGATCAAAAGTGCTGCTTATCATTCATTTTAAAGCAATCTGTTGTTAGAAAATTACAAATGTTATAATTCCTCAGAAATGCGTTGTATGTCAAGACCTGGCAGGATGCTTCAGTGCCTTACTAATTGTGACCCTGAACCTGCTAATTTTGCTCAGTTTCTTTTATCAATTGTTACATGGATCTTCCATAGACCCACTTGAGCTCTGTGGAGTAGATATTTCAGGCAGCTGTAATATAAGACAGGGGATCTGTCATCCTCAGGTTGATGAGTAAGCACTGATGTAAATCTGTACAATTGGTGTTTTAGCCAGGGCAGCCGTCTTTTGGGTTTCAGGCTTTTCTACCATTATATGCTGAGATGAGAAACTTGTGTCCGCTCCTTGTAATGAACAGGGGTGATGAAGCTCAGGGAGGTATACCATCCTTTTTTCCCCATGTCTTTCACCAAAAGACCAGACACAGTTGTCACTGCTGTGTGCAAATAAGCCCATATTTGAACCTGCTACATGTAAAAAAGAAGCCATCTAGCAGAACGAATTAATCCAGTTCTAGAAAAGAGGAAGAAATGGACATTTTATTCCCTGCTTTTTTACCTTTCTGGTCTTTCCTTTTTTATTCATTACCTTTTTCCCCCACAATAAGCAAATGAATGTTTGAAGCTCCTTAACAGATGTTTTCTTATTTTACTCAGGTGGGATATTTATGATGCATTAGTCTCTTTTATGTCATTTTATTTTGGCAGCTACATTCTGAACTAATTAGCACACTAGAGACATCTCCAAATAGGAAGTACATGGGCAACCAGTGGTTAAGTATTTGATAGCCTATTGCAGAGTCCGTCGTGACTGAAATATGAGACTGCGGCATGCTTGCAGTCACTGCATGTGGCATAATTGCATTTCTGAAACACTCAGCTGTCAGTGCTGTGAAGTTTTTGTTTGTGCAACTTTATAAAGGAAATACCAAGGACCTCGTAAATTGTTGTGAATTACAATTTTGAATAAATTACACTGTGCTGGCTCACTAATGTATATGTTCTCTAGTGGGTGTGATTTGTCAAAAAATGACTGCAAGCATTTAAGTAAGTGTGTGTACATATTTACATATATGTGTGCGTGCTTGCTGTGTGACTAAGATTCTGACTTTAACAGTCGAAAGTACTAGAAATACATTTTACATGATGCTGGTAAGGATGCAACAATCCAATTTCAAATTTATTCTAGAAGATGATTTTCTACTAGAGCACTTTGTATTAACTGATTCCTATCAAGCATTTATCTATAGCATTACATCTGCAGTATTTGTCTTCCAAAAAGCATAAAGCTTACTGTCATACTAAAAGCTAGAGTGTCTGTCTGATCACTTTTTTAGCTATCCTGATCCATATTCCACCCAGTTGACTGTTAACGGTAGCTGAAGATACCAGAAGTAAGACTGAAATGTTTACTTGTATTTTTCACCAGGAAGACGCGTCAGCATGAGAGACAAAGAGTTAGTGAGAGAGAGACAGAGACTAGAGCAGAACGATTAAGGAAATAGCCAAGGTGTAGGAGACCCAGAGTCCCCAGCTGCATTTGAAGTAATTAGTTTTTACAACTGAAAAAGCTCGGCAAAGTTGTTCCACTTTTCCAGCTCCAGCTGCATGTTTCTTCAGCAGTTTCTTCTGCCATGAGCCCTCTGAAGTGTCTCCCAGCACGCTTCCCCCCGTGTGGCTCCCTCCCTGGCAGCTGATGCTCTTTCTGCATACGCGTGAGCCCAAGCGCCGGGTGCTCCTCTGACTGGCTGAAGTTCTGGCACATGCTGACTGGCTTACACTGGTGTCAGAGCGGTTTGCAGCCACCTGTGACTGGCTACCTAAACCCTTCAATGTATGGCCAACACATATGTTAACTGATTGGGTGCCCGTGCGTGAACTAATTGGGCATTCGTGCATAAATTACCTGGGCATTCTTGCATAAATTATTTGGGCACCCATGTGTGCACTAATTAAACACTTACGCAAGAGCTAATAGGGTGCTCATATGTGAACTAATTGGGGACTCAAACTTGAACTGCTTGGGCACTCGGGTAAATTAATTAGATGCTTACGCACAGATGTGGTAAACCATGCCGTTTATGCCCAGTACCCATGGGAATTATTTCTTAAGTTCTACTGTAGCTCATTCCTCTTATCTTTCCTCAAAACTGAACTACCTTCTGAATTAGGCCTAGGCAAGAAGACCGAAGGTCTGCTGCTGAATATGTGCATGCGCAGGTTTCTTTCTATGGGAGAGGACGGGAGAAGAGACGAGGCTTTCTGTCTGCCGAAGGAGAGCATACAAAGCTGTCCTGCCTGACCAGGGCCTACTGGGCCACTGTATTGGTCGTGTTCAGTTAACTACCAAAACCCTATTGAGGGATTGATTGTTTACCAGTATCAGTCTTTAAACTGTGACATTAATAGAATGATTAAGGACCGTTCTATTGCATCCTTTTAAGGAATTAAGGTTTCTGTTTGTCTTCAGGCTTTAAAGTGAGCTATATCACCCAAAGTAAGAGCTGAATCATCTGAAATAAGAATTTGTAAAACAGGAAAAAGTAACAAATATGAAACAAAACCTTTTCTTTCATTTTTTTGACAATGTGTAATGGATTTCTCAGAAGCCTTAATAGAAAAGTAGAAATAAACAGCCACTCAAAAAAAAAACAAATTCCATTTGAACATAGGAATTTGAGCCGCATCAGCATTCTGTCTATCTAGCTGTTTATCTTTTGACATGTAGCAATTGCTGTTTATAGATGAAGATACAAAGCAAAAGTAACACAATCTCTCTACAGGAAAAGTAACTCCTTTGTCTTCTTAGAAATTCATTAATGATTTGGCAAGAGGATTTGTACTTTTTCTAAACTCTTTGATCCAAAGTTTTATATGACTGTAGCCTTGAATGCCGTTAAAATAGGGTGCAGCCATCACTTTGCCGTGTTTGAGTTAGTTCTAGTCAGAGATCTGGTTTTAATTAGATTAGATAATTCTGAAAGAACCCGAGCCAAATCATGGTATGTCTGAACTGCAGCATAAAAGCAAAATTAAGTTCAATACAGTTTTGTTGGTAGCACTTCATTGACTGTGTGAAGTATGTGAGATGTTTGAACACGAGGACTGAATTCAGTAGAAATATTAAGACACCATAACCTGGGGAAGATTTTAAAATCCGCCATGTAATTTCTTCTTTTCCTCACTGAAACGTATGTTGTCTCGCTCTTGAATAAGCCAAGAGACTTACTTGATTGGTGTTTTTGCAGCTTTTCGCTGTAGATCAGTGCCATTTCATACTCGGCTATTGACATATGCTTAGTAAAAGATGCAAGGGAAAAAGTTTTTATTAATCATAGTGAAAACAGAGAAGCTTTCCACCCCATTGATGAGAATTGTGTAAGTAAAAGACAGCAGGTGTCTTCACACTCTGCAGCTTCTAACACACTCCAGAGTTATTTAATATATCAGTGTCAACCTTGAACTATTCTCTCCAGGGATAGTATTGTTATCTGTATAAAATGCAACTGGATGGTGTTGGTCTAAAGTGACAACATTTAGTCTCGGTTTTGCAAGAATTTTTTATATGCTTGTGCAGTCAGCTCCCCCATTCAATTAATTATTTGTTTCCTGATGTTCTGTTATTTTCATATGAAAGTTACACCTTTGTGTTTGGTTGGTTTTGTGTTAATGGTTTTGTTCTGTTCTGAACGCAGCACAGCTTTTTGGGGGAGATGAGGCCTATGAAATCATATTACTTGCTATTTCTACTATGTCTGTGTGGCTATGCCTCTGGACTGGGCGGGTGTGGTGACAGGACATTTCAGACATTTTTAATAACTTTCACGGTTCAAATTCTGGCAGATTTCAGGAAATACATGGCCATAGTGCTAAGAATTACCCTGTAAGTCCATCAAATTGAGGGTAAGCTTGCAGTATGATCTTCCACTTCAGTAACTATCAAATGATACGTATGGGGACATAATATATCAGCAGTTTACAGTCCCAGAAGAGTTTCACGTACTGCTTATTCCTTCCAAGGAATTCCTTCTCAGATCAAGGAAAACCAGATCTAATTCATAGGTTACCAGATCGCCTTTGTTTCTGAACTTAGTAAATAAGTACGTTACTTTCTGTGTCGTCTTAGCCCATAAATTGGTATGTTATTGGAGATGAGGCAGAGGAGTTTCAGTCTAAGTCTGTCAAGCAAAAATATTATTTTGGACTTACTGATCGATTTCTGCCCTCAAGCTTTCCTCTAAACTAAGGGACTCGTGCGGTTGCTGTATATAGGAAATGTACCGGGCTAGAGGAGACAACATGATAAAGGAAGCCCGCTGATAGAGGAGCCAACAAGGACAGATGCTCTGCTGGACCTCACGCTCACTGACAAGGAGGGGCTTGTTGGGGATCTAAAAGTCAAAGGTATCCCCGGCTGCAGTGACTGCAGAGGATGGAGTTTGGCATCCTGAGAGGAGGGAGCAGGGCAAAAAGCAAAATAACCACTCTGGACTTCAGGAGAACAGACTTTGGCCTCTTCCAAAGAAGGATCTGCTTGGAAGAGTCCCACAGGAATAGTCCCTGGAGCAAGGAGGGGCCAGAAAAGATGTCTAATATAAAAGGATCACCTCCTCCAATAGCGGTCCATCCCAATGAGCAGGGAGTAATGCAAAAATGCCAAGAGGCTTGCACGGGCAAACAGGGAGCTCCTGGCAAAGGAAGTATAGAGAAGGTAAAAGCAGGGACATATATTTATATGTTGTTTTATATATATATTTTTATATACAGCTTATTTATTGTAAAGTTATTTATTATTTTATTTATATGAAGTTTTCATATTTATACATATATATAAAAATATATGTGTATTTGCAGGACTATAACCTGAGACTAATACAGAGTCACTCTCCAGGCATGTATAGATATGGTTAGGAAAGCCAAAGCCCATCTGGAGTTGAATCTGGAAAGGGATGTCAAAGGCAACAAGAAGGACTTCTGTAAGCACCGAAGTGGCAAAAGGAAGACTTGGGGAAGTGTGGGCCCACAGGTGAATGGGGCAGGAGCCCTGGTGACACAGGACATGAAGAAAGCTGAGGTACTGAATGCCTTCTGCACTAGTAAGACCAGTCCTCAGGAACCCAAGGCCCCAGAAGCTGCAAGGAAAATCTGTACTGTTGGTGGAAGAGGCTCAGGTTAGAGAATGCTTAAGCAAACTGGACATACGGAAGTCCGTGGGCCCTGATGGGATGCACTCGCGTGCTGAGAGAGCTAGCTGATGTCATTGTAAGGCCATTCTCTGTAATCTTGGAACAACTGTGGCAAGTGGGAGAGGTGCCTGAAGACTGGAAGAAAGCAAATGGGACTCCTGTCTTCAAAAAGGGCAAGAAGAAGGAGCCAGGGAAGTACAGGCTGGTCAGCCTCACCTCGATCCCTGGAAAGGCGATCGGGCAAATAATCCTGGGAACCATTTCCAGGCACACAAAGGGCAAGAAGGTGAATGGGATTAGTCGCCATGGATTCACCCAGAGGATTCCCAGTCATGCTTAACCAACCTTATGACTTGTAGACAAGGGAAGAGCAGTAAATATTGCCTACCTTGACTTCAGGAAGGTTTTTAATACTGTTTCTCATAGATCCTCACAGGGAAGCTCATGAAGTATGGGCTGGGTGAGCAGACAGCTTGAAAACTGGTGGTATGACTGACCTCAGAGGGTGGTGGTTAGTGGCGTGAAGTCTAGTTGGAGGCCAGTAACTAGTGTTGTATCCCAGGGGTCAATACTGGGTCCAAGTCTGTTTAACATTTTCATTAATGATTTGGTTGAGGGACAAACCGTACCCTCAGCAAGTTTGCTAATGACACAAAACTGGGAGGAGTGGCTGATGTCCCAGAGGGTTGTGCTCCCAGGCCACAGAGACCTTGACGGGCTGGAGAAATAGACTGACAGGAACCTCATGACGTTCAGTAAAGGGAACTACAGAGTCCCACACCTGGGGGATGTGGGATGTGGTCCTGGGCAACTGCTTCTAGGTGTCCCTGCTTAAGCAGGTGGGTTGGACCAGGTGACTTCCAGGGTCCCTTTCAACCTCAGCCATTCTGTGACGGTGATAACGCATCCTCTGAGATGTAAAGCAACTTCAAATTGTATAATGGTTTTGTGATATTACAGCTACATAAAACTAATATAAAAAGATATAGTTGCTTTCCATCGATAAAAGGAATGCACGTTAAGTGCTTGCTGTTTTTTAAAAAGACTTCGTGGCAGTAAGTGTTGCAAGGAGAGCTGCTGTTCAGATTCTGCTGGTCTCTAGCGTATGAAATTGCCAGCTGAAGGAATAGAAGTACTAAATCTAAAACTAGATGCATTTGCTGTTTTGACACTTAAATTATGCTTTTTATCACGTGAGTCCATTTAACATTGAGGTTATTCATTAGTGTAGGCTTCACCTTCCTTCTCCATTTCCTGAATGATGGAGATAATGGGATTGCTTCTAAAGTTATTTAAGTGTTGTTATAAGTCAGAGGTGTGTCAAGTGGAGGTAATGATGTTACATTCATGCAAGTGAAGTGAAAATCAGTAAATTGAGCATAGGAAAAATGCAGCAGGCTAGGAGAGCAAAGACTGAAAAGTAGGATAAATCTTGGTAGTGAGAATGTAAAATTAAAAAAACGTATCGTGTGGAAAGAAATATCCCATGAGCTAGCTCCTCTGGTTTGGCTTCTTCCTAACAATTCTCAGTATCTCTCACCTGCTTAAACTTTACTGTGAGCTGCATACCACACCAGTCTAATTTAAGATGTACTGTTTTTAAAAATGTATTTTAAAATATTTTTATGATGTGTCTATAGGGAAATTGTAACAAACTGGGCTTTCGAGGCTATTCGTCTCATGTCTTTGAATATTTTTTTTTGCCAGTGTTTGTTCAAAATTCTCAGTGCCGTACCTTTTTATAACTAGGGACGTAAACAGTGAACGTATTAAAGAAATTACATTGCCGGAAAAAAAAAAAAAGAAAAAAATCAAAATACAGTTTAAAATTATGTCTGCACATCATTTTAGTATTTGCATCAATCAAGTCTGGTCAAGGATCAGTGAATAATAACCTAATTTCCAAAAGACCACTGTTGTTTTGTGTTTTAGTATCTTATCAGTTCTCCATGTTAGCCGGTTTTCTCATCTTCCTCTCCAAGGCATGATTGCTCTCCTTCGTTATTTTCCCTTCTGTTAGGTTTTTGCTCTGCTTTTTATACACCTGTTAAGTCATTTCCTACTCTCACAATTAACGCTTAATTATCTGACTCCTAAAAAGAACGGTAAGATGCACACACAGTGTGCGAAATAATATTTGAACTTGTTCTGCCAATTGCATACATAAAAATAACATCCGGCTGCTTCGTTGCTGAGAAAACTTGAAGCAATTTCTTCCTCTTTAAACACGCTACGCCACTTACATGTTTCAGTTACAGTAAATCTTGTTTCATTCATAATTTTCAAATATATGCGTAAAAAGCAATAGCTATTCTTCAATTACTTATAGCTACCTATCAAACAAATACTGTGCAAGTCTCTTTTCACTTTATTTGTTTTAAATTTCCACTTAGCACATACAAAAGTGTTAATTCTTTGTGTAGTTGGAGGGTGGCTTTAATTCTTTCAGTTACTTTGGAAAATGAAAGTATAGCTGTTCTATTATGAAACTACATAATCACACAGATACCTTGCTAACGCTTTAGTAAGATTATTTCCCAGCTGAGAATTTTAGACCGATTTCCCAATGTGACTGATTTAAGGGATGACGGTAAATGATGGATGTGCAGAAAACTGAATTCCTCTAAGAACTCCAGTACATAACTTGGGGGTGGTTAGTTTCGGGTTGGGGTATTTTTGAGTGTCTGTGCATACTTAGTGGTGGGAGCTCCCTTTTACTTTACGTGCCACCAAGTCTTGGATTCTGGGGGAAAATAGGACTGTGATGTTGTGAGTTTGTTTCAGCAAACGGAGGCTTCTGTGCCGCTGTAAGCATGAACCTCTGTGAATGCTGACGGGGACTGTGAACTGGCAGGTCCACCGCCAGCCCTGTGACTGTGTGACAGCCTGTCAGGTGGTACCCAAGAGCGTATGGACCTGTGTTTAATGCCTGAGGAGGCGTTAGCTCTAAGCCCTAGGTCTGGTAGGAGGTTCCTGAGACAGAACCATGCTTTTAGCCTTGATGGGATCATTCAGTGGATCTTTTGGATGAAGTGGAATATACTACTTTGGCACTAGTAGGGTTTTGGTCTAGCAACAGACCTGCGTTTTGCAGCTATAATGGATAGCGGTAATGGAAAAATCAAGACAAATAAAGGTAGTTTTTTTAAAAAGTACTGTAAATAAAGGTTGAGAGTTTTGGGGTCCAATTTCCTGAAACTGTGAAATTCTTTTTTAATATAAGCTGTTCAAGTATATCTTGGTGGACTGATCTCATCAGATTTTATAATTTAACCTGAGATATTTCAGTAGGTATTGTCCAAGGAAAACTCCAGAGATGCAGCAAATGACATTCAGTTGTGGTATCATTTGATGCGTTTTACCGTGATTTCGGGTTAGACGTGAAATTAAAGGTACGTCCATGACTATCGCTTTCAAAGGGAGCAGCAGGGTGAGGTCTAGCACCGTGACCGGTTCCCACCAAGAATAAGGGCATTCCTAATGTCCTTCTTTCCTACATTAACCTCTTGTGATTTTTGTGTCGTCCATTGTACTATGACATTTTATACCTCATCACCATATATTCTTTAAAATATCTAATGGGATGTAGTTATTAGAAAGAAATAGAAACTTTTGGTAGCATTGCATTGTGATTATTGAAAGGTTATCCAAATTGCCTGCTTGAAGTACACAAAGTGTAAGGTAAATATATCTAATAGTTTTATATTCACTTTCTAATGACCTTGTTTCTCCAGGCACATAGAATTTTCCATGAAAAAAAGGGAAAGTGCAGATTTTCAGGCAAATTAATTTTTCACATTTGGGAATCTAGTGTGGGTGAGACAGTTTCTCTTTTACAGTCTCTATTTAAAATTAAGTCACTCATAATTATTTATAGAAGCATACTAAATTACCTTGCCAGATTATGAATACGTGTTCTGGGTAGAAACATATAACACAAAAAAAAAAAAAAAAAAGATGGTTACTTGTGAGAAGAAACATTTTTGTGATGTTAGGTTAAAAGAATAATGGTTTTGTATTCTAAATGGTTTTGTAAACTGTTTCACTTATAAAACATGCATTTTTTTCAGAAGGTTTAAAAATCTAGCGATGAGGGAACAATGCCTGCAAAGTGTCAAAATAATTTAATTTCTCCTTGGCAAACAAAGTGCTATCCACTTCAACTTTTCTCAAACGTAGAGGATCTTGTAGCTTGCTTGCATAACTCATGCATGAAAAAATATGATACTAGTTGGTTGGGTTTTCTTTTACGTTATTCATTATTTATGAAGTGCAGAGAAAATAATTACAAATGATTGTTTCAGGGAATTTCCTGTAGCTGTATGCTATTTTGTTCAAAGGATTTACTCATACAGGTTTAATTCCAAAATGGAAAGTTAAGGCTTCTCTTGTCCCGACCTAAATTTTTTAAAAAATTACTACATGTCTTTACATGTATATACATATATATAGGACAGGTATATTGGTTGAAAAAATGCCCTATTTGTTTAATATTAGCTTACGATATGTGCCAAACATTTGTTATCTTGGCAGTGTTTTCTTATTTCACCTTTATTGTTGCTTGAATGCACATGAACCGTGTTGCAGCAGATAATTCTGTACTCTGAACGTGCTGTGTTTGATGTATAGTCTATAAGGTATTTATCCAGCAGGTGCTGGTTACATGAATAGGTGGCTGTGTTTGATAGCCTTAGTGACTTCTCAGGGTTGTTTCATTCCATTTAGACAGACTGTTTGAGGTGAGCAAGTGTTACACGTGGACAGGCTTGCCACTGCTGTGCCCCAAAGTGTCTATTTGCAAATGTGCCTAACAATATTTTCAAATAAGTTTTTGAAGACAGATTTTGTATTCTATATTTTTCAGTCCATTAAGAAGAAAAAAAATAATTCCTAGGTGTGGATTAGGAGTCCCTCCTCCACTATCTTGCAAAGTGCTGGAAAAGTATCGTTCTGACTCTGGGATTTCTCAGTAGGAAACATTATAGTGAGTCCCAAAATGAGTATGGTTCCATATAAAGCACAAAATTCAACTTCTTTGAACGGTTAAAATTTTATAGCCTGTAACTGGGTTTAGTTTTCAAGTATTATTTATATCAAGTATTATTTATATAGCAAATGTTCTTTATGCCAGTCATAGGATAAGTTGGGAGTACAGTGAATAGAAATTCCGCTACATGTTTCAGCTTAAAAAGAATTCCTCTATAAGTTGGACTTCGGAGTCCCATTTGTGGCCTTAAAAGACATTTTGTAAGTAAGCAAGAATATCTTTTTCTCCCCATCTTCTGAAGCCAGGAGAAAAAAAAAAAAAAAGAAAAATGGCCTTCACAAAATTATTTAGGAATGTTAAGGGACTTTTTAAATACATGAAGCCAGAGACTCGATTTGCTGCTCAGGACAGATTTTTCTCTGGCTACAGAAGTTTTTGGTTCCAGCTACAGCATGTTGCAGAGTGAAATGGGCCAGCTAGGGAACTGCAGGAACAAAAGACGGACTGAGTTGGTCAGGGAGGTAGTAGTTTGATTATATTGAGACTTAACCTTAGTAGCTGACAGGTATAGCAGTTGCATTATACCTGAATATGGAGCCTGCGAAACTGCTTGGTACATCTGTAAGTGACGTGCAGCCAGGCTGAGCTGTAACGCCTGCTCAGGTCACACCTGTATCCCAGTCTGCAGCCAAAACGCCCTCCACAGATTGAACTGGGTTAAATACTTCTTTCAGGAGACAGCCTAAATTAGTAGGGAACTGGGTGTTGATCCAAAGGATGAAGTTAGCCGTATATTTAACTGAAATGTAATATACTACAAAATACCTAGTTCTTGTGCATGTTGAAAGGAAACATTTAATTTGGTGGTGACAACTGTCAGAAAGAAATACGTATGTAAAGTTGGAAAAATCCTGTCCTGACTTAAATAGACTGGTATATAAAACTAGCATGAAGTCAGAAAGATTAAGTCTTCAATCAAAATTGTTGCTGTGTCGGAAGAATCTTTTTTCTTTTTCTGAAGCCTTGTAGCAATACTAGGAATCTAACAGTCAATCTTTTTTCAATGACACTTCAATATGGTTTACACTACATTAGCAGCAGACCTTTGTAATGGTTTCTGCCCTGGGGCGGGGCAAAATTTCCCTCTTCTGTACCAAAAGGGATCCCTGTCTTTTTTATTTTATCTGTGAATAATATAGTCAGAAGAGTTGGGATAATCTCCAGAAGGTTAATGCAGTTTGCCTTGCAGGCTTCTGAAACCAAACTTCTGACCTGCAGACAACTGTTTTGAGGGATTTTGCTTGGTTTTGTTGGAGACAGCAAAGTAACATTCTCGCTTTGCTTCATTCACCAGAATTTTAGCGATGTTTAGTGTTTGGAGATACAATCTATACATCAGACTGAGAATTGTCCTGCTTACTTGAGAATTAATCAATCTGTTCCGATACTGCATGTATATCCTCAATGTTGCAATAAATGATGACAGGCCGATTGGTTTTACCGTTCTATTTTGCTCTTTTTTGGCTGTCAGTAACACCATCATACACTTAGATAATGAGACCCTGAGTCAGCTGGATCTTTTAAGTGGATTTAAATAGACCTTCTCCTTAGAGAGCACTCCCCAAAGAAAGCAAAAGGCTTTTTACATGTTTTAAATGACAGGTTCTATTAGAACTGAAACTGGAATGCTTAAGTTTTTTAATAGAAGACGCAGAGCAAATAAGTAATAAATAAAAGGGATTTATATCCAGCTCTTCTACCGCCTGCTGTGTCCTTAGAGGCAGGTCCTTGCTTACAGACGTGGTTTCAGCTCGTGACTTTCTAAGTTGTAGCAACCTCTGCCGTGTTCCCTTTAGCCCCTGTGAAGTTCTCTGTTCCCCACAGAGACCCTTCTGGCTGCTCCCTACTCATCGCTGTGTTCTTTCGAACTCTGCCTGGCCGGTTCCCTGCTGTCGGCTTGAGCCTGCTCATTCTGAACTTGGGAACCATCTCCCCAGCGAGCATCCTCGGTAGCGCCCGAAGGAAGGACCACTCTTCCCTTATAGCAGGTGGCTTCCACCTAATCCCATGACTCTTTCTAGAGTAACATAAATTGTAAACCACAACGTATGTTCTGTCACAATATTTTTCGTTCTATACTTTTAAAATCAAGACCTACCCTGAAAAGCATACTGTATTTTCCGTATTAAAATGAGCACTATTCCAGTATCAGTGGAGGTTCACTTCAGGGAGTGTTCTCACAACTGTAATCCTTAGATGGCGTGTTCATGTTACACAGTCATATTTTCAGGCTTATGACCCAGCTAGCTTTATTTTAAACTTTGCATGCTGGTTTGTGTCGAGGCTTTGGCTCTTGTTTGTTACTATTGTCATATGAAAGTGGAAGAACTGAACCCAGCTCTTTGGGCTAACCCGCTTTTTAATTTCCACGGTGTACCAGTATGACCTTTATCGTGTGTAAGAAATCTCTGATTGTATCAAAAGGATACAATTCAAAGATGTTCTTCACTTCCTTTTCTCATATCAGGTGTAGTGATGCTGTGCCCCGTTAAAACTGCCCTATTTCCCTCAAAAAACATTCTTTCACTGGCAGATTAGATGTTTCACAATGCATAATTTGTGTATCAGTTTTTTAAGTGTATTGGTCTCCTCTGGGAAGAAGAGAACTATACAACTATCAGGGGATACTATGAAGTTGCTTTTGTACCTCACAAAAATTCACAGAATCAATGAAATACACTGAAATTTGTAAGTAACGACTGCCACCGGTACTTCATTTTTATTTAACTTTCTGACAGAAGTCATTCTTCATTCACTTTTACTTATGTAAACATGAAATAAAACAAAACGGACAAAAAGCTGTTGGATGAAAAAGGGCAGTTTTAGTGGGGCTAGTGACCAGGCACCGTGGATCGTATTAAATATGAGCCTGTGATACGCTTTCCTGTAAGCAGTTTGAATAATGGATTAAGACACGAGGATTGGCATAAAACACTAACTTGTTGCAACGCGCAGAACTGTAGCTTGAAAAAGCAAGACAAAACCAAATCACAAAGAATTAGTATGGTGCTTACTTCATGCTTACAAAGGGCCCTTCGTGGGAGAAATCACGACTGGGAGGGGAGCCAATGTCTGCACTCTCTCCACTGCAGAGGAAGCAGGGTTGCCTTGGGCTTGCTGTACTGTGCTGTGCAACACAAAGGAGGAGAACGCCTCTCCTTCACCTTCTGCCTCAGAGGCGCTGTGCGCTGCCGGCGGAACTGCTCAACCTTAGCCCGCTGCAGCTGATAAGAGAGAGTTTTTTCTTTGTCCGTGTGGAGATACGTGTGCCGTGTGGCACATAGCCGTAGCTGACACGCGTAGCCGTTTTGTTCTGTCTTCTCACTGACCACAGAATTACTTGCTTCTAAGTAATTTAAACATAGTTCAAGATCCTTAACATGAAATTCGTATTAAAATTCTTTACTTCTGTCGACTGAAATAGTTTATCCTCATTTTGTTCACGTAGGTAAGGTTATATTGAGTTCTGAACGATGTAGACTCATCAATGGAGAGATTCCTATTTTGATATGAATAACATCACCGAATCCCCCCAGTATATTGATTCGCTACAATGTAGGATTTTATCTTTCTGCAGTGAGAATTACCTCGGATACAGCATTTTCCTCAGCGTTTATATCACCAGCTCAGCTTTTAGCTCGGTTTAGGAAATGTTTTCCTTACTCTGCTTAAAGAAGGTGGGATCATTTTGGACTCTTAACCAGTTTCCAGTCCTTCTGTGGCTGATTTATTTGTTTTGCCGTTGCTGGGTTTCCTTGCTGTTGTGAAGAAAATAGATGCGGAGTTCAATGGGAAAAATAATTTACTGTTTGTAAGTCTGTCAGAGTTATAACATATTCTTAGGATAGTTTCCCAAATCGCCTGTGAAATGTTGCTAGTGTTACTGTGTAGATCCCAGCGGTGTACTGTGAGAGTAGCTTGTAAACGTCCAAGGCTTGATCTTGTCTTCTGGAAATGTTAACAATGCAATAGCAATAGTCATCTCATAAATGGTGTGTTGTTGGGACGTTACTGTCGGCTGGCAGAGGAATCCTTTCTGCCACAAATGGTAACTATTTAACACTAGATCTGATCTCTGACCGTAAAAACTATGCTCTTACATCACTGATGGAGCAAACAGATGTTATGCTCACCTGGTTAATTTGCCATTCGTGTTTCCAGGATCTGCTGCTTCTCCACTGCAGGTACAGGTGGACTTCTGCAGTTTCTAACCACCCACTTTACAGCTCATCACCATGCTTACAGTTAATTCCACAGGAGTGTTCCCAGAAGAACTGCATTTTAAAACACGGTCCTCCTACACTTACACCGTAAGAAAAAATAGAACTGTTACTGTCAGATGTCTGCTTTAGATCTACATGCAAACTGAACTGAACGGTAATACAAAGCTGCGCATTTCTGATCACCAGTAACTTTACAGTTTTCAATGACCCTGTAGTATCTTCTCCTGGAAAAAAAAAAAAAAAACAACCAATCAAACAAACAAACCCAACCCCCTCCCCCCCAAAACAAACAAACAAACAAACAAAAAAAACCCCAACAAACACAATATAATATTGCTTTTCTGTCAGTGTTCGTGTAGTCTTAAGAGTTCTCCAAGAGTATTTGCGTATGTATTGGGTGTTGGCAGTGGGGAGCCACGGGGGTGGCCTCTGTGGGAGGAGGTCAGGGGCTGCATGTGTTGGCCCCACAGCGGGACACAGCAAATAAAAATATATAAATATATATATAATATATAAAAATATAAATATATATACATATATCTCAAAGTATGTCCTTTTCTTTTTACAGAAAAGGAGCTTTGCTAATCATTATTGCATGTTACTTCTCGTTTGTTTCCAGCTCTCTTAAGAACTCTTCTTACAGTGATACATGTTCTGATAGAAGGATTGGTGAATCCTTCAAGGTGGGAATGTATGTATGCGCATATGCATATGCTTTTTTTAGTCTGTTCTAATATAAATAAATGATATTTTAGTCTTTAGTTTATCTGTAATCTCTGTGAAGGGCATTTGGTTTGTCCCAGAAGTAATTTTTTACTCAACCAACAGATGCAGGTAACATCACTGCAGGCAACAGAACGTCCTTTGCCCTGGAGGCCTAACAGAGACATTAGGCTTTTTCAGGTAGTTCAGATTCGAAGTGGAACATGGGTGATCAATGTTTCAACCATGTTTTTATCATTAAAGTCATTTACATTTAAGAAGACAATCTCTCCCTCAGCTATTAATAATTTATCACAAGGAGACAGTGTACTGGAGTATTGATTACATATCTGCAAGCTTTTGTGTAGTAAATATCCCTCTGGATTTAGCCGAAAAATCTCAATATGAACTTTTCACAGAAGGTTTGGCAGTTATTCTTCTCTCCTTCCCCTCTTCACCTTTTTTTTTTTTTGTGTGTGTTGTGTTAATACACAGAGAATCCACACAACTGAGTAGCATGTGGCGTTCTTCATCGCCAATTTGATTGAAGAGATCGCTGCCTAGATCCTAGATTTTCTACATGCGGTAAAGACTCTCTTGGTCTGAAGCTTTCTTTAACAATTTGAAAGATAAAACAAAAATGGTAGAACAGCGGTTGTATGTTCCCAGAAGTCATGACATACAAAATATAAGCAGTCAAAGAAATCTTCATGGAAAAGTGTGAGATAGGTTGTAAAATATAAATATGAAGAGGTATAATACTTTACTGGCTATTAATGTCCTATGTCCTAAATGCAGTATGTAATCAAAAGTCTTGCTGTAATGAGACAGTAAAAATTAGATTTGTCATGATTAAAGTTTACATAATTTGTTTACATGGCATTTATGATATAATTGTATAGGCATATAACTATGCCTTGTCTTCTGATTTTAGCAATTCCCATTAGAATATTTTTAATTACTAATTCATTATTATCTGACACGAATAATGGATGTCTCTATTTTGATTTACATGATAGGGATTTTTTTTTAATTATGCAGGGACAACCTACTGTAGTTGAACATTTGTTAATATCTTGTTAATCTTATTTGTCCCAGGTGCCATTTAAGCTTTTTTGGGGGTTGCTTGTAGCAGTAGAAAATTTCTTCTATACGATTCTCTCTTTTCTTTTGATTCCACCCAAAGAAAAGTTGTCTTTTGAAAATAATGTGCAATTATTTTAGCCAAGGCGGAAGAACCATAAAATCAGAAGTTCTCTGCTTTTATATTCTCATAAATGAGTCGTGGATTAGAACCCAGCTGGGGTAACACATTTTAAACTCATATTTTGTAGTGACATAGTAAGTATGAAAAATAACTTTCCAGGAAACAGATTTAGAAAAACAGGAATATCTCAATTTTTTTTATCTATATACGCACTATTTGTAAATTCTAAATTAATTTAAGATGTACTTGGTAAATGTGCTAGATCCAAACTTACATGAAAACTCTTTATGAAATGCGAATGTGTTAATGCTCAGTGTTACAGGTCAGTTTGTTGCATACCTTCAATACTCATGAGAAACGTGTCTGCTCTTGTGGAAATCATGGTAGAATAAAAGAATTTCATTTCTTTCCTCTAGTAGTAGATTACTCCTCCTCGGTCTTATTGCAGGATTGTCTGAGGCCACGCTAACCTGTTTGTTCCTGATTTGGAATGAGGAAATTTGAAAAAAGAGGACTTGTGAGATAGATAACTTTTCAATATGCTCAACTCCATATTTTTCTCTTTCAACTCTGTCATTAGCTTTGTTGGGTTTGTGTGTATGTTCAAATTCTTAGAATAGGAATTTGCTATGCAAATGCATAATCTGCCTCGTATATTTCTTAGCCTTTATCTATTTGGTTCCTGGTGTTTATAATAATAATAATATATATGTCCATACTTAATGTAAATTTTTCATTCTCATTTTTCAAAGATACCTGCTTTTTGTCACATACACTCCAATTTAATGCAGGATCTGCTGCCTCCTTAAAATACGCTTTTACAGATTGATGCACACCTAAACCAACAAATGTTTTAGGAAAACGCCTCTTTCATGTGCTGCTAGCAGGAAACATTACTGTAATTAAAGAAACTCTTGATTTGATTGTTAATAAGAACATTATGGTCAGCTATAAAACTAGGCAAATACCTGTAATTCCTGTGAAAAACAGGTAGGTACTGACTGACACCAACACTGAGTTAGTGTTGGCTTTTAGTAGTTAATATTAACATTTTAATTCTCTTTCATCCTTTCTCCTGTTCACATGATCCAATGAACTGTGTAGTTTTTATACAATACAGTTAAAAGCAGATGATTTTTTTTTTCCTGTGAAGTGCATACAATATGTGTATTAGCATACAGTATTTGTATTAACCAAATTAACACGCAAGTAGCTACCTTTGGCGTAAAGGTTGCCTTTCACTGCTTCGGTAGACAAATAATGTTTGTCTTCCTCAAAGTAACCTCTTTGACATAAGAATACCAGAACATAAGTTCTCGTTGATCACTGTCAAATATTTCTCTCCTGTACCTTTGCTTCTTTGAATTCCTAAAAGATGTCATCCTAAGTGGAAGCAGATTTAGGTCATGCCCAGAGAGCTAGCAATAAAGCACGCTTTGAACAAGCCTTCATACACACTTGCTTAGAAAGGAAAACTAGTTTAGAGACATTATTTGGTTTTTGGCTGTTTGTCTCTGAATAGTGTCAATTAAACTGCCTTCTAATATTTTGAAAATTTTGCTATGTACAACTTAGTTAAGGGCAGGTTTTGTCGTCATGAATTTCTACGGTTGCTGGATCATAAAGGGACAATAGTAAAATTGCATGGCAGTTCCCAGCAGAGGACATCAAAGCATTTTTCAAACTTAATTGAACTAAATCAAGCTGAAATTAAGCAACATTGAAACGGAACCATTTTCCAATTGCTAGAAAGCACTGGAAAAGGAGAAGGAATAAGAATATGTATTTTCTATACAGCTTCAGCAACAGCAGCTACTCTAGTTTGTGAATTAACTTTCTATTCAACATTTTGTCATGTACATTAGGTGTTATAATGCATGAAATGAATACATAGTCACATACCAGTAGCTGCAGTTCCAAGTAATGATCGACAATACCGCCTCTAGCTAGCTAACACTTTTTCCTATGAAATATTTTCTGCATGACCACATCACATGGCAGCAGGCAGCAATGGAATTTATGAACTAGCTGGAGCTATCGGTGCCAGTGAGGAAGCAATAGAGAAAGATGTATGTTAAAAAAAAAAAAAGGGGGGGGGGGGGGGAGTGGTGTGGAGGGAGGGAGGGAGGGAGAAGGCTAAAGAAAAATAGCCAACCAGAAAACAGTTGTCAATATGTAACATATGTAACATAGGCATTTTAAACTAGCGGCTTAATGGCAGTGCAAATTCATGTTGTGTCCTATTTTTTAAATTTTCAGCTTTTCCTAAATATAGCTTCCAGTTCACCATGTTTCTATTAGCTATAAATAACTCAAAAAAAAAAAAAAAAAAAAAAAACCAAAAAAAACCTGACACAGAATGAAAATTTCAGCTTTATGTCAGGTTAGAACCATGATTTGTTTGCATGACTGGGAGTTAGGAATGTTCAGATTCTTATCGGGTCAAGTTTTTTGCTGAAGTCAAGTCAATAAGTATGATTCTTTTACTGAAAGAGACCTCAACTTTTCTCTCAAGTTGCAGTGGCTTGAAATGAGTTGTCTTTTTCCTCCAGTGGGTATTTATCTAGCTACTCTCCCCACACACTGCTGCAATACTTACGCACCATATGTAGAAGTGGATTGCAGATGAGGTTCCTTATATATTAATTGAAAACGAGTAAGAAAAACATGTTTTTTGTCAGGCTTCTGTACAGGTGTCGCTGTCATGATGCTTGAGACTGTTATTCTTCAAAGCAAGAGAGTTGTGCGCTTCCAGTATTAGATTTACAGAACCCACACGCTAGTGAGATGAAGTCAGGGCTTAACACGTTCAAGAGGTAGCAGGAATGTAGTCCATAATACTGCAGGGACCAACTGTAAAATATCTTGGTTTCTTAATCTCACTACATATTAGGCAATGCAGGGAATGTAGACAAATAAACACAGCAAAATATTAGCCAAAAATAATAATACAGACATTCCCAGCTATCTTATCTGCATTGCCTTGGTTTTAAGTTTTGCATCCAACAAAAATAACTTAGAAACACACGTCCGGGTTACAGTACACTACGTCTATAAAGCAGTTGCATGGCTGCATTTTATAAGTGGCATTATTGTGGAAAATTCGAAAGAAACTTAGTGTTTCTGGGCCAAAATTTCAAATTGGTGTTAAATGCAACTTCTGTGAGATAACGTGTAGGTACTAAGCAACTCCTATCTCTGTTTTTATCCAAAGACCCTGCTCACTATGCCAGAGACTGACCGGCTGGGGAGTAGATCGGCTTGGAAAGGACCTAGAGGTCTTGGTGGGTGGTAAGGCAAACCCGAGCAGGCAGCGTGCTCTGGCAACAAAGAGGGCCTGCAGTATCCTGGGCAGTATTAGCGGGAGCATAGCCAGCATCACAGAATGCTTGAGGTTGGAAGGGACCTCCGGAGGTCATCTGCTCCAACTCCCCCGCTGAGGCAGGGGTATCCTAGAGCAGGCTGCTCAGGACTGTGTCCGGGCAGCTTTTGAATATCTCCAAGAATGAAGATTTCACAACCTGTCTGGGAAATCTGTTCCAGTGGTCAGTCACCCTCACAGTAAAGAAGTCAAGGTCCCTCTGGATGGCAGCACGACCCTCTGGCATATCAGCCACTCTTCCCAGTTTTGTGTCATCACCAGGCTTGCCGAGGGCACAGTCTGTCCCTCATCCAGGCTGCATCAGCAGGAATTTGTCATCAGTGCACCTCAGGACCCTCCCGGATTGCTTACGCCCTACTACGTTGTCCATAATTTTGTAGGTATTTCCTTGCTTTTACATAGGCATGCTTGAAGCATTTAAGCCCTGTTTTGTTGATTTTGTGTTCCCTTTTGTTCACATCACCTCAGGCCCTGTCCATAAGTCCCTCACAGGGCTGCTGGTAACTCTCTGCCTCCCCTCTGTAGTCTCTTTTGATAGCCTCCAGATTGCCCCTGGCAGCATCATTGGTGCCCACACAGAAAAACAGGTGGAGGTAATAGAGGGCGGGACAGTCTTTAGGACCTGGCAGCCCAGGTGCTTTGCTTTAGGATAGATTGGGGAAGCGGTTATTATTCCCCTCTACTCAGCACTCGTTACACCTCACCTAAGAGACTGCCTCTAGTTTTGAGCCCCTCAAAACCATAAAGAAGGTAATAGCCGGTGCAAAGGGCCCCTCGAGATGGTCAGGGCTGCAGCGCGTACCCTGTGAGGAGACACTGCGGGAGCAGGACTTGAGCTTGCAGAGCAGAAGGCTTCGGGGGAACCAAGGAGCAGCCCCTAAGTTCCTACGAGGAGATCAGGAAGGTGGAGTACAGCTCTTCACAGAGGCCATAGCAAGAGGAGGAGAGGCACAAGTTAGAACAAGGTGGGTTCGAACTGGATATAGGGAAAACCTTTTCACTGTGCGTAGTTAAGCCTTAGAACAGGCTGCTCAGAGAGGTACCTGTGCGATCTCCGCTCGTGGAGGTTTTCAGAGAGCATCTGGATCAAACCCTGAGCAGCCACTGTGTGACCTCGTGGCTGACTGTGCTTAAATCGGGAGTTTGGGCTTGAAACCTCTTGAGGTTCCTTCCAACCTGTGTTATTGTGCGACTATATGATTTTTCGAGACCAAAATGCAAGCAATAGCTGAGAATTCCTACTGATTGATTGTAGAACGCCAACTGAAATTCTTCAAAGCCCTTTTTGGACACAATGGGACTTAATAAAAGTAGTAAAGTATTCACTGGAGTTAAACTTTCACTCTAACATCTCAGATGAGGGTCTTACCCTTCTATGTGTGGCTTGAATGCTTCCTGCCTCAAAGCCTTGAGGTTTCTGATGGAAAGCTAAAGGGTTCGAAGATGGGGCTCAGTGAATAGTCAGAGCAGCTGAGGTGATTAGGGCGCTCGGCTAGAGGTGGCAGCTTCACAGTCACAGCCACCTTCTGTTTGATTGCTGGTTTACTTGCTATTTTGTTTATTTGAGCTCTGCTCAAAAAATGTAGTTGAATATTCAAAGACATATACATTAAAAAACATGTTAGGTTGGAATGTAGACGGCATGTACTGTAAATATAATAAAGGCAAATATTATTTCCAGAGAATAGCCCTTTTGTAACTGCCATAGTTTCCCATGCTTATCCTTTTCCTATTGTTCTGTAGAAATTAGTAAAAGCAGCAGAACTCAATGAAAACAGGGATTTGAATAACTAAATCTAAGCAAGTTTCTAAAAGTACTCAGAATAGCTGTAGAGGATTAAAAATAAACCTAGCTTTATGTTCCGGCCCATTATATTAAGATGCGTGCCTTAGCTTTGGCTAAGTCAGCCAAGTCTTACAAAAGAGATTTCAAGTGGGTCACACTGTTGCTAGGTTATGAGAGTCTGAGCTAACTTTGGCTTCTCTCATTTTAGTGTGCTTGATCCAAACAGAGATAATTAAAAAAAAAAAATAAATCTGAAGTTCCCTAATATCATTTAATATCACATCTGTACTTGTCATATAAATACAATGCCTGTCTCATTTTTATTCAAATTGCAATCTATCAAAATTGTCCTTTGACAGGATTTTGACTACTTCTTATAGTAATAACTAATAGTTCTTTCTTACTATTTCCCGGGGGGGAAGAAGTATGTATGTGTGCGGAGGGGGAGACAGATAGAAATACTGAAAATAGTTTCCATTTTTACCCTTAAAATGACTCAGGAATTTTCTCTCTGTCTGTTAATTTTCAGATAAGACAGCAATCTGGAAAGGCCATTTGGGTTTGCGTTTATTCTGTTTGTGTTTAGTTAAAGGAAAGCGTAGGGGCGCTTTTAAAAATAAAGCTGAATCTTTAATTGCTACTTGTAATAAATCTTTTAAGAATAGATGAAATTATTGATATACATTGCACTCAACGGGCTTTTAATACTTTTGCGCACAAGTGATAATGGGTTGAAAAAAAAGGGTTGAAAAGACTGATTGCAAAACTAACAATAAATCAATCAAATGGTTCTGGTAATATGTCTCATATCCACGGTGCGTGATGCTTAGTTTATGACATCTTAAGATCTCCAAAGCTGATTTATTCTTCCAGTAATCAGTGTTCTGATCCATTAGTTTTTATAATGTAGAGAGATGTCACTGGTTGGGTTTTTTTTCATGAGTGATTTGTATTTTAAAATTGCACATCTGTCAATCAAGACAAAGCCAAGGATTTAAAAAAAATTAATACCTTGACTGTAGGTTTATCCTCGCACACTCGTGCTGGGAGATATTATTATTCAGTGAAATTCTTCATTACGCTTTCTAGTTTTGAATTTTTTGTCTAATATGTAGCCTAAACAATTTATTGTTCAGCTCTGATATTCATTTTGCTACTCTCTATGTTGGTATTTTAACAGAACATGACAGAGCCAGATATACACCACCCCAAACACATCTGAGCACTGAAGCAAAATGTATTTTCTATGAAGTGTAATTTCTTCGATATTTATAGTAGTTATCAGCATTATCAGAAATGACCATGAAAGATTGCATCAGAGTATTAACACAAACAACTTCAAAGCTAAAATTATGTTTATCATTGAACTTGGTAATACTGTGTTTTCATCTGTCATTCTCGAATTAAGATTATTGCTAAATCACTGAATTCAAGTACATAAAAAATTAACCAAACATTAAAAAAGTCCAAACCAAAACACTTGTGTGTGCTTTCAGACTCTGCCATCACAGTTCAGGGAAAAAGAGTGAAAATGTATGGGTTATGGCTTTTTTTCTTTTTTTTCATCAATGTAAAAATTGTCATTCTGGTTTTGTTAGCCGGTTGTGAGGGAGTAAATTCTAACACCGAGAGCTCTCCTAAGGTTGCCTGGTTTCTTGGCATGAAAGTGTAAGGTCTGGGAGCTTGGGTACCCTGTGTGATATTAGCAGTCCTTGTCACAGGTGAGGGTCGGTTGGGCTCTCGGAGAGCAAAGCGGTGAAGGAGGTGCAGCTCCAGAGAGAAATGGGCGCTCTCCACGTCCCTGGGAAGCGAGCGGGACGTTGGTGAAGTCGTGGTATGCGCTGAGTGTTGCCTGCTTGTCCTGAATTACATGCCATGCTCTCTGTCAGCGACTAAAACCTATTCATTCTCAAGCCATAACCTTAGGGAATGACTGCAGGGAAGTTTGGAGCGGAAAAGATGATAGCTGCGTGCTTGAAGCTTCCCTGATGGTAACATTAGCATTGGGTAAAGATGTTATTCTAGGAACGTAGATGCAAACAGATGTGTACTTTTTATATATCCATTCAAAACCCAGTGATAAAGACAGCTTAGATCTGCGAAATTATGTTAATTACAAGTGATAATTATCTAATATTAACTTTTGCTTGTCTCCGGTCTTATATTTTCTGCTGCACTTTGATATGCTTTTACCGCCGTCTCCCTCTACTGTCCATACAGCCAGGTGGGTAAACCCCCGTCTCAAGCAGGCACGTAGCTGCGAAATAGTGATACGGTCTCCCTTCCCCGAGCCCTGTTGGGAGGGAGGGAGGGAGGGAGGGGGATGCGGAGCTGAGGGCAGATTTGGCAGCAGCAGCAAAGAGCTGTGGGAGCGGGCACGTGCCCTCCTGCTTGCGCCTGGGGACTGCAGGAGCCTTGAACCTGGTTCTGCCGCTGGCGTGGTACCTGAGCGGTGGCTTTATACAACTTTTTCTTAGTTCTGGTTACGTTGTGTAGAGTACTGTGTAACTCTACATATATATTGATGTCTTTTTGATTATGTGATTGTTCTCGGCTACTTTAGTAAACAGGGACAGACTTAAACGGAAGCGGGAGTGCTGTGCTGGTTTGAGGCCTAGAGCGGGCGCTGGCAGAAAGGAGAGTTCCCTCTGTCAAACGGATTCTTGCTAATGAAACGTTTATAAGCTAGAAATCCGTTTATATTCTAAAGTGTAACTATTGCTTTGGTTACAGTTTGGCTACTGGCTTGATGTTAAACTGAAATTAGCAGAAAAACGAAAAGGGAGAAATTAGTAATTGGGTCCGCACAAGTGAAATGTGGTTGTGGTTTCTTACTGTTGCGTTCCAGTTTCCTTGGGCGTTTGCCTTGTGGTTTTGCTTTTTAATAACTTGGTCTTAACATAGCAAAAAGAAGTCAGCAATGGTTTAGGTAGGGGGGTAGTCTTTTGGCAGGATTAAAAAAAAAAAAAAAAGTGAAAAAAAGGAAAGTTAACTTAATATGGAAAGCTACAAAAGTAGCACCGTAGCATTTTTTCCAGTAAGCTTGGCACTCTTTGCTGAGTTTTGCACTATACAGCCATTAGCAGGCTGGTCAATGCATTGCTTTATGAGGCAATTATTTCAGCATACTCTATTCAAAATACACATTAGAACTTAACCTTCTGAATCCTGAAGTAGCATTTTTATCACCCAACATTAGAAAAGAGTTGGAGTCAGCAATTTCCCCTTTCTTTTTATGATCTGGTATCATTAATAAAGCATTGGGCTGGTACCTTCTTAGAATTCTCCAGGATAATTTGTGACACAAAAGGTGCTACTGCGTTACAGTTGTCTGTTGACTTATTCAATAGCAGGGGAAACATAGAAATTGCGTAAAAATAAGGATGAGTAAGGGGGGGAAAGAGCCCTGAGATGTAGGACCGACACACAGCATATTAGGCCTGCTGCTATTGGATATGCACAAGTAGAAATGGGAAGTTAATATGGAATTTCTAATTAGGGTCACATGCTAATGAACTCCCTCTTCATGTTAGTTTTATGCCGCTTCAGAAATTTTTTATCATATGCTTAAAAATTTATGGCTAGAAACATTAATGAAAATGAAGCGTGAATTGGAAATTGTGCTATTATGGAGAGGGGTATGGCCGTGGCTAGGCTGATTTCTAAGGAGGGATCCTTTTATTGCCATTTTTTTGAGGGTTGAGAAATGATACAAGTAAAATTAATGACTAGACATATTCTTTGCCCTGGCTTGGCTGGTGTTATTATATTTAAAGTTATAAAAGCTGGATTTAATAAAATTTTTAATTAATTATAAGGGGAATTTTAATCATAATTTGCAGCCTTCAATAAGAATAAAACCTGTAAATCAGCAGAAGTGTGAAATTAACATAGTGAAGTGCATATGTTTCTATACACAAGTGCATATGTTTCTATACACAAGTGCATATGTTTCTATACACCGGTACATGTGTGTATAGATAATACACAGCTTTGTACAGAAATACGGACAGAGTCATACGCACATACAGGTATAGTGAACATTTTTATACTGCCTTTGTTGCTGAAGGCTATCTCCTTTTCATGCTGTTTGACAACACAATTGCTCTTAAGTTCTGTGGATGAATGTTTGGGTGTAAATTTTCCAGAACTGGCATTTTCGTCTCAGGTACCTTATAAAAATCAATTGGGCTTGCTGTTTAAAATGTCAAACCCCAAAACGCTACCTGTTGTATTGTTTCTTTCGGTCCCACTAAAATTATCATGCAATCTTGTATAAAATATATTGAAAACATCTGGTAGTCTGTCTCGTTGGAATTGCCTTTGGAAATAGTCTAGTAACTTTTGACAGCTTGGCTTTACAAGGATATTGATTTCTCTGTGGCTTTATCATGGAAAACTGATGAATGGTCAAAAGCTGAAAGTGATGTAAAACCCGGTTTATAGGACTTATATGAAATGCATGTAATAAAATAAAGTAGGTTTATAAAACATAGTAAGGTATGCCCTTGTGAAACCGTTAGAGTTAAAAAAGAATTTGGCAGCGTTTTCCTGTTGTGGATTACTCGGCCTAGGGACCCTAAAAACATCTCTAGGCTTGCTAAAGATGGACAAAGAAAGGAGCATGCTTACTAAAAACAATACCGTACGTTGCTAATAATTATGTGACGTTTGTGAGAAGGTAAGCTTGCTTGGATTACTGCTTTATAACTTTATAAATGTTTCCTTTTGAAATAGGCTATTAATACTGTACAGAAACCGATATGGGGGAAAAAATTGTTTCCTTATTCCAATAAAAAGGAAAAGTAGACAGCAGAAACACAAATAACCGAAGGGCCGTGTAACATAGGGAAACAGGCACTGCAATTGGGATGGAGAAATATCTTTTCTGAAGAACTGAATAGGAAGAATTAGAAACAACATTGGCCATGTGTATTGCACTGGCCGCAATAAAAGAAAGTAAGGGAAATATAGGAAACTAAATTGATTTCCTTCTGGAGGAAGTAATTACTTCACTGGTCAATTAAATATAAACACAATGAGAAGGTGTTGAAGTAGAAACACTTGTGTCAGTTCTGCAGAACAGTGCATTGCTGTGTGTATAAAATCCCCTAAGGGCCTGAGGTACGTGTTCGTCTACAGTCCGGTGGGGTCTTGGTCTGCGGGGGGGGGAGAGAGAGACGGTGCCGGGTTCTCTCTGCAGCTCAGGAAGAACAGCCTGACAACAAATGGCTTAATAAAATGGCTGGTTTAACAAGATAGAATAGAAAGGAATAGAGATAGTGAGTAAATCTGATGTCCCTTCCCTTGGCGAGAACCCCGCGTTTGCGTAGCATAGGATGGACCCTGGATGGGGGTCCCACAACATGTAGCACAGATCCTGTCTATGGAGAGAGTTTCCTCCTTTTTTGGTCATTCAAGCTATCGTATCATTTTCTTAAAAAACCCACCTAGATTTGTAATTTGCATGAGGGGTCCTTGCTGCACTGCCGGCTGAAGGCAAGGCCGGGCAGGCGGCCCCCAGGGCCGGTGCCCGCAGGCTCCTCGCTGCGCTGGTCCTGCAGCCCCGGGGCCGTGCAGCACCACCTGAAGGCCATGCTGGACCCGCAGCCCGGCACAGCACAGGCCTGTGTCTACTGTAGTGAACCATCATGTGGCTCACCAGTGCCTCGATGTGTGGTGGTCACCAGATCGGGGTCGCGGTGTTGGAAACAGACTGCATAAAGGCAAACATTGGCCTCGGACAACTCTCCTCCAGTCCTGAGTCGCTGCAAGACAGACGCAATGATAGGAGACCAGTTACCAAGCTGTTTCTAAAGACTCGGCCAACACTGCTCGCTTGCCAGCCCCTCAGAACAGGAGATGTTGTGCCCCTTAAGATATGTCATCAATTCAAATTATTATGGGGGTGAGGTGGAGAAAAATGAAAATAAAAACTTGCAGTTAGAAAATGCTATGGTGTAGCTTGGATTAGTGAAGACTGAATTAAAACTGGCAACTGTGGATTTTATTAAAATGAAGTTTTGTACAGTTTTCTGAATCTTCTTTTTTCATTGTGCAAAAAAGCATTGTCAACTTTGGTCAAGATACCTTAAGGCTCTCCTATCATATATCATCGCACCCAGGCTTGGGTGCTGTGCTCAAGAAAGATGTGGGTCCTCTGGAGAGAATTCAGAGAAGCACACTGAGGGTCAGCACAGCATATCCTCCAAAATACGATGGGGAGGAAACAGTGAACCAGTCGCTGTCATCAATAGTTTTATCATGCCTCCCTTCTCTCGTCCCTCTTACAGGCAGAGCGGTTATTTGCTGTTCAGTATTCCCTTTTATAAGAACTGCTCCGTACCTTTAGTTAGCCTTACTGCTTCTGATTTGCGTTCTCATTAAATGAGGTACAGCAAATGAGTGACTTCTTGAAGGTTGCAAAGGGAACTTGAGTCTCCAGAGTTTGACTAGTGGAGTTATCACTAAACCATTCTTCTTCTATAGGAACATAATAGCAGAGATAAACCATGAATAGATTTAAAAAAAAAAAGAAGGGGGGGGGGAACAAACGAAGTTACCTCACTCCAAGCAGAAGGTCAGTTTTCATTCTAGGGACAATGACAAGTAGAATTTTTGAACAGATATAATTGTAAATGGAAAAAGGAACAGAATGTGAATTCTCTTGCGACCTCTTCTCTTTCTGTTGCTATTTTTCACTCATAGAGTCCTCTCGGAGCAGTCACGTGGATAGAGCCATGAGGTATTAAATCAGGAAAGGTAACTGAAACCAAATTGGTCTAAGATCTGTTTGAGCAGTGGCAAGGATACAGGAAAAGATACCCTCTTGTTTGTAGGTTATCATGTTTCTAGGCTACAGCATAACAGCATGTGGTACGGACTGCAGTGCCCTGCAGTGAAAGCGTTTCATCTCAACCTTCATTCTTTTGGCATTACAAGTAAGCTACAGTTTTCAGGATTGTGACTGTGGTTTGCAAGAGGTCTGTCCTGCGCTCTTCTGTTCTTGGAAAGTCTAATGGTGCTTTAACAGTGTCCAGTTCTTTGATTCTTGAAGGGTAAAACTTGCATTTGGTTACAAGAACAGGCAGACTGCTGGCATAATTGTCTCACAGTTTGTAGCTTTGCAGGCACGTTTCCTTTACCTGGCTAGGAATTCTGGCAATCTGATTAGTTCATTTTAAAAGCTCTGATTATGATGCAAAGAGAAAGATAAACCTGCAAGGATCAAAATATTTCAAATTTGGTACAGAAGTAAAAGGGAGTATGGGGCTTTGTGGAAAAGTAACATGTACAAGAAGTTCCTGCTGTGGCTTTATTTATTAAGAATCAGAAGCATTGGATACTTGCCATGCAGGAGAAAAAGGGAAGAATATATATCCTGAAACATACTGAAAGAGAAATATTAAGAGGTTGAAGGCTAGCATGTAATATGATTGAAAATTATGAAATGCTGAAATGCTTGGCAAAGGATATTGCATCTTGGGTTTTGAGAAGATGGTTGAGAAAAGATAAATTTTCCGTTCAGTTTTTATTAATCATTTGACACTCACTGTAATTAGCAATGTCATAATTTAATAAGCCAAACATATTTTATTAAGCGTATGTGATCCTTAGTGTACTGTAAGAAGTACAGTAGCTGTATGACAATTAACCACTTGAACTTTGAAAAAATAAGATGTTGCCTGATATGTCTCATAAGTAGTGTTTTATCCTGCATTCAGCTTTTGGATGGCTATTTCTTCGCAGCATTTTAGAGCTATGCTTATTTGAAGCCTGGACGCACGCGATAACTGTGATGAACACGCTGAAGTGTGTTGAGTTTGGGCTTGTAATTGCCAGTGAGAAGCATCCCAGTAACCCTTCTGTGCGCGGAGGGCCCCCGGAGCAGGCGACCGCAGTGTGGGTGCCTCGCTCTCAGGCAAAGGAAGGAATGTTAATTCACCTTAACAGAAGTGAAGTAGCGGACTTGCAATTTGGGATTCTCGCTCTCAACTGTGAGAAGAATCTCAACTAGACTGTAAACTTATTCCTCTGCACCCTATTAGGAACTCCAAAACTTCTTATAATTAATGTTGTTACCATATTGCTAGCATGAACGGTTTTTTTCAAAGATACTTTCATAATTTAACTTGATTTTTTACATTGCTTCTGCCTTTCTAATCTCCATTAAGAAATTGTTGCTCATAATTTCAACAAAATACTCTTAAATCTCAGCCATTTGTGAATGCTACAACGTAAAAGCTAAAGAAAGTTGATGTGAAAACAATACAGCGCATCACTTGTGAGGTAACTTAATAGGATTGCTACTAGCAAGCTTACTCTTAACGGCTTTTACAAACTGGTTTATTATATCAAACTGCTGCTATAAAAAGTAAGGAATTAAAGAATACACAAGACATAAAAGGGGAAAAAAAGAAAAAACCTAAACTTACAAGCCTGCCTGAGGTTTATTTTGCATGTTTTAATTTTGTTGGTAGGATAAATAATTGCAAAGTTTTAAATTGTATACAAGTTCGTAACAAAAATATTTTTTTTAAAAAAGCGCAACTTTAAAATGTAGTCATCGGCTGTAAATGCAGTCATTAATCAACTCCTCTCACTACATAACTGATGCTATTTGACGTTTTGCAAACTGAAATTATACTGAGGCTGTGCTGTCGTGTGAAGCAGAGATGAGGTAGGAGCGTAGCCAGCCCAGCTGAGGGTACGTGTTGTGCGGCTCAGCAGCAAATCGAGGTGCGGGTTAGGGAATGGTCCAGAAGCGGTGCTGGTGCTGTTCCAGGTAGCTGAGCTGAATGGTCATCTCCTTCTCACTTTCCTGCGTTTTTCAGAGGGACAGACATATTGCGGTTCTGATTCTGCAGCGTGAGTCAACAGGACTGGATACAAGTAGAAAACATACCTGGAGACATCCCGATATTTTATTTTAGTGTTAATTTTTTCTCTGTTATTGTCTTAGCTTGTGACAGGTCTATAAGATTGAAAAATTGCCTTTTTTAGCACTCAAGCTAACCAAGCCATGGTGGGGAGGAGAGTGAAGAGTGAGTAGCCCTAAGTTAACATCAATATCGCGTGACACAGTCATGATTATGGGGTCCATAGTCCCTACAGTGTATTTTTTCCCCAAAGCCGTCTAGCCATGCAGTAAAAAAGGTGTTTTATGAGTTAACTTGTTTTGAGTTGTTACGATTTCCATTAGCTGAGAACTGGTGGGTTAAAACATGTTGGGTTTTTTAAATGAATTTGTCTTTTATTTCTGAGCTTTAAGAAGCAATACCTGAAAAGTTTTGAAATAGCTAACAGTTTGAGCTGAAAAGATTTGAAATAGAAACCGTTTCCAACCTAAGGCTAGTCATTTATTGCTGTACTCTTTTAGCAGCTAACGCACATACATGTGTGTACATAGATCTACCCATATATATAGTCACATAAAATATACATAGAAAAAATATTGAGGTAGAACAGGTGGTTGGCTGAACAAATGTTATGCTTGATTGAAACACAGGAAGGAGATTTTAAGTATATGCTGGGCTACCTCGCTACAAGCTTAAAGACACCGCATACTGTGTTACTCGTTCTTTTCTAATTCAAAGTCAAGCTGCTGTACTGGACCAATACATTTTTAGGCTCATATTAAATAATGAATTTTCACAGTACATGCCATAAAATGAATTGGCAGGTTTTGTGAGTGATTGGACTGTAAATCTGAAATGAGACTCCCTTCGTCACAGTTTCAGTTCTTCCCACCAACTGTTCAGATGCCTCAGGTGCCAGAACGGATTAGAAAACCCTGTGAGAAAGGATGGCAGTTCTGCTGATGATAGTGAAAATGCAACACTATTTTCTCTGCTTTTAACTGAACGCAGTATGAAGCTTTACATTTTACAGTCTTAGCCTGGGTCATAAGAAAATTCTATTACAATGCATCAGCTACCTTTATGTTTATAATCAGAGCTAATGCTATAAAGCTATATCCTGCAGGTATTTAACCCCGTTTTCAAGCATTTCTTTCTGTTATGCGTTAAGATATGAAACATAACTAACTAGTACACAGTGACAGGAAAAAATTTAAAGTGGTAGTATGCCTTTAAAATTACATTTTCATGACTGATACTAGCACAATTTCACAATAATGCAGTCATGTTTTAAAAAATCCTCCCATTGTTAGTCATAAAATGAGTTTATGTTCCCAAAGACATTGTAGGAAACAGCTGTCGTTAAAGTCGAAGTGCGCAGCAGGAGGCAGTTGACAGCACCTCTTTTAATCATGTAATCCTAGGACATAATGCTGTTAATATGCTGCAGTTAATAACAGAAGCTACCACCAACTTCATTAGGGTTCCAGTTTGCCCCCAAAGTTTAAGCTTTCTTAACAAAGCTTTGGGGTTCTGAAGGAACTCGGAGCAAAGCAGCCTTCGTCATAAACCAAACATCAGCTCCAGCGAGATTCCCCATGCTATTGTTAATTTTCAAGAATAAGGAAGAGCGGTTTTACTGGGAATTGGTGGATTTAGATAAACTGTTTAATCTTTCTGTCCTAGCCTGAATAAGACTAAGACAATGCCCTGGCCCAGGAAAGCCACAGATCTTGCTTTCATGAGGAAGGCACAGGTTTAACATTAACCTCATGCAAAAATCAAACCAACGCAATCAAACTCTTTCATTTTGTTGAACAATATCATGATTACACTGCTGCCCAAACAGACTTGATTTTTTTTTTTTTTCTTCTTCTTGTGATTCTGGTGGCTTTCAGGTGAATCAGGCGCTGGCGGAGAGGCTCTTCCCATAGATCAGGGTTAAATGGCTTTCTGTGTCTGAGTATTGGAATAGACACGTCAGCCAAGAAAAATCACAGCAGCGCAACACACCCGAGCTGCTCCGTAGCTGCGTCACTGTTCCATTTGGTTGGAGAACCCTTTCCCTCATAAATAAGTCTGGCACGCCCTGTGCGCGCTCATGCAATTCCATAGTTTCCCTTCTCTTAAGCAAGGGTAATAGGTAATGTTTGTACGTAAAGTACAATGTCCGTTTGAAGGCAGAAAACTGATACTTCTGTTCATGAGACACGTGGAAAAAGGTAGGACTGTTTGAGGGAATAGAGTGGGAAGATGTAAAAAGATGGCTGAAATGCTCTAAACAACAGTTTCACACAATTACATGCGCAGCAGCAATGTTGTGAGTAGAGAAAACCAGCCAAGGTGGAAGAAAATGTTACTTGTATAAATGGTGTGATGAAGTGTCAAGCGAGAGTTTAAGTTCTCTGAATGGATATGAAGTGCTAGATCTTAGAAATGTTACACAGAAAAAATCTGGAAGCTTTGCCAGGAGTTCAGGATGATAGATTTATGGAAGGTCGAACTGGAAGGCCTGGAAGCCAACAGGCAATAGGAAAAAAGAAAGTTCTGTTTTAAACTTGAAGCAATTGTTAGATATCCGTGAGGAGATGTGATAAAGACAAGTTACAATTTCATTCAAGTATGTAAATTAGAGAGCTGACCCTATGAGCTATATGAAAACGTCTTTGTAGGTGATAAATGGCCAAAGGTAAGGTGTGTAGGAAAAAGCGGGAAAGCAAGGACAGGCACCTCTTAGAGCACCTAAAAAAAGCTGACGGTAGACAGGAAGATGACATAGATAATGAGAGAGGGTAATTACATGAGGAATTATGATCAGCTGTCTGGCTGATGTTATAGAAAGTGGTTTACAGATTAGATGAGTATGAACATGAAGTACGAGCTTTTAGCCTTGGCTTAGGAAATGCTCATTAGAAGGCTTTGCCAACCACATTTCCTGAAACAGATGGATTGCACAGGAGAACAGAATGAGAACTGTTGAAGGGAACCTCCATGACATGATCATAAACACTGCATTCAGCAAGTTTAAAGAGGTTACGGAACACAGCAATGCAGCAAGCAGAATTCTTTATCTCTGTCTTAAGGTGGGGGTGACTAGAGGGGAGCAGAGCGAGGGATTACAGAGACGTATAAAGAAGGGAAACTAATGTCAAAAAGTGCAAAGAGGGAGGAATCTTACAAGAGACATCGGAGGCCTTAAGCCTTCCCCTTAAGAAGGGAAAGGGCTTTCTTGAAATAACAGAAGAAGGGGAAAAAGGATCACTTTAATCACGATTTAAAAACCCTGATAAGTATCTCTGTGACTGCATTCCACTGCAGAGACAACCAAGACAGTTTAAAACTAGCCTGTGTCTGTCTTGGTGCTGCATTATGCAGTGTGGACAGGTGCCTCATTAACAAGGATGAGGGTTTCCACTTTCTCTGTGGAAAAAGGTGTTACGTAAACATGGGAAATCAATATACAGCTTCAAAATATTAAAAAATGAATTTTGGTGAAATTGAGACTGAATTCAGACTTTCCCAAATATTACGTCGACATATTATCTAGGTTGTACGATTCCAGGGGAAATAACAGTAGCTGTGATTGTACGAGAGCGCCTTCTGGGTAAGGCTGAGCGTGGCTCCCCGTTTAACGGCCAGGATTTCTAACTGGTGTCTAGGAACAAAAAAGGTCTGAACAGTTTTCACAAAAAGACAGTAAACAGGCAGTATAGTCTCACTTTTATAATGGAATGAAGTGTTAGAATAAAAATACACAGTAGCACAAAACCTGTTGCCTTTAGTCGTTCGAAATGTGTCTTTCTTAACTCCATACTTTCTTTTTTCTAAGAGAAAACTATTAATTTTCCTGATGAGGCATTCTAGGGTAGCGTTGCTTTATATAATGCTAATCTCATTCTCCTAGTTTTCCTTCATTTGCTTTTAGTAATACTTATAAAATGACTCGGTCTGCAGGTGTACCCAAATCTGAGCCCTCAGGCTATTCCAGTCACACAGTTAGTATGTAATTATTATAAAGAGGGAAGTAATTGTTGTACCTGATTATAGTTGGAAGAGAAGATAATTGAATTGAAACAAAACAAGAGTTCACAGAAAACTCTTCTATTTTTCATTGGGGTTTTGTTCACGTTTCACTTCAGTGTTTTACAATATTTATTACTCGCTGTCCTGGTTTGAGGTAAAACAGAACCAATTTTGTTCAGTAACTTCGCTTCTTAGCTGGGCCTCTTCTAACTACTGAAATTAACTGCATATTGTGCAGACAGTGTTCACTCTCTCAGAGTGATAAGACCAATTGTTTACAGCTGATGCCCAGGCATGGGATGCAGAGAGGCTCTTGCTTATACTTATTGCTCTAACCCCCAAGGCCAACCACCTTTGTTATTTGCCCCGTTGGAGGGTCGGAAGCGGAAAAGCATAGTGGGGTCCCACCTGCAGGGAGGAGCGGACAGGACAGGTGACCCAAAACTGACCAACAGGGTATTCCATCCCATCTGCCTCATGCTCAGTATAAAAGCTGAGGGATCAAAGGGTCACGGGCTCTTCCTTCAATGGCCGATGTCTGAGGAGGACTCTGTCTGCCTGTGATCCCAATCCTGACTCCAGATCCGGAATCCAGTTCCCATCCGTCACTGAGTCCAGCCTGGGACTGCCCCAGTGCCAGCCGGTGACGTGATTGTCATCTCGGGAGCTTGATACGGTTTTGTATATATTTTTCATTATTTCTTTTTATTTTATTATTAATATTTCATTAAAGTAGTTTAGTTTCTTCTAAACTCGTAAGTCTCTTTTTCCTCCTCTGCCTCTCTCTTTGTAGAGGGGTAGAGGGGAGCATCTGTCGGTCCCGTCTGAGGTCCCTCGGGTCCCCAGTGGTGGATTTGGCCTAAACCAATTATTTTCTAATCGACTATTAAATTTACTAACTGCCTATTCTTAGTTTGAGACAGAATTTCTTTCTTTCCCTCTGTTCTAATCTACTGAAATAGTTATGCATAATAATTACTGAAAGTTAATAATTGCTCTAAGTCCTTGATGTGTTACGGCGCTATTTTTTGCCTTTTTTGTATAGTTCTAGGACAATTTTTAGGGAATAAGTGTGCTCATTTATAATGAGCAACCTTCACACTAGCAGTAACGAAATGAAAACAAAGGTGGTAAGTAAAATACTTTGTGAGTCCGGTATTGTAGAATTCAAGTTATCCGTATGATTTTGGTTAGTTGTCTTTGCTGGTACGCTGTATATCTTTTTAGTGTAAAATACCTTAACAAGTGTCTTACAGATGCTACGTTGCATACCACAAGCTATGAAGAACACTGAAAGAAGTGTGAAAGGAAGAATGTTCTCTTGCAGGACAGGGTCTGGATTGAGGCAAAAGCAGGTTAATTCTGAAATAATGCCAGGTGCCTCGGAATATACAAATATAAATCCTGTCATCCCCATCTCCTCATGCCTCTTTGCCATCTCTTGCTAGAAGCAAGAAATAATTTAGTCCTTTTTCTGCCCTCCCTGCTTCTGCTAATAGTTTTTATCCCAAACAAAAGGTGAAGAAGGGTGAGAAAATGAAGATGACAGGCGCAAGGTAAACGAGAGCCAAAAATCCTCAGTGTTGGCGTGTTCAGCTAAATATTTTCACTTCCAGAAACATTTCTGCCTTTCCTACTTACAGTATCAGCCCTTTTTGTGCTGCTGATTTTTAGTAGAAACTGTAGTAAGGACTAGAATTAGTGAAAACATTGTTAAATATGACATACAGGTGAAGGATCTGAATGAATTTTTTTTTCTAAAAAAGGTTATGACTCTCAAAGCTATTAGTGCTGCTTGAAATGGGTTTCCAAAAGACGTTTGGTGAAGTCCCTCGTGAAAGGCTCTAAAGAAATGATGCAGCCTTGTGATGAAGTAGAAGATCCTCACGTAGACAAAAATAATGGTTAAAGATGAAACGGAGAAAACAACTGATGGTTGGTGTTGACAGTGGTGTAAGGTTTTCTACTGCATGCAATTCAACGTATTCAATGAAAGAGAGGGTGTTGGTGACAGGGTTTCCTGATGCTACTAAGTTGTTTAGAATATTTAAGAGAAGGATCAACTAAAAAATTGCAGAAGGACTTTATGAGACCAAGAAGGTAGATAAATTAAATTGAAGCACGAGGAAAAAGGCAAACCAAACTTCACATGTCAAATGATGAAAATGAGCTGAGTAGAAACAGAAATAACCTGAAGAAGAAAAATACCATGGGGAAATATGAAAGAGGTCTATAAAATCATGGGTGACGAGGAAAAGATGGACAAAGATTGATTTTGGTTTTTTGGTTGTTGTTGGTTTTCTTTTTCTTTGTTCCTTCCATTGCTGATAAGGAACATCAAATGATGCTAGCGGGTGTCAGGTTCAGAAAGAACAAAAGGTGGCGATGCTTCCTACAGTGTCTACAGATGTAGACAGTCTTGCAACAGGATGTTGAAAATGCTAAATGTTTACTTGGAGCCGAGGCAAGACACAAGAATTTAATGGAGAAGAAACCCATCCGGAAATATTAAATGCAAAAATGTACCAAAAACCTTCAAAACCACAAACTATTGGAGACTGGAAGAGCATTCAGGGGGATATTTATTGCTCCTTTGCCCTCCTGCAAATCAGGAAATCTAAAACTAGGAACAGTTCAAAGAGAAGAAATGGGAAAGCAGAAGTTTCCCTTAAATGGAAGAGAGATCTCGGTCGCTACTCCAATAGTTACGAAAAGACTACCTGGAGAAGAAGGAAAAAAAGAAAAAAAAATAAAAATAAAAGGGCAGATGGAATGAAGCTGTTGTCCTAAAAGTAATATTAAAAAACTCAGACTAATTATTTTTGATCTGAAGCTCCCTGCCTTAGTCATTTACCTACCCAGCCTGCGGTAACAGCTATATGAATTAGTAGTAACCTAATTATCGTCATTAAACAGGTGTATCCACTTGTTTTTTCTTGTGTTGGGTTTTTTTCCTGTTTTCAAATCTTCACAGCATCCAGAAGTTAAATGTAAAAAAGATCGACAACAATTAGGTATACCTAGAAGAAATACCTGAAAAAAAAGACATTTGGAATAATTATCTGTTTGCAGTGCAAAGTCAGCAGTTCTTGCAAACTTTTGAAACAAGATTATAAAAGATGAAACAGAAAAGCTTACTTCAGCTTTTAAAAAGGATGTAAGCAATTCTAAACTGTACTTTTTCCCCAGGGAGAGTTTGAAAATATTTCTAATGAATTAAAGTATAACAGAAGTATTTGCTGGATGATAACATTTTTCTTATTAATTTCTAGAATGCTTAATTGTAGGGGTGCGAGGTTAAGGCAGTGTATTTCCATGTTGAAAGTATGCACTCTCTTCCATTTTTTCAGTGTTTTTTTTAAGTGAGAAGGTTGTTTTCTTTTTTTTCCTTCAAATTTTTGAGAAATCGGAACGCTGCTTGTACATTAATGTGGAGTGCACAAGCTGTCTTCATGTCAGTGAAAACTTACTCGAGCACTCTGAGGAAATAGCGTCTGCTTTGCGATAGCTCTCCTTTCCATTAGTTCTGAAAGAAATGCAAGTCCCTATGTCAAAAAGTTTTTGAGTTCATTCAGGGGACAACAAATTTGTCCCCTAAACAGAAGGTTACTTCTTCCCCCCTAAAAACCATTTCATAACTGGGAAAAGGACAGAGAAGTCCATTCGCATGTTTTGTTTTGTATTGCTCTGAACATTCTCATTCATCTGAATATAATCCATGCTCCTACCTGGTCCCGATGGGACAATAGAAAGCATTTATGAGAGTAATGTCCATGAAATTGTTTGTTTTTAAGAGATAAAGGAGGAGTAGATCATGCGTTTCAAACAGTGCCAAAACAAAAAAAAAGAAAACCAGTGAGGTTTGATGGGACTAATCAGCAGCTGCCTCTTTGGCTGCAGGTTAGGCTCTGAGGAGGCTCAGGCACAAGGCGAGTCAAGAAGGTGGCTGACTTTCATGAAGTTGTGGACTTGAGAGGTAAATATCATCTGGTTAAGCAGTTCCTGAAAAGGGAATGGTACGAAGTCCCAAACGAATTTCTGGGAAATAGCTTCAAGTTAGTGAAATAGTCACCAGTATAAATGGCAATGGTTCAGACCTTCTTCTCCAATTAGAAAGATGAGGCTCCATTCAAGTTAACCTTGTAAACGTGAAGGGTTGTTGGTTATAAAATGAATGGTTATGCTTTCTCCTTTTTTTTTTTTGTGCTGAATCCGTAATTGATTTTACCAGTTTAAACTAGGAAGTAGCTTTAGTCAATGAGAAATAATGTGTTTTAAAGGAATGCAAATAGCTTATAAAATGCTTGAAGCATTATTTTTTCCAGAGTTTACTAGCTTCACTGCATTACAGAATGATGACCTCTTGGTACCTAGAACTTTTTTTTCTGCAGTTGAAAACATTCCTGTACACATTGTGATTGGTTTAATCATAACATGTTACAGGTCTCGGGAGAACAGCCTTTCCCGCCCCATTTAGGTAATTAAGCAATAGCTCTCACCCCTAAACAAAAAAATGTGCAAAAGAGAAATAAAGAAGGAAGTAAAGGGAATGGTCCTTTCAAATACGTGAGACATGCAAGTATATTAGGAGGGGGAGCAAAACGTGTGAAATAAATCTGTGGGAATCCAAATTAATGAGAGCATCCGGAGACAGGGCGCTGGCAGAGTTTGCTGCCCGCCTGAACCTCTCTGCCGCTGCGTGTGCTCAGCCTTTCCCACAGCTTCACTATTTCATCTCGCTCTGCCTGCGGTTGCTCACGTGCGCTCCTCTCCTCAGTGTCTGCCAAAACTGGAACCACACCCCGACGACAACGGTTTTCATCGTGCTTTCACAGGAGAAAAAACTCAAATAGACAGTACAACACAATCTAAATTAGAATTGGTTAATCAGAAGATTGTAAGTGATATTAATTTTGAAATGGAGAAAAAGGCTTTCTAATTAGCTCACTACTTTAAAAATTAAATACGTGTAACAGTACACAGAACTTTTGTCTGATGGATTATGTCTTCGCAGTTGCAGCAAAATAATCCAATTAAGTCTTGGATGTTATTTTTTTTTTTTCTCGCTTCCCAAGTTAGCCTACCACGTTAGTAATCTGTGGGTGTACCGATTTTCTCATCGTTACTGTTACAAATATAATTTTGATTGCAAATGACACGTTGTTTGGTGTACACACTGATAGCTTCCCAATGCATTGCATGCTTAGGATTTATGAAGCATCTAATATGGTTTTTCTTGTTGACATTTCTAAGTCCTCGGCTTCACGGTTACATGTTAGGGACTTGGTTTATATATCTCCTTATAAATTAAAATTGCAATAGTATATCCTTAAAAATGAAACATAACCTCATTTCAGAATTCTTTTTATATCTCCTTTCTACAAAAAATGGATGGCTTCATCCTGTCTTACTTCTCTGAAGACAACAACAAATCCTCGCAATTCACTACCAGGAGGATGTGCAAGTTAAAAAGGCAAGATACAAACATAAGTGAAAGATGTTTCTTTGAAGTCCATGTCTGTAAATGAGAACCCTCGTTAATGCTTCTTTTCAATCCTAGTTTCCCTCTCCATAGCGAGTCACAAGGGGTATTTGAACATACGGAAAGCTTGAGCTTAATTGTTCAGATTCCGTGCAACCTTTCCAAATGGTCGCAGCGATTTGCGCTATTTAGCATTTGCGTGCATTAGGTAATTTATTTAGTGTTTCCCATTTCAATCCAATTTATGTATGTTTGGCTGCAGACCAGAGCTGTGGGCACACGGTATGGAATTGTCATAAATCTGCCTACGCCGCCTCTAAGTGCTGCGTTGCCCCAGCCGATAGCATGCTCGCATGAACATCCCGGAGTGCTTGCAGAGCACTGCCGCCTATTCCCAGCAAAGCTCCTAGGGACTAAATTAATGTATCTCATATTGTATTGATTGTAGCCAATAAGTGCCTAAATGATTTGATGCGAGGCAGAGGGATTATGAAGGGAAGAGGGAAGAGGCAGCTTGAAAGAAATATGCGGTTTAATTACAGGATGAATTTCGCCAATCTACCTCCCCCTAGGAATTTAACAAATAGGCCTAAGTGCACTTAGCTGTTCTTGACATCTGTTGAAATGATATCTGCCCATGATGAGGGAATCATGGGAATTGGTCTAAGGGTATTGTCAGGATCGGCGAGCCACGGGAAACTGCTTTTCTCTCTGCAAAATTAGACGAAAGAAAAGCCCCCATTAGCAGTTGTAGGTTAAGCTGTAACGACTACGATTTCGGTAACAGAATTCTGCTTTCTGATTTAATGACGCTGGCTCTGTCTTTAGAAAGAAGTTAAGCAAATATTAAAAAGGGTGTTGAAACCTGAGCAACGAAATACAAATTCAAGCCGGTATCAAAACCTGCTCATGGTGCTGCTGGTGGTGGAAACTTGATCTATGCCTTTTGAGAGAAACATCCAGGTTTATACCTTCTTTTATGATGTGTTATGATACGGTATGAAACTCAGAATCTCTTAGGTAAACAATGGAGATAGTGTAAAACCCAGGGAACGCGGAAGCTGGAGCTTCAGCTTAAATTCGATAGGAAGACAAGCACGGTGAAGACTGATGTTGTGTATTTGCTCATTTTGATTACATCTATAATTCAGAAGGAAGTATAGATTACTTAATGCTTTCTACTGCATTTTATCGTATTTATACTATACCTCTGCAAAAGAAAACCTGGCAGTACCTTTAAAGTCCTGGGAGACATAAGTTTCTCTGCATTATTTGAAAGCTGTGTTTTCCCGTGCTTGGAGCATTTATGTGTATTACCTCATAAATTACTTGTAAGTCGTTTCCTCTGAAAAAGTGATAAACGTTTATTTCAGGAGGTAGAAACAGAAGGGGAGACTGTGTATGCTATTACCTAAGCTGTGTGCGTGTCACTGACCGCACGTGTGTGCGTTCTGACTCTGTGTTTTGCCTATGCGAGGACTAAAAATCCCGCAAGATTAGGCTGGGGGGGGGGCGGGGTGGAGTGTTGTTTCTTTTGTATATAATGCAAATTCTTCTGCCTGCAGTATTCTTTTCGTGCGATTTCTGTAAACAATTTGAAAGCAAAAATATATGGTTAATTTTATTCTACTGTAAAAGAAAAATTAGGATTTATGGCTATAGGAAATGTTTATTGCTAGTTTTGTTTACAAATACAGTAATGGAGGACAGAATTTCAGGTTGTGTAACTGTGCAGTGTTTTCTTGGAAGTTACTGAGTTCGCATCCATCTACGTTCCTGGTTCGCTCCACTGTTTCAGTGATATCTCAAAGACTGCAATGGTGTTAAAGGGGCGAGCATGTGACAAAGATGATGAATCACAGCAAAGCTAAAAATTTAGTATTTTGAGTTTTTCTCCTGCTAACATAAGTTTCCTGAAAACATACATATAAATGCATAAGTGATACAAAAACGACAGGGAGGGAGGGAGAAAGACGCGCACTTTAGCATTCACACTCTGTTTTAAAGACCATCTTAAAACCAGTGATTTCCACGGTTTGGGGCTTGGCCTCTCAATGTTCTCACTGAGACTTTTAATAAAGTTTAGCTGCTCTGTGCAAGTGTACGTAAAGAGATCTATGTGGTGGCAATAGGCACGTGGAGCCCGTAGTTTCTTTCAAAAGGAATTCGTTAAGAAAACCAGAAGATTCTCTCTGCAAGGCTAACGAGACTGCAATAGGCTACGCCAATGTCAAAACCAAAACATTTTCACAGAAATTTTCCCCAGCATCAACTAAGTGAGTATTTGGTGAATATATAGAAAAAAGAAGAGAGCTGATTCTCATCTTGAAGATGTGAAAAATAAAGGATAAAAAGTTGGAGAAAGCACCTCGGTTTTAAAAGGGAGCTTTTTTATAGCAGAGATGTTTTCCTCTAACAATGGACTCCTAGTTAACATTAAAAGTTTTGTTTTTAATCTTTTAATTGCAAAATTTGGGATGGCTGTCCAAATTTCTGTGAAATACAACGTAGTGTAAATAAAAGCCAAGGTATCTAAGATACAGAAAATTATTCTTTACAAACACGCTATCATTATTATTTGATTTCTAGGAATGTCTTCATTTGGGATCTCATTGCTCAGTTTCCTGAAACATAACACAACTTTCTATGTATAGTGTAAATCTTCTGTTAATAGAATTAAATAGAGTGTTATTTATTTCCCTTTGCAGCTATAAATCCTGTAGTCTTTTTAATGGGGAAAAAAAAAAAGGGATTTTTTTTTGTTCCATAAGCACCCAATGTATTAAATTGTAATATAAATGTAATTATCAGGGCTTTTTTTTTTTTTCACTTTTACCTGAATATGGGCTATCTACCGTCGTGTGTCATATCTTAAGGCAACTTCAAAACAACTGTGATGTAATATACGCTCATCTAGGTTAAAATTTTGAGTTCATTCCAATCTTGCACCCATAATTAAGCATCTAAATATAATGGCCTGGTTTTTTAAAGATGTGAGCACATTTAGGTACAGAACTTGCTAACATTTGCTGTGCTCTGCATTTCTGAAAACCAGGCCATATATGTAGGTAGCCTAAATATAGATTCATGAGCTAATTTAAGACTTAAATAGGCTTTAAATTATTGGGCATGTTTCTCAGTTCGAGTTATTCTTAAAGGAGAAAAACAACGATTCCTGGCAGTGATCCTTGTCTGGCTGGCACTGATGGCAAAGCCCCCGCTCTTCAGTCGGAAAGGATTGCTCCCTGATTTTAAAAGTATTTTTGAAAACTATATACCAGTTCAATGTTGTGTTATATTATCCCAGTTTAAGGCACAACCTCTGGCTTTTATATTCCAAATTTACTAGAAAACTTAATGGAAAATTGTTTAGGTAGAGCACTTTCAGTGGAACTGAATTATGTATGGATAATCTAAAATGCCTGCTAGCTTCAAAGCCAGTACGTTTAGGGAAACACATTACTTGCTTTGAATAAAACACATTTTATATTTAATAGCGCGTTTACAACTGTCAAACGGTGTGTTTCTTTTTTTTTATCGGTGGTATTTTCAGGGCTTATCAGAGATCTGTTTTGATGTTGTTTTGCTCCTCTAATTGGAGGAAATTTTAATGATTTTAGTTATAATTGTTTTTTAATCTATAGATTTAGATTCTTCAAGGAAAAAAAAGGTATTTAAAAATGTGGTATCACTGTCACAAAATCACAGTGTAGTTGTCATTGCTAATTCCTTGTAATTGTCACCAGTACTGGCATTGGCAACTAGACAAGAAGGACTGATGAAAAAAAGCAATTATTCTTCATTTAATGAGGGCATTCTCTGTGTAATGTGCAAAGCAGTCCAGAAAGTCCAAACTCTATTCTGAGTGTATTCATTATAATTCTCCACCCTTTGTCCAAGTTTCAGTTCATTCATTTTTGTATATTTAAATTTTGCATCTTTTGTTAATTGAGGCTTCTCGTAGTGTATCTCAGGCTAGGATGTAGATGAATAAAGATGGAACTATAAGAGTGCACTAGCGTTAACACCGCTCCTTTCAAGTTTTAGTTTGGCTGTGGGTTGTTGGTTGGTTTTGGTTGGTGTTTTTTTTTCTCAAAAACACATAAATTATTTTTTGGTGGACAGTAAAAAAAAAAAAACAAACGGACATGGCTCTGGGTACATTCTGTAGTACCCAGAGAAAAGATATTTAAAAATATTCATAAGTTGTACGGTAGTGTACTTTTGTGCATAGGCTATGTTTTATTAGAAAATGGCAGTAACTCAGGATTAGTCTCTGTAGAGAAAATTTTCAAATATGGATAATTATGCTTGTGGCATAGGGTAACAGAAGAGTGGTATAAAGCAAATACTGTGGCTCGCTATTTATCCCAATGTCCCATCATTTCATTCTCATGGAGAGAGATTTTCCCGCAAATTTATCTACCCTTTGGAAGAAGAGTAAGTTTTCAAAAATTATTAGACTTATCACAGTGCTAGCAAAATATTAACAGTCAAGTTATTAACGAATTTCCACACTTCATGAACATACTGGCATGTCTAAACAAGGAATGAAAATGGCTGCAGTCTTACAAAATCTCTGCATTTCATTGGAAGTTCAATGTATTGAATTGCAAAATTCAGCTATCAGACTGGTGGTTACTGAGCCAACCAAGAGTGTGATTTTTAAAAAAAAAAAAAAAAAAAAAAAAAGAAAATCTTTCCAGTGACAATTTTAGTGACTTTCTTGCTCCCTTGTGACATGAGTAATTCATAAACATTTTGTGGTTTAGGCAGCAAGGTGGGAGCAGAAGTATCTAAAAACAACCTCAAGAAAATCTGTAGCCAGAATGACAAATCCTTAGGCACAGCTATAAACCATACAGATCAGTAGCACAGAGCCATAAGAATATATTGACTGTGGCCCAAACTCATCAGAAGATTGATCAATCCGGCTGACTTGCATTAATTGTGAAATAGAAAGAACGATGCGATCAATGATAGGCATGAAAGTGCAGCGGTAATGATGCCACATCTAGCTAATCCAATAATGGAGAACCTGATGTATAGCGTATTGGAATTCCACTGTTCGGGCCCCTGTCACAATAAAGTATATCCTGCAATTATGGGGAAAAATTGAGCAGGCAGCAGTTGAGCCAGCCTAAGCGGCCAGTGCCACAGTAGTTTTCTTGATTAAACGTTTAGTGGCACTCAAACACTGCAACTTGTCTGCATTATAAAACAGAATCCTTAAATTAATATGCAACTTTGTGTTTTAATCAAAGCAAACTATGAATATTAAGATGTGTGCAAGATAGTGAGTTAACTGTGAACATTTTAACAGTTTATAAACTGGTCGCTCACTGTTGGCCACAAGGAGAAAGGACCATATGCTGAATTGAGAGCCACCAGTTTCTCATGCTGAAAATCAATTAGACTTTATACAGGCTTGAAGACCCGATGGGAAAAATAATATACTTAACAGACCCATAGAGAATTCAAGTTCGGTCAACTTCTGTAAATGTTTCCCTATGGCCACTAGTCTGCTCAGTGATACATGTTGATTGGGGGAAGAATAGATTTTTAGAAAATTGTAATATAAGTACAGCCAGACCTACAGCTAAAGTTAGGAATCAGTGGTCATCTGCCTATTACAATAACAACTGAAATCCTTTCCAAAATATAGCATTAAGAACTGAGAGACTTTTAGTTTAAGTATTGACTTTCCTACTATTACTTTAATGATGCTACTTAATTTTTATTACTAAGTTTACCCCTATGAGCCTACCCATGGTCATTTTGCCCTGACTTTGCAGTCGGCTTGACCTTTTGTTTAAGACGCGGCTTGGGGCCGAGGGCGCTACACTTGCAGGGACCAAGCAGGAGCACTGGGAGGTTCGGGCTTCAGGAAGGCTCTGCAGCCCTGCCCTCCCCTGGGGCTGAGTCATCTGGGGAGCTTGGTTCTCTCTGCTGGGTTTGGAAGGCAACGTTCAGAGGAACATTGGAGCCACGACACCTTTATTTCACCTTATCCCTTGTCAACAGTGTTTATCATTTTTTTTTTTTTTGGTGGGGGGGTGGTAGATAAATGACTGGTCTCAGGGCTGCTCAACATTCAGGAGTACGAGGGCTGCTGTTAATGTGTGGGTTTGGGCAATTGCAGAAAGGGAAATGGACGGCTGCCGAATCACCGAGGAAGCACCTCAACTGATCTGTAGATCGTTCTGCTTTGCCTTCTGGAAATCATTGACTGCTTTAATTCCAGTACTGGATGGGTATTATGTTTCAACTACGTAAATTTACCACTTTTCAGATACAGATGTTTGTGTATAAACTGGACTGAGTTTTTGACACTACATAGTTCTTGAGGCTCTTCAATAGAACCTGGCACCGTTTCTACATGGAAATGTAGAGTTTTTGTCATGAACAAAGCAACTTTGCTGCTCTTGCTGTGCTTTTCTTCTGCTGAGGCAGAGAAGCTTGGGGACAATTACTTCACGAAATAGCAAACAAAAAGATTCACGTTCCTATGTGTGAAAGTATACTGGTTGCATCTCCTGTGACAGACGAGGAGCTCAGCGCATCTTGCGTAAGCACCTTGGCTTCGGGAGCAGTCAGGTCCAGAAGCTGGATGGGGCTGTGTGATCAGTCATTTTCCAGCCATCTCAGTTGAATGCCCTAGTGCAGAAAAGCCAGCGCTTTAAGGCTTCAGCTCACATCTTCTATTTCCTTTTCGATGCAGTGTAATTTTCTCAGTATTGTCGGGAAACTCTATCAGCCAGTATTTGCACAGGGCTTTTCTTCTTCCCCTCTGAAGTTGATTACACCTGTGGGGAATAAAATGACTAAAGGAACAAGATTCCTCACAGGGTTACAATGGGAATGCAGGAATGAGATTGAGGAGATAATTTATCCTAAAGCCTCTAAATATTTCAAAGTGTTTGTTTTCAATATAAAAATGTAACTAAAAATGAGATTAATAAGTGATTAATAAGTCCCAAAATTGGTTTCGGGCTGCTTAAGTGAGCTGACAGCAAAGAGTGTATCTTTTTGTTTCTCTATAAGAAGAAAATAGAATTCATGTTCTTCAGATTTTTTCCTTTAAAAATACTGCAGCGTAACCAAAAAAATAAGAAAAGGTGACCAAGCTGTGAATGCAATACTACCAGACTAACTTTTAGTAGCATCTGTTTCTGTGAGAAATGCATGGTACGGTGTATATATTCTAAACCTATTTTGATTGCATGAAGTGTTAACAGTTAGCTTTACACCTCCCGTCATAAAAGTAATAATAAAAGAAAAGGAGAGTTCAAACTCTGTGATGGTAAATAATTGCTGTGGAACAAACCCTTGGCTTCCCCCAGCCTTTGTTCATTTCTTTGTGCCGCTAGGGAATTATTTTAATACATGAAAACTGTATTCAAGTTATGTTGCAGCAGTAAATGAGATCTACCAGACCTTGCTTCTTTCCAGGACAATTAATTTCAAGCCAGCCTATGTTAAAGAAAGTACCGAGCAGTGTGTTTTGTAATTGCCGGAAAGCCGTACGTGCAATATTAAAATAGAAATATTGGGTTTCTTTTCAAGTTTTGAGCAATCCCAGTAGACTTGCAAGCTGCTATGAATAATTCTGTAAAGTCTAAGTGAAAGAGTTCAGATATTTTCCTCCTTCTCTTTTAGATAACTGCAGTTATTTGAGGCAAAAAGTCAAAACACCTCAACACTAAGGAAAATGAAGACGCTTTCTGTTAAGACTGAAGTAGTAATGGATAGCCTAAAGGCAGCAACCTAAACCAACACACAGACTACAGCAAGGCTTTTTTTTTAATGCATTTTCTCTCTCAAAGAAGTTGCCAGATGCCAGCAGTCATCTGTGAAGTTAACAACACAGTATCTTCGTAACAGAAGATCTTATGCAAATGCTTAACTTTGCTGTTAGTCATTTAGTATAATTAAATAGGTGTGTATATCTTTGTAGATCATTCCTTAATAATGGAATGGTCTTTCTTGTGGTACCTTGATTTGAAGTATCTTAAGGCCTGTGTTATATGCCACTTTTTTGTGGGATTTTTTGTGGGTTTTTTTGGTTTTGTTTTGTTTTGTTTTAATTTTTCATATATAGCTAAAAACTTAGTGCATAGCAAACAGGGCTGGGGAGGTGAAGAAGGGGATCTGGTTGTTCCATGGAACTGCACTGACAAGATACTGTTCCTCCTTCTTGCCATACACAGCATCGTTACTGTTAGTAATTTCTATGTTGTGCTCTTGAAATAAAATGTGTAAGGCAGATGGTGACCCCCGGTTTTACAGGCTGGCAAGTACTTGAAAAGAAGGTGTTAATGTTTTTCCCCAGGAAAAGAGAAAGGAATTTTACCCTCCCCCAAAGTATTGTTTCATCTGTAATTAGCAGAGGCAAGATCATCCAAATACAGAAATCAGAGAGCTAATTGAGATAGTCTAGCAATGAGGGACTCTACTGGGATCAATTAACATGATCTGGATATTAAAGGGAAAGCAGAGTATTTCCTCTTTTTTCCTCCTCCTATGATTTGCCACATTTGTCTCTTAAATACAGACTCTTGAAAGCAAGAAACGAACGGGTTTTTCTTTTAACATTTCCAGAGCAATAAAAGTCATCAAAACGATCTTCAGTTCTGCTGACAACCTGCTTGTTTCTTTTACAGTCCAGACAGAGACGTGTACATCTGGGTACCATTGGGAAGGACTGTTGACTGGTGGTCCAACTTTTTTGCTATTTAACAGCAGAATTGCTCTCATGTTGAAACTCAGGCTCTGATTCTTAATCTCAGTACACTATATTATACATTTATGGGGCTTCTGTGCTATTTATTCCTATTGTGAGATGTCGTTAGAACTGAATATAGGTGGTTAAGGTATCTTTTTTTCACTGGTATTCTATATCAATACTGTATTACGACATACACGTGACTACATTTTACTGGTGGTCACAGGGGACAAACTTTCAGCTTTTTGAGATTTGTAGAGCAAACACAGGGAAATAATATCCAGACTGTCAACAATAATATATTAATATTTTAAATGTTTTGTTTTTTTTCCATCTAACTGGTCATGCAAGTGGCATTTCTCAAATGCCCCAGATGTGGGTTTCTGAAGCATGTAAGTGAGCCGGCGTGTCAGCCCATAAATTTAGTTCACTAGTATGCATCAGCAACGATGATTACTCTAAATGTACTGAGAATGGACTAGACTGCTTTTTAATCTGCAAGTTGAGAGTGCTCATTAAGGGAGAAAAGACGATACTTAAAGCACGTATTACTAGGCTTTAAATCAGTCCAGATGCGCTAGAACGCACTATTTCCTACTCCGCACAACATCAGTTTAGTAGCTCTTGTCAGAAGTGACAGGATGCTAACTTTGATTCAGGAAAACGTTTACTACTTTTTAGGAAGTTTTAATCTGTGTTATCCTGATCAAAGTTGAGGTTTCCTAGCTTAGTAAGAGCTGACTACCAAAGAGAAGGAGGAAGTGTTCCTCACATAGGAAAAAACCTCAATAGGTTTTGAAACTTGGTTATTGGGCACTACAAGGAGTAAAATGCAGTGAAAATGGACTGCAGTATTCTTTTTTATTTTTAGAAAATAATTTCAGACATCGGAGAGAGACTTCATATAACCTAGTAATGAAAAGCAGTTCTTTTCCTGTTCTCTGGGCCCCAGGCGTTCCACGTTTCTGAAGTTGGAACTTGACATGTACAACAAGAATGTATGAAATCTTTAAGATTTTTTTTTTAATACCCAGATAACTGGTGAACTTATTTCCTTCTCAGAAAGAAGAGACTATAGATATACTTCTTGGGTAATCAGTTCAGAACTATCAAATAAAACCAAAAGTGACTCTCATCCTCCTTCCCCACTCTCCCTGACCCCACGTGAAATGCCAAATTTGTCTGTCTTGCTTCGCATGGAGATAGATATGTAGATAATGATAGCAAAGCTATTTAAAATGCAGAACTCCTCATTCCTTGGTTTATTTCATGTTTCACTTAATCCATTTTCCATTATAATGCTTATGAACTTGGTTTTCCACACCCCCCCGCTTCCCCATTTTGCTTATGCTTTTGACTTGTTTTGAGAAATTCTTTTTTTTCTTTTTTCCTAAAGACAGATGGTGACAACACTCTTCTCTCTGTATGAAAAAGAAAACAGCTGGTAAGGTGCAAGGCGAGACCAGACCAGCAGTGCATGCCTGTTTCCAGTGTTGCAAAATCTCCCTTGGTTTTTCAGAGGAGTTGGTACATAAACTAAGCATACGGTTATCTCCCCCCGAACTGTAACCGGAAGGGGAAAAAAAAATCACAAATAAACTAAATTTACAGCATAGTATAGATTCAGTACCTTTCCGTCCTGGCTTGCATATTTAAATCCAGACTTGACTTAAGAAAAATTTATTGCAGTCTAATAACTATGAAATACTAAGAGGAAATAAAATCAATGTTGGCCCAAATCTTAGAATGCAAACCACACACACACCATAAAATGTGGTGGAATACTGCTTACTCAGTAGATTCATCTCTAGGAGTCAAACAGAACTGGGAATGACTATAAAAAATATGCAGGAAATTAAAAAATCTGTTTAATAGATGCCTGCAAATTGTTGTTTTCATAAGATCAAGGCATTTTTTATTCCCTTCAGGTAAAAAGAATTCTCAGTATTGATATATATCTGACTTTGACAGATGAAAGTCGGTTGGTTGTGTTTTTTTCCTTCTTTGCAGTAGTCGAAAGTCTCCAGGCTGCTAAATGTACACATATGAATTACAGGAATCAAGTGAAAGGCTTTGGGAGAAAAGCAAGACATCTTCATGATGTATTTTAAGTCTGGCTTTATTTACTAAAGAATGCTGTATTTTAACGAATTATTGAACCTTACTAGAATGCTAAGCATCCACTGAGCAAGAAGTATGCTTCTCTTGCCAGTCTACATCTGTAACCTGTCATACTTGTACACAGTTGCGAAGGTTAGATGCTAGAAGGTTTCCTCTTTTTTTTACAAGAGGGCTTTATCTTCATCAAGAACCAGACAGAGGTACAGTGAGAGCTGAGACTGAGGAAAAGGGGAAAAAAAGGAAAAGAATCGGGTTTATGGAAAACTGATGTTTCAAAATAGATTTTGCATTTATTTAGAATGAAAGTGTTTGGGTTTTTTTATAACCCTTTAAAAAACGGACAGAGCTTTATCGGACAGAGCTTTATCTTGTGGTTGCTCTAGAGGCGCAGAATCTGTGACTTGGGGTCTTCAGCTCTCTCCAGTTCTTACAGTCCGTTGGCAATGATGCTCAGCAGCTGCAGGCGCTGAGAGCCTTAGTGAGGTGCCTGCATCACATGGAAGGCTTGGCTCCCTAAAAACCTGCCGCATCAGTGTCTCAGTGACTGAAGGCGAGGGGAATGAGCTTAGAGAAAGCTGTCAGGGCATTATTAAGTTGAACACTCTCTGCAGAACTTTCCATTGCTGTTGATCTGGCAAATCTAATGAGCAGATGTCTTTCTCACCCTGTTCGTAACCAGCTCTAGGTATGCAACAACACCTTTTTAGTTACCTATTTGGTCACTTAAATAAGATTTCAGCTGTTTCTGAACGTTTGTGGATTTTGACTGAAGCTCTTGTTGTATGTCACCTGTTCTCAGTTTTGTCTGTACAGCTTGGCGTTTGGAAGCAGCACACTGTTTCCCTGCTGTGTTCCCCACTTTCCTAGTTGTTCCTTGGTTTTCAGGACTATCCCACCGTCTTCCTAAACTTTAGAAAGTCAGAGACCTTAATGTCATGCAGCAGATGTAAGGCAAAGGCTGTACTTTAACTAGAGGTGCTTAGTTCCTGCAAGATTTACTACTTCATGTAATGCTGGGTGTCAGATACCAGAAATGCCATAGTTTAGACTTATTTATCCATGATTGACATGACAGTATAATTGAGCCCAGGTAAGCAAAAAATCTGAAGCAAAAGTATCTTTTTGCAGTGGAAATTAATTATTATTTTTAATGGTATGTGCCTGTTTGAGGCACAATTAGGAATTTTTATCTATGTAATAAGAGATAACCCTGTCTCAGAATATGCATAACAGAGAAGTAAAAGGCCCAAAGTCTCTAGACACAATTAGAAATCAAAACAATTGCTATGATATACTGAAAAATGAGACAAGTAACCTAATGCAGAGAAGCATTCCCTATCCTTTTAATTGCTGCTTATCCTGTCTCGGTAAGTAAGGTAATTGATGTTTTACTCTCAAAATTGATCTCGGTGTTTCAGGTAGTTAGCAGACTAGAATGGCTTTTACGTCATGAAACTAAAAATTGATTCCTCTCATAAACTAATCCCAGGCTTGAAAACTTGCTAAACCTGCAGACCACCTAGCTTAAAACTGATGAGCTTGTTTGGATCTTGAGTCCACTGGACTAGATGGTGATTAATCTGATTTAACCACACAGATTATGACGACACTGTTCCTGCTCTTTTAAATTCCCCCATTCTCATTTCCCCACAGGGCCACGTACATCAGAGCTTTGAGGAACTCCAAATTATTTCTGTGCGATTCTTTCTTTATTCCCGTTGAAACGAAAGTTATTGTTGGTATCGCAGCAGACTGGCTGAAAAAGGGAGTGGGTTTCAGTTTGAACAACTTGACCCAACACCTCTTTGGAAACGTGCACCCTCTTGCAGTTGTGGGACTTACCTTGCGGCTTTGGTTTTACTTTGCTTCTTGGCAGTACACGCAAATAGCATTTCTGGAAGTAAAAGGGAGGAAAAAAAAAAAAAGAAATAACCTGCAGGACTAAGTGACTTGGAGTAATCTTGCATATTTATCTCATTGCAAAATTTAGTAAAGTAAATTCTACAAAATCTGTTTGGGTGTAAACGCAGCAAAGAATTGTTACAAACACTGGAAACAAAGTGAATGAAACATGGCGAGTTAAATGACAACTTGCTTGAGGCTATGACTATACTGTATTGAATAGACAGGCTGTACCGCCGCACTGTGAACATTACTCGCATGCAAATGAGGATGAAATGTACCTTTTGAATTGTGCATGCTAATTATTATATTAACCATGTATATTATTACGTGATGTTGAAATTAGTTATTAATATAGTCATTTGATTTATACTGTGCTGCAATGAAAACATAGATACGTATAGAGGTAGGAGAGATGCCTGCCTCTCTCCCCTTCTCCCTTGTATATAGAGCTATACAGAGGTCTATAAGAAAACTCATAGATGGAACTCGATGACTTTCAATCTGGGTTAAGATATGGCAGGAAAGTGAAGATATGTAGAGGTATATGAAGAAGAAAAGAGGTTAGATGTATTGTAAAAAGAGATGATATTTAGATCTTTCATGTATATATAGCAAAAAACTTCTGTCTTCTAAACTGACAAAGTTTCAGGTCGCAGTTTACCTTAGGGTAGCTCATCACAAAGTGTATTTTTTAGAGATGTTGGGATCAGCGCTTCCACGCATAAGGATCATGTGCAATGCGTCATTAAAATTATTTCAAAAGGTATAGATAGATACAATAGAATTTTGAAGCTACAATTTCAAGCTCGTTACCATGGAGGTCATTGCAGAACATGACAAATGAGTATGGGTGTGCATATATGTGCACGCACGTACACACGTTTAAATGTTTCCTTCTACTTTTCTATTCTTAGGACAGTAAGGCCATTGCTGTGCTCTCATTAAAAGGTGAAAGAAAATGTTTAACTTTGTCAGCTGCGCCTGATTTTTGCCAATGATTGTTCATTTTCTTAATAGAAAAGCAAAGAACATTTTAAATGAGACTTACTTGTTCAAGGTAACCTTACCACTGCTGAGTGAGAAGAATACGCTGCCCTAATGGATGCTCTTATATGACAATCTCTACATGGCTTCCATTATTAAGTGTCAAAGCTTTCTTTAGGAAAGCTTCAGAAATTCTTGGGAGAAATGTTTCATTGCAGCAAGCTGTAGCACTGCCACCAAAAATATATTGCTAATTAAAGTTTATTGACAGTCTTTGTAATGCATTCTTAAAACAAGTAAAAGCACCGAGTAGTCATTGAATGCAAGGCACTGCATCTTCTATAGTTAGTTAAGCTGTTTAGGAGAGGAGATTAAGGTACTGTGCCCTTCCTTTCCCTGTGTAGTTATTGGATTTGAGTATTGGGCAGAATAAAACACTTTCCCCTCAGGGTACCCATGCTGCGAAGACTAAGAAATTTTGAGTTTCTGCCTCACATTTTACTTGCTAGCCATGGCCACGTTGGGAGGCAAGTTAAATACTTCCAAGGCCTAAAAAGTACATCTTCCCGTGAAGGAAAGCAATTTTGGCTATTCAGAAAACAATTCCTTCAAGGGACAGCTCCTAAGTTGAGCAAGGGCATTCAGAATTACTTTAGGGGTGTGTGAATATAAATACAGAATTTGCACATCATACCTCTGCAGAGTTCCTGCTGGGGGACACCTCTCCTCACTAAGACTGGCACACATTTAGCTGTATTCAGCTATGGCACTACATTACTGTTCGAGAGCAATAGCATCCGTGTTTCTAATTTATCAAGCTGCGTGGTCCATGCTGGTGGGAAGGGAAGCTCCTTAAAGGAGATGGGATTCCTGGGTTTGTATATTCTAGTTGAGCCCAACATATTCTGCAGATGCAGGGTTCCTCTGAAGCAGTGCGGCTGCTACGCTGCGGAACACCATACACTCCCCCAAGAGAGGGAAAGAGTGGCACAGAGGGGTTACTGACACGGGGTAAAAGGTGCAGACTTTACCAGGCTGACGTTTTTCCAGAGGAGCAGGTGGGCAACCATCAGGAATTGCAGAGCACATCTCAGAGGTGGAACTTTAGGACTCCTAGAAAAATTCCTAAAAAAATTTGGAGCAGTATGAAGACATATGTATTATCCCACTGAGAAGAATCCTGGCAAACCATAATTTGAATCTATCTGCTGGTGGTGGCAGCATGTGAGGCTAAATACAGCCAGTGTTAAGAGGTAATTCATGCTCGCTTTGTTCTCATTTTCTAGTGTATTTTGTTTTCAATACTGCTGTGTTTGGCACTGCAACTACCTTGGTATCTTCTTTTAAATGAGTATTAAAAGCTAAACAACTGTTAATTGATACCTTGTTTTAATAATGCAGAAAATAGTAAAAAAGATTACTGATTTTGCTTACATTACTATTTAGAATCATAGAGTAGTTTGGATTGGAAGGGACCTTTAAAGGTCCTCTAGTCCAAACTGAAATCCATGATTTCTTACTGACATTGTGACAACTTGAAAACTTGCAAGTGATTCCATAATGATCTTTTCAGTGCAAGCAGAAGTGTTTGCAGCGTCTCACCACATCTCTGGAGCACTCTGAACCACAGTAATCTATCGCCATTTCTGTATGTGCAAGGAGCCAGAGTTACTCTTTGTAACAGACTTTTACCCTTCTTTACATCTCTAAATCTGAAATTACTTGTTTCAGTAGAGTTCCTCTGCAATTCTGTTGCTTTAAGCCTTCAATAGGTACAGTACAAATCAGAAACAAACAGGGATTTTTACATGTTGTAATAGTATCAACAGCTTTGAGAAGTGATTGTTTTGTGGCTCTAAAAGCCAAACGTACAACCTACAGTTTCACCGAGTGGTGTTATCTGAGTTGTAAAAAATTATGTGAAGTTCCTTATGGCATGTTTGGTCTTTACAGCTCATTAAATACCTGCGTGCAGTTACTTCTGACTCAAGCTTCTTGCACGTGCAGCAGTGCTCAGGTGAACTGCATAACGAGGTGCTGGGGGGATGTCAATCCTAATGCAGAGCCCAGGTCATGCTCATGCCATAAGAGTAAGAACAGCCCTAGTGCTGGCTGTACACATTTTTTCTCTCTGCAACCAAGTCATGCACCAAAAACAGAAAACGCACTTCTGTTATTGGGTACATTTACGAAGTACCACATGTAGGGTGTGGAGTTCTCTCTAAACTTCATGAAGGCATAATTTCTCCATGTCTTTGGGAACAGAAGTATCACCTGAGGGGTCCACAATTTGATAAATTAGTGCAGTAAAAGCAACCTCTGCTTCGCTCAAAAGATTTATTATAAAACCAACTGGCAGTGCGACAAAGGGTACAATACTTGTGTTTTGCTTTGTGATTTTGGGATGTGTGTGCAAGCATCGAACTTACCATTGCATTTCCTGTGCAAAACAGAAAGGGATAATTTAAAAGACATTAATGACATTTAGATGCCTACTTCCTATTGAAAACATCTGTGGATTCTAGGGATTAATTTGCATCTTGAATTTATGTCCTTGCAATTCTCTCCAAAGAGCTAAAGATAAGTAGCACTTATATGTTTCAGAAATATTGAAGTCATCCACCAAAATTTCAAGCTTTAGGTAGTGGTACATGAAAACCATGTTTTAAATGACTTGACTTTATGGTGTTCTCTTTTCTTTTTGTTTTCTGTGATCAAATTTTACTGACAAGAATATCTGTTTAAAGTACGGGTAATCGTATAGGCATGGATTCTTTCTTAGTAAGAAGGTTTAAAATTTGCACACAAATCCTACTAATGCCAGAAGTTCTTACCTGTTTAAGAAACAAAAGCCAAAACAAACCAAAAAAAAAAGGGCAAAAGAATATCAATAGCTTGACCAGCTAACTAAATTAAGCTATAGCATGATACTGTTCATTAACTCAGTTAAAACAATTGTAGAATTTAAATTGTTACAAATGTTAAAAATTCTAAGGATTTCCTGTTTTATCTGCAGATGAATAAAGTAAGTTTTTCAGATAAATTTACTGAGGATTGATTTATTATGTTAATACTGCAGATTGACATTTTAGTATGTTTTGGATCCCTTCATATAAATTAAACTATTTTATATATATATAAGTATAGATAGAGAGATACTCTTTCACTTTATAACACTCTGAAGAGTAATTTTTTAATTAGAAAAAGAGTAACTCTGAGGAAGGAGACAGATCAAAGTTTGGATATCTGTCAGTTCATTGCCTTCTTGCTGACCTGGCAATATCTTGTTTCTCAGAGCAATTCCTTCTATAATGGCCTCTTCAGCCAATAATGTGGACCTGCCAGATAAAAGCTGCGTTTGGCGTTTTTTTGTAATTCGTTAAGCACTGGTGACTGAGTGAACTTGACTTATTTTTATCAGCACACAAGCACAGCAAGTAGCCTTCCAGATGTTTACGGGTAATACGCAGGCAATGTCTGTAGTAGTAATTTGTAACATAACCAGCTTTGGCAATTGTCTGAAAATCCATGCCTGTCTCCAGTGATATCCTTGTTGTCACTCTTGTATTCTCTCCTTTTCCGTGAAGTGTCTTTCTGAGTTGTGATTTGCAGGTAGTATAACTGGCACCTTAACAGACTAGTACTAATTTGCTGTTCAAAATATAAGAAACCATTCTATGTAAAATGGAGTTCATACTTAAACCTGTCTTAATTTTATTATATGTTCTAGGCCTGTAGTTTTTAGTCATTGTCTCTGTCAATTATCTCACCTTCAAAAAATCTACTATACACCATAGCAGGTTTTTTGCCTTCTTTATGTAATGCAGACCATTAGAATTCATTTCAAAAGCTGGTGGCAATACCTGATACTCAGATATTAATTAATATATCCGATTTCTTCATTCTATATTTACACTAGCTTCAGACTTTATCACTTAATTGGAATTCATGCCATTATCCATCTTTTTTTTTTTCTGGATAGATACTTCAGGGAAAGAGACTTAACATCCATTTTCCAAAAGTTACAAGTTTTTACAAGAGTAAATTCTTGTAATAACTATGCTTATGAAACAAAAATGATTTGTGCTGCAGTAACTAGTGTAGTACACCAGGTGTGGTCTGGTAGTGTTTGTGTTCTAAAACAACTTTTTTCTTTAATTCTGTACTGGTTGTTGCTTTAACATCACAGTATTTTAAATTACATTTTTCATAGTGTCCATTTATTCTTTTTAGTGCTTCTAGTGCTTTTGCCTTCTGATTATTCCATATAATACTTACTGTGTTATGCAGGGAAATTAAATAAAATGTACTACAGCTAGTCTTTTATGTATAAAAGGAGTTTATATTTGAATACTAAGTATAGGTAAAGTTTGTCATGGGATTGTTTCACGCAGAATTTTAATAGAAGCAGAACATGCATGCAGAATTTAATTTTGAGGCTTTACCGCACAAGTGTTTTTCTAGAATGGTACTTGCAAAAAAAATTTTCTTAAGGACCTTTTTCCTAGTTTATGTTAAAGTATACAGCAAAGTAGTTTCCAATATAAATGCACCAGTGCCTTAACGTTCAAGGGTTAGTCTCATAGTGTAGATGCAAAATAAACATACGCCTATTTTTGTGTTCATGGTACTTTTCACAAAGGCGTAGCAGAGACCCACAGTTCCTAAGCTTTTAATGAAAAAACAGGGAACTACTTACATAATAGGATACGAGGTGGGAGAATAGGAAAAGCTATGGTACTGGCTGGTGTTACGCCACCTTGCAGGTCTTTTACTTAAAGGAGTGTCAGAAAATGCAGAGCTTCCAGGCTATGCTGCAGCACCACAAGTTTCCTTAAATGCAAGCTGGAAGCCAGTGGCAAATTCAGTGACATCGGTATTCTTTGTGATCTGCAGCACGCTTTGGGCGTATAACTAAGGCTATTTAAAACAAAACGGAAATAAAAAATAAAAACCAAACCCACCCACACCCCTTAAGCCCCTCAAAACTGTATTTATCAGGTAATGATGCCGGTCAAGCATTATAGGTAATCTTGCTGAAAAAAACATATCTTAGCCTGCAGCCAAGAAAAGGTGAAGATTGGACTTTGGGATTTCTCAATTGATTAAAGGAGCCATTTTACACAAGGAAATAACTGCCTACAAACTGTTTTGATTTTTTTTTTTTACAGTGTTTCTATTTTATTTTTGGAGATTTTTTCCTTTTTTGTCTCAATAAAATTATCCTGGTTGGAATATTTTGCAAATTTGAGGATAGGACGACAAGGAGAGGGAGGATTGCCTATAAAACCATAGATTATTTTTTATGGGAGATAAGATGGTCCCCATTTGCATTTACAGCTTTACAAGGATTGTAGTACTAGGCTCTTTTTTTTTTGATGGAAATGCTTAATCTGAGCTCAATGGGCCATAATAATTGCCTGTTTCTTCCCGTAGAAATAAACCTACTTGTATGTGACACTTGAAACCTTAACTCTGCTTAGTATTATGCACAGAATTGTAGACAGTTCTTCACCCAAAGATATTTATGACAGCGGCGCTACTCGATATACAATACCAAGCCGAGGGCATTTGAGAATAAATCAGTCCCTCTAGCTACTGCTATAGCACAATAACTTATGATTGTAATAAAACTCCACAAAATTAAAATTCTGTGCGTGCAAACGCACATACCTAGCCAAGAGAAACCCAAAGCTCTCTGTTATGGAACAATTTGCATATGCGTAGACATATACACTCTCTACCTCTTTGTATTAGTAATGCAATAGTCTATAGGTTTTCAGAACTGTATCTCATTTGACTCTCTTCAACATTTGGGGGCTTTCAGGAGTTGTAGGTAGAAAAAAATGTAGGCAGCTCGTAGGAAGAAGAGGATGGTCTCAGTTACTCCTTGAGGAAGAAATATTCCTGATTTTAAGTTTGAAAGCCTGTTGGTGATGCTGTAAGTCACTACCAAAGACTCTGAAAATCCCACTTCCAGTTCAAATCATCCCATATGTTTATGCAGTTACATTTTTAATGAGTCTTCTATATTTGAGCACCTCGGGCTCTGCTTTGTGACACTGAGCTCTTGAAATGGACATTGTTTCTTCATTTGTGTTTTGGGTTTTCACATGAAGTACTGAGAAGCCATTTTAAATTAATACACAACATTATTTATACATTTATTTACAAGTCCATACTCTCTCCACATATTAAATAACTTGAAGCATCATTTCTTCTAAATTCTGTAGGGCAATGAGATAATGAAAATTAATATGCAGTAAAATTATGGAAGGGAAGTGACTGTTTCCACATGAAATAGATTAGACAGCAGTGTATGGTGTATCTCCTTGTGCAGCACAGCTTTTTTGTGTAACGTGGCAAGGAAAAACCCAAGCATTTAATTTTTGAGAGAAGATGAATTCTACTGTCAGATGAGTGTCTAATGAGAGGAAACACTGATAAATAGATTTTGCAAATAGCACGAAACGGTATGGACTGTCTCGTAGTATCTAGTGAAATAAAACTAGTGCCACTGTGATGGACCACTCTATGGTTTTATTTCAGCTGTTTAATCTATGTATGAATGAGGAGAAATATGAGACCATAATTGGATAAATAAGTAATACTAATTGTGAAGTTACGTTGTGGTAAAAGCACTGTGACTGTGATCTGTACCAAGTCTTTCGCATCTGACTCTCGTGCTCCACAGTTCCTATGTAGGTATTAAATGTAACCTGTCCTTTCCTAATGAAAACAGGCATATTGTTACAATTCAGGTAATAATATTTGCGTTGTCTTTTTTGAGGTGTAAGAAGACAGACAAAAATGTTGTAGGGCCTCTCCTGGAACTGCTCTTTGAGTAGACGTCTTAAGCCGCACAGAAAATCATGGAAAAGTAATTCCAGTGTGACTGCTCACTGGAACCAGGATGGCTTTACGTACGCTTCTTTCAGAGCACAGGAAGTGTCATGTCAGTCCATGAACCACAAATGTTTGTTTATGGTAAACATCTAGAATATAAAAGACTTCAGATGTTCACTGGTTATCTTTCAACCACTGGGACTGTGCTCCATTTCAAATGACCTCAATCCTGAAAGTATTTTGAATTTGTAAATGAAAACAAATACTTCAGAATACTGTACTGTAACAGAAATGTTGTGTCTTCTACATTTTAAGCACAGTCTTTCTGTAAATAGCCCTGTCACCATCATGTTCTCTTTGCCCCGTCGCTTAAACCCCTTCTTTAAAATGACACTTTAAAAACTTGGCAGCAAAAAAGCTACCCGGGTGGACTGTTGGTATTCCTTATCAACTTGAGTAATACTGTTGCTCTCTCAATCTGTCCATTGCATCCATAGATGGGTCCTATTTTCTATTTGTGTTTCACTTTCTTCCTAGGGCTTGCTTTCTACTACATTTTTTAAATGGTAGTATAAGTACTAAAATGTTGGTAGTCTTCTCAGCACATTTGTGGTGGCAACCACTGATTAAACCATTATGCGGTTTCATAGTAATTGTAATAATTCTGAAGTTTTGGATTGGACATACTGTGACGTGTATCTGTTTATATGTATCTGTATGTTTGCACCTTGTGTAACAGATTTTGAGGTGGCCTGAAAATGTCCGAATCCGTATGGGGGAAACATTCCCAAGCGCATGCAGCGCTGCACTGAAAAAGGTGTAGTCTCAGGTAGACCTATAATGTCTGGATTTGCATGTCCTTATGAAGAGTGGATGGCTGATAAATACATTTAAAAGATCTTAAGTCTCCCACCTGCTACTGTTATTTAAAGAAAACAAAACACAATTCCGTGTTGTGTTCGCATTCATGAACTCGCCAGAGAATGACACCAGCAGGTTGCACAGAGGGTCTTTTTTTGTTTAAAATGGAGCCCGACAGCATGAGTGTCTTACAAGACTATTGTCTTATAAAAAGACCCGTAGTCTTGAACTGTTGTTCAAGTTCTTTAAAAATGTTTCTTTGATGAAATCCTTTAAAGAGAATCAATATTTTAGGCGTTCTTCCACTAAACTCTGGTATGTGAGAGCTTGACATAATGACACTCAACATATTGACCAGGTTCTTCATGCAGTCTTGAACTAAAGGAAATAAATAGTTCATTGCATATGGTTCAATCCGGAGACATAACAAAGTAAATTTAGGATTGAGAAGCACTGTATTTAAAATTGCAGGATGTGCACAAGGTTTGCTTCTAAGGTCTGTTGGTCATTAATTAAATATGTTATGGCTTTCAGTTTTTCTCGTTTATCTGTACAGGTTTACATATTGTAAATGCATTATTTATGTTTTTCCTTAAGTGCTTAGTACTGCCAGGATGTTTCTCTTAAACTGGCCCAGATAGCAAAAAAGACAAAATCGGACAGCAAGTTTGGCACTGGTCAGCTGCACAGTAAGCCACTTGTGCCCAAATGAGCCTTTCCAGATGTATTTTAATAAGCTTGAACTGCTAAATAGAGAGACAGACAGACAGATGGCATCATTGTTTAAACTATGAAAAACATTTTTTTCATTAATGTAAATTTGGTTTGTTTCATTTTTTTCCTTTTACGCTCATCCTAATAATGCATTATCCCTGAGCCTTCCTGCTTTTGTTCTGGACAGCTTCTAGTATGACGGGTCACGAGGGAGCGATCTACGTGGAAGTTCACTCTCTGAGGGAAGCTATCACTGAAATGGATTTTGTTATTATAGCTTAAACATACAGTTTGGAATCAATCATTCACTGAACTTTGAACACAGGAAATTGCCACCATTGGTGTGTCCTGCATAGCGCCCCTGTTGTCTTCCTCCATTTCTTTTAGTAAACAGAATGCCATGGATGTGGTAGATTGAGTCAAAACATTTTAAAATACAACTCATATTCATATGAAAGCTGTTCGGGTTTTTTTAAATAAATGTTGTCCTATTTGTTTTGCTGGCAGATGTGGTGTAGCAGTTGGATGCTAAGACGCAGTCGCCCCCTCCTGACTTGTACATCTTTGTTCTTATTCACTCTTTGCTTCTCTATTGTATTCTTCCACTGTTCATAAATAATTCTTTTCAATCTTAAATAACACTTCCTGTTCTGGTCTCTGTGATGTTAGATATTTGACAATTTTGTTTAAAATGACAGTAGCAGATAGCCTTATAGATGACTAAATAAAACACAGAATTAATTATCTGCTTAAATAGTCAACAACCCTTGTGCCACTGTACAAATATTTGATACGCTTTGTTTGTTTGCTTACAAACTTTGCCTTTCTTCCATTCTGAAATTCCCCCCTCCCTACCACCACCCTTGGTTTCCAAATAGCCAGTGATACTGGAAGCTTGCATGTTTGTATTATTAGCGTACATGAAGGCTGCTGTTCTGAGTCAGACTGGAGGTCTGTAAGTCCAAGTAACCATCTTTATGCATGCCTGTGGAAGAGAGGAACAAAGCTCCTCCAGAACTTTTTGCAGCATCCTGGAATTCTGTGTGGCAAAGGTGGTGTCTGTACACTTAATAGTCCTCTATAAGTTTTTTCTTTTCTCCACAGCACCTACTCCTTTATTTACACATTGTATGAACAATAATCTCTTTACTTAGTTTGGTGTGAATTGGCCACCTGTCTTTTTCATTTGTTGCCATCTAGTTGGTTTTTTTTTTTTGGAAGACAGAAGCAATCATTCTAGGTTTTCCATCTCTATGTTATTTATGATTTCATAGACACCTACTCCCAGCCATCTCTTTTCCAGGCTGAAGTATTCTGGCCTTCCTACTTGTTCCTGTCTAGGTATAATTCTTTATCTTTTAACCACCTTTGTGATCTTTCTGTCTAAAGACAGAATGCCTGTAAATCTGTGCAGAGGATGTTAAAGGCACAATCCAAATGTATTTTTCCCCTATATCTAAATGGAAATAAAATAGTAAATTCAAATTTCAGAAAGTCTTTCCAAAAGACTCTTCACAATCATCTGAAAAGAGCCTAAACTAATACCATAGAATAGTTTGCAGCTGCTGTGGAATAAACAAGTATCTTCATAGTTTACCTAAACATGCAGTCAGCATGTCCAGCCCCACCGACGTGATATAGCTGATGAAATTGGAAGAACTGGTAATCTCTCCTTGTTTATGTCATAATTTTATCAGAGAGACTAAACTTGTGAGCCATGTATGGCTGTGCAGGTCAAAGGTAATAAAGAGGATAAAGACATTACAGATGAGATGGAAGGATTCTGTAATTCCATTCTCATGGCAGTAAAGCAAATGTAAATCTGATGGGTTTTGTTTCTTAAGTAACAGTGTAATTGTTATTAATTTTTTTTTTTACTATTTTTTATTGTTTCATTTTGAATAACAATGAACATCTTTTCTACATGATTACATTTTTGGCTTCTTCTGAAGCTTTAATAAAAAATTATTACTGCTACTACTACTGAAGTGTTAGTAGTACTTAATACCTACAAAGATTACAGTTCTTCTATGTTCTGCAGGGAAGTTATTAAAAAATACCCCTGTTGAAAAAGTTGTTCTCTCTAGGCATCAACTGGAGAAAACAGGCAAATTTGGCATGAGAAAAAGATTGAAAAGAAAGGTTGAGAAAATAATGTTGAATTAAATAAAAAGCAATCACGATATTCCAGCATTCTGTAATGCATTGCATGTTCTATTCCTCCTTTTTCCCTTTGTTTTCTTCAATTAATCACCATGTTGTATGATCAGTTTTCTTTTTCTTTTTTTTTTAATGCCTGAAGAGTACCTTGAGAAATACTGGAATTAACGGTAGAGGTTGAACTCTTGTAGAAAAATAGCTGGTACATCTAGAACACAAATTACAGCATGTAAGACTGGCAGCCTTATCCAAAGAAGCTGACCAGTGAAATATTATTTAGACAAATCATTCTGGATGTTGTTCAGTTTGATAAGTGGAGCTTGTGCTGTTAGTTTGGCAAATGACTTTCTTCATTTCTTTGCGCACCCCATTTATCTACGAAAAATCATAGTGATATCTGTCTTGTGTTACGACTGCTCAGGACAAAACTGAGTCAGGTAACAGTATTGTTATGTTTGTAGAACAGATCCTACAAACAGTCAAAGAATGGGTAACTTAGATGGTTATGATTTTAAACGTGTTTGATTTTACGTGTGTAAAATTTACCACTGTCTAACTACTCACATTTCAACTAATATTTTTTTCTGAAAATTGGAGTTAAAATCTCTGTTGTGGAGGCTTACAGAGAAAAACCTAAATAATATTAGTAAAAAATCCAAACTCATTTCAAACTTGCTGTTTATATTTTCTTAACGTGAATAGATGCATCTAGAGCAGATTCAATCTAAAATTAACTCGAGACTTACGTAAGTGCACTTACAATGCAGATTAATATAATCTTAAAGTAATTTATCAATGGGTGTGAATGCATGAACTTTGAAAAATGCAATCATAAGTCTGCAAGAGATAGTCTCTTTAGCTGTACTTAATTTACTGTTTAGGGTAAGACTGTAAATAGACTTACACTGAATTCCTTTACCTTTGTTCCCTGCTAGAGAACTTTAAGTAACGTATCAGAAGAGCATTTGTCGCTGTTAGATTTGTAATTTTTACAGGGACTTTGCAGTAAAACTTCTGCTATAGAGATAGAAGGTTTAGCTTGTAACTTCTTTATTAGGACTCATTTTTCTGTGTTGAAAAATGGGCTGGCAGTTTTATTCATTTGTAGGTAGCCGTAACCTAACTTTGCCTGAGAAGTTCCCCTTTTCATCATTACAACAGAGTAAAAATGTCTCATAAAAATGGGTATCGGTTCATGTTTTAACTTTTTGTAAGTGCAAAGTAGTAAAAAGGGTACTCTGAACCTCTGAAAATATCCCTAGAAAACATTTCATCAGATTTCTTTTTCATGTTTTGTGAACCATGTTTGCCATGTACATTAATTACGGAAATGGCAATGCTAGTGATACTCACTAATAATTCTAAAATACTTTAAAAGCCAACCAAACAAAAAACCTCTCACCACAGGGTGGACAACTGAACATGAGTGCCTTCCTGAGCACCTGAGTAGAGCTTTTAAAGTTCTGTTCAAGAGGTCCTGGGGGCAGAATTAAGTTAGAAACCAGGGAGCTAGAAGGCAAAGTAGGAATTTGGTGTTTCAGTGCTGCTGTTCAGTTTCTTGAGCTCTTCCTAGAGGAGCCCCTTTCATTTTGGCAGTGGTGACCTCACAAATTGTGCTGCCATTGACTGATGATTCACATCTGCTGTTACTTGGTAGTGAGGTCTTGCTCAGCAACCAGCTCTCACGCTCCAAGAGTGTTTCCTGTAAACCTGGCAGAACATAAAGACAACAGTATGGAAAAAAATATGCATTGGAATCAAGTCATCTTCAGAGTTATTTTTATACCAGATCAGAACTGGAAGTTGTCATAGGAATAGTTTTGTGGCTTCTTGAAGCTTCTATATCTTTATTTCTAAGGTGCGCTGTGAATACGTCTCACGGTATCTTTAGTAGTGCCATATTCAGAAATATAACACAGACTTGTGATAGAAAAAGGGAAAAGCTTCTTCCTGAACTGAACTACCCGTAAGATCTTCAGAATCTCAAAAACACTTTTGTACTTCAGACTTGTGGTGGGTTCTGGTCTTGATTTCCTTTTGACCTTTGTAAATTTAAAATAATGAGTAAAAAAGTAATACTTTTTTTGCAATAATGATTCTATCTGGATCCATGATACAATATTGTGTTTAGACTCATGGCTGTGTTTCCAATATTTATTCATGTAAGATACGCAGACCTATCAGCTTTGTTGTGGCAAGAATGCTATGCTTTCAAAGTTGTTTTTGTTTTTTCTTTTTTCCTCTTGTAGAGTTCAAAGCCACAGATGAGTTGTGAAAGAGAACAACTAAGGGTAAGTGAAATGATATGCAAGATGTTCTGTTTCTTTAAAACATAAGCAGAATCTAGGTTGTGCTATTGACAGATGGATTATTTAAGAGGAACATATTTAGCTCATCTGTTGCTTGTTGGTAAATATTGTACATATCTGACTATAAAACAGTTACCGTAGAAACAGGTTTTCCTTCCATAATTTAGTGAGATTTGGCAGTAAGTACCTCTTTACAGGAGCTCTCTTGACATTCAGCATGCTCTTCCTATGCACCATGTGAAGATTTAGTAGTGGTAAAGGTCACAATGTTTCTCAGTCTTTCTCCACGACTAGATTGTTTCAAACAAGAAGACACTGTCCTTTGGGTTTGTTTTTTTTTACGTTATTATGCTTTCAGAAAGAAATCGGTGCTAAGAATGTGAGGGAACTGGCAGAAATGGTACAATCTGTAAACAAGATGGAGTTCCTGAACCCAAGTTGCTGACCTTTATTTTGTTTTCCCCTTTTCCTCTATTAAAGTGACAGTGTTTTAAACAGGTTTTAGTCCCTGCACCCTTTAAATGTTACATATGCCACGTATCTCTGCAGGTGCTTTTTCATCACAAGTATTTCCTTGTTCATTCTAGTATTTGTTTGGACAGACATAAGAGTTTGCATTAATAAAAAAAAAAAAAAAAAAGAAACCTTTTGAGTTATCCAAGTGTTGCTTAATAGACCTGCATTTATTGATACAACATGATGGGTATTTTCCTGAAATCCCATATGCAAGTAGAGAGGAGGAGGCAGGCCTGAAGGAAGTGTAAGTTTTTATGCTAGCATAAATATTATTGGAAATAGAAAAAGCAGCATTTTTCTGTTTGCAGTTTACTAAGCATCAGCAGTGCCAGCATGACTTGCAAGTATAAATAACATATTCTTGTCTTAAAATAAGTTGTGCCGTGTTCCTAAACATTTACCTATTCATTAGATTAGCCTCATAGACATATCTAGGTGCTTCAGCTGGTGTTCACCAGGATTGCAATAGGATTTTTGGTAAACAAGTTATGCAAGAATGATGCATCACATATTGCCCTTGATTCTTCTCTTGCTGATATGTGACTGCATTGCTATTGTACTGAAGCTGTAGAGACAAAGCTTTGTTTTATCGGTAGTAATGTCTCAACAGAGCAGTTGTCAAAGTTAAATATTGCTACAGTACCTGAAGGACAATCTTTTCAAGCGGTAGCAGTGCCATGAGAACAAAGGAAGTTTTCATTTGTTTTTATTGTTTTTATTAAGTTTTCTCCTTTGACTGAAGAAAAACATTGTTTTAAAATATAATGGGAGGAGAACCCCAGCTCGCTTTTCGAGTACATATGCATGCTTTTTCTAACTAGTGAATAAAATGTGATGCAGTAAAAGTTTAGGTATCTTTCTATTCCAGTATTACACATTTACATCTAACAATGAGCTCAGTGCTTATGATGCCTTTGTGTCATATCAAAATGTGACTTTTTGTGACAACTTAGGAAAAAACCACATCTCTAACCTACTAAGATGAGGTACATCTCCTTCCTCTACTGCTGTGATGTTCCTGTTACTTTTAATATAGTTATCAATGTAAACTCTGTTCCTGAGACTGGGGTTCAATGAAAGCAGTACACTGCCCCACAGAGTTGGAGCTCGTGGTTGTAGTACAAGAAGTATAGCCACCAAGAAGACTCACGTAGACAGACACAGCGAGAGCAACAATTAAGTGCCGAGCACGGTAGAGCTGTTCCTTTCCCCTGTCTGGTCTTCAAATGCCCAAACCTTTACCGGTACCCATACTCCATTCTAGTTTACAACAGCTTATCTGCTGTGACAGAAGGTGACAGTGAAATTTCAGTATACTGTCTGGAGAAGTTATAGTTCAGTACTGGCACCTTTGACCCTCTCTAGTCATGCTGTGAACAGCCCCCCACTGCCAGGTTCGGCACCTTCAACACTCTTAAGGTGTAACTTGACCATTCTGTCACTTTTGGGTTGGCTTCCTAACTGAGTTAAGTTTTTCAGGCCTGCAAGGTTTGTTTGGGGGTTTGTGACCTACCGTGAATACTTGGATGTGAGGCAGTCTCTTCAAAACAAAATATTTGAAAGAATTGAAATATAACAAGAGAACAGGATTAAAACAACAAAATACCAACATCCATTTGGGTGTGTTAAACTGAGTTAAAACTAGATTATTCTAATTATTACTATTCATCTAATAATATAATAAAAAGACAGGTTATCTCCCACCTTCCTTGCTAAGTCTAAGACAACAAAGACGACAAAGTGTCTGCCACTCTGCTTATCTGATTCCCTAGCCATCCCTTATTCCACAAGTCCTAAAGAAGTTCCAAAATTCCAAAGAAAGGCACTTTAAGAAATGCTTGTTTAAAGCATATTAATGCAAATAAATCATTAGACATTGTGTGGCTATAGAAAGAAATATCCGAATCATACTATTATAATTTATTCAGGCAAGATTTCTCACTGCTTATATGTTTCATTGGCTTTTAAATGCTAAATGCAAAGCAGAGACACTGTCTTGGAATAAAGCATTTAGAGTAATGAAACTCTTATTCATATTGGAGCCTCTGCCCATTATACGTTATACTTACAATGAATGATAATTCTAATAATTAAGCAAGTCTATATTTTAACCCCTTTCTGTACAAGTTGTGAAAATGACAGTAACTGCAAGTTGATAAGTTATTCACCTTGCCAACCTAGTACAATTCCCAGCTAGACTTTAATGTCTATACGTGAATTATTTAAATGAGAATTCAGAAACTATGGGAATTTTATCTCTAGCACACCTGGTTGATTTTTGGTTGGGTGGTTTTTTTTTTTTTCCATTTGGATATATAACACAAGATGACTTTGGTATATTTCCATCCGATTAAAAAAAAATAAAATTAAAAAGCATTAACACCATTTTTTGTTTTCCTCTGTCTTGGAAATTATTTTGATTGTGCTGCCTTGAATATTTTTTTTTCATATTTCTGTAATTTCTTTTCTTTTTGCTTTCTAATCTGGCTTCATTTAAATCAAGTTGTACTAAACAATGTGGCTTTGAAGGGAAATTGACTCATCAGTATTGCTCTCTCCAGCTCCATCCACAAAGTGCTCTTTGTCAGTATTGCCTTTAAAGGAAATAGTGATACTGTTTAGTCTTCCTCGTTCTGTTTTGTGTTCTCCAGTCCTGATTTATAAATCCCTTCTTGGACAGATACACCTTATGCTCTTCTCTGACTCTTTCCTACTACCACTTGCTGTTTTATGAGTTGTTGTCTGGAGCTTAATGAAATTGTCATTCTGATGCATTATAAATGACCTGTAAAGACACAGAACTCACAGCTTGCTCCAAATCACTTAAAAACACTTTTCTTCTTGTATTTGGGCCTGAAAAACAGACTTTGAAACGTGAATGATAACGCCATTTAAGGCTGTGAAGAAAATCAGGATACCAGCCCTTGATAGAAATAAGCTGTAATACATAAAGCTATAAAAAAGTGTAGCAACAGCCTCAGAAGTCTGTCTGCTGCTTCCACTGAACCTTCCTTACTGTCCTGACTTTAACGCGGGATTATATTTTTTTATCACAGCCTAAGGACATTATTTAAACTTAGAGGCTAGCTTAAACCTTACCGAGCTTTACCCAACCTTCCTTTCAACTAAGAAAATATTATTTTGCAATATCAACTCAACATAATTGTTTAAAGTGAACTTTTGTATCTGTATTTACATGTATGCATTTTGCCATATAAGCTAATGCTTTCGGTCCTTATGCGGCAATACTTGATGAGCTCTCTCAGGTGGGCATAGAGCAATTTTGAACTCTAATGTTAGGAGGGTTTATAAATGTTCCTGTGAATACCAATGAGGTCTAGTGGTAAATGGTGTGATTAACTTCCTTGATCTGAAATTTTAAGTGACCTAGTTGTTCCTCTAATTAACAGCTTCTTTCACATTCATTTATTATCAAGATGCGTTTTATGCAGCCGGAGTTCCTTCTCTGGTCTGAAACATGGAAAGGGCAGGGTCTTACTATCATCTTGTATTTAACATCAACTACTTATTTTTTATAGTACTCTAATCTTCAAGGAGACAAAAGGATGTTTTGCATTCAATATCATTCTATTTGTCTTGTCTTTTATACAGTAAATGAATAAGCTGCAACATGCAGCCAAAAATCTATTAAAGTTATGCCAGGTAGACGGAAGACAAAAGCAAATGCATTTATGTCCAGAACCATTTTTGAGCACCCACAATCCTGCCACATTTACCTTTCTTCATGTCTTTGTTCAGTGCATTAATTCATCAGGCTGTAGGGTCTGTGCAGATGGGGTTTTTTGGAAACTTCTTAAAGAAAATTTTTGAAGCTCATCATTGTGGTATTTCTCCAGTGATCTAAGAATAATCCGCTGATAATTTCTGTGTACAATGTTGCTCTGATGCACTAAGGAGGTAAACTGTGATTCAGTGGCAGATGCTGATTTTTAAATCTGTTTGAACTGAGGGGGAAAAAAAAACCCATAAAACAACAGTAAAGAGGAAGAGAATCAGAGTGGAAGTGATTTGTGAAGTAGATGTTATTTTTGAGCATTTTCTGAAATTAATTTACTGAGGTGATAGCATAGCAGAACTTACGTGGCGGCTGGCCAAAGAACCTGGGCTTTCAACCTCTACCTTTTCCCACACCGGACTGGAGACAAGGAAAGGTATATGAGCTTGTTTCATGAGTCGGTGAACAATCCTACCTTGTTACCAGAAAGCAACACAGTAATTCATAGCGTTTCTGCAAAACTGGGCCATTAATACAAATGTCACTGTTTTTTCTCTTCCTTCTGAAAATCTCTTGGTATGCATTTGCAAACAATGTGCATACTTTTTCCCTGGAAGAGTAATCTGGAACTACCTAGTATTACACATGCCTCTCTTAAAGCAAAAAGGGTTAAAAGGGGAAACGCTAAGATATGCAAGTAGAGTTGGGTTACTCCAATGCATGTTTACTACCCATCCTTTTCTTAAGAATTCAGGTAGGTTATGCGGCATTTGACATGCTAGACAAGTGGCTCAAAATGATCCTCCTTTAATTTCTGTAGTTATTCTTGCAGTGGGCTGTGTGTCATCATCTATGTAGGCGTATGGTGAAGATACAGGTAGGTGAGTTTAATAAGAAGGCATCGTATTTTTGGTTCCTGGTGTGTATTACACATTGACATAGAATGAACTTAGAGAAAGCTCACTCACCATCTTACAAACTATGTTTGCAGTGGTTCCATAAAGAGTAATTCACAGCATAGTTTGGAAAAAAATTACTGGAACTAAGACCTAAAGAAGAATAAAAGGATTGTAAATAGCCCACCAAACTTTTGGGGAGGGAGGTTAATTGTCAGGCTGTGATTTCATTTAAATTTTCAACTAGCTTGAATTTAATGTGTGCAAAAAAAAAAGGGGGCAACCAAAGAAATGTGATAAAATCTATTTCAGTCCTGCTGGCAGTTCTGGTATTCTTTAGGAGCCTTCCTAAGCATAGTAACTGTACTAAGATAACACTGGCCTCCAATTTGTTGTTTAATAACCATGATGATTAAAATTGTTATGGTTCATGTTTAAAGTGAGGATGCTGTTATCCTCTGAAAATGCCAACTGCTAATAATATGCTCCTTTGCTCAAGAGAAGTTTGCAGCACTTCCGTCTCTTGAATAGTGATGGTGCCAGTCACATCAGGTTTCTTTAAATTCTTTCAGGAATAGTAAAAGAAGCCTTTAGGTATTTGCCTTTTTCTGCTGCTGATGGAATGCCATTCAGAAAACCTTCCATTTCTTTCCTGATGTTTTGGCATCTCTCTCTCAGAACAGTAGGCAGAGGATTTTCTGCTGTTCAAGTGCCACTTTCTCTTGAATTCAACTTTGATTTTTGCAGAGTCAAGTATTTTCTCAGTATGATGCTTCGTAATTGCTGAAACTGAAGAGTTACAGTAATATTTGGTGAGGCTGAAGCAATGTTTTTAGTTACTACCTGTCCGTTTAGGGTGACAGACAGATTCTGTCTAGAGCTGCAGCACACCATCTGGAATTTGGCAGCTACTCGATGTACATTTGAAGTCATTTTTGTATACAGCTAGTCGAGGATAAGCATTTGGTTTGTGAGGTAGTTCACTAAATGTAGTCAAAGTTCAGGAAGTGGCAAACTTCTGAGGGGAGAGAAGAAAATAGATTTAGATAGTATAAAGGCTACTGAACCAATACTCAACCTTAATTCACTATCCTGGTGCTCTCTTCGTCCCGCTACAGAAACATTAGCAATACACAGTACTGGATCCACGCTCTATTTGGTAACAGCTTTTGCACTCAGAACAGCAACTTTTGGTTCAAACTTTCTACAATGACTGCAGCTTCTTTGCAGAACACTCGCTGTTATCAGTGATGCTCTCCCAGAAAAGAATATTTTCCTGCTTGTTTTTGTATTTGTTGAGAAGGAGGTCTTTTTTAACATAGCTTTTATAATTTCTCTTTGATCATCTTGAAAGCAGACTGCTAAGTGCACAGCTTTAACAGTGTTTATAGTATCTTGACTTATTATTTCAATGTTGAAATATGTTGCTTACTCAACTTGACTAGCAAAGATCATAGCCCTCTTTAATGTCACATCTACTTCAAGAGGAAACACTATCTAGTTTACAGTGCAATTTGGTTTTTTTTTTTTGTTTGGTTGGTTAGTTTGGTTTTTTGCAGGTTTTTTTTTGGTTGGTTTTGCTTTTTTCCCAGGACACTTCCACAAGGCCTTTCTGGCTTGGGTGGGGGATTGTGTGGTTTTGGCTGGGCGGTGCTGTTGGCTCATATTATTTTATTTTTTTTTTTTTCACTAGAGTCAATTGAAAAACCTGAAAAAGCTTTTCAGTTGCAGGTAGATCAGCTGGATTTTTAACATACTGTTTGGTTCTTCTACGTGGTTGATTTCTATTCCCATTTACTTATATCAAGTAACTGACTCAGCAACTAGATTTTAAAAGGGAACAAGACAGGCACTGAGAGTATTATAGCTGAAAAAAATAATTTACATCAACAATGCAAATGATGTAGTGCTATAAAGATGTATACCCATTGTGTCACACTGACTCCTTGAACCAGTGCTGTTTAAAGTAGAGAGAATGAAGGAATATTGATTATAATATGGACATCATGTTCTAGTGTTGATGCTAATGGTCTTTTTATGTTCTGTAAAATCTTTCTACACCTTACTTGTTTAAACTGGTCAGGTTTACTTCTCTACTAAACCATTAAATTATGCTGTTTTAAGTAGCTGCCAAATTTTTTTAAAGCAGCAAAGTTACAAGGAGGAATAAGTTAATCCTCAACAAAAATGCAGATGCATACGTCAATATTAGTATGTATATATATACATACAAACACATATCTATATTATATATGGAAAAAATCAGTTTAAGAATTCAATCCTACTGACTTGTAGTTGACATACAGCAGAGCATATATACCATACTGTTTATAGAAAGGGTAAAATCTTGGCTTCGGATACACCAGGATATATATACTATTTCTTAGTCTCTTGATTATTTTTTTTTTCTTAGAGTAAGAGAACCTGGACAGTAATTGTGTTCTGTTCTATTCTGCAGCAAAATCCCAAGTTGCTCTAAAAATGAAGTCTTTCTGTGTGTTCGACAGAAATGGTTCTCTTAGTACAGAATCCCAAGCTACTGTATATAATTTCTGGGAAGCAGGATAGAGAAATAAAAATAAGCTACTCTAAACAAACAATTATGTTTTATGAAGCTGACATTAGTTTTGAGCTCCTCCTGTTGTTGGAAGACAAATCAAGGTAAGTACAGAATTGAAAAAACACCCTTAGTTCTGCTATTTTTCTCCTCTTCACAAAGCCTTACAGCAAAATATTCTGTAGAAAAAAACTATATTAACCAACAGTTCCACGCTTTTCACTCTGTTTGCAGAAGCTGTTGGGACAGTATGATCAGCAAACAAACATCCCTGCTGCATATATATCTATTTGATGCTTTCCTAATAAAGGGCAGTCCTGGAGACCATAACCAGTTTGGAAACTGCTATACGTAAACATCAAAGCCTGAATTGTATCTTCTAATTATTAGAGTGCAATAAACTCCCACAACGTGCTGCTGTGCTAAGAGGAGAAGTATGAATTGCTCAGAATCCCACCTTTTTGCAGTCTTGAGAAACAGCTTTGGAAAGTTATTTTTAAAAAAAGAGAAGGCGGCCATAATCTGTCTTTGTTACTCACATTTGGGATTTATTTTACCTCTTTATTTGTCCTGTTCATTTAAACAGGGGCAAAATACTTCTGTAAAAGTACATGTACGTCTGCAGGTTGAGAAATTATTATTAGCTTTAACTACCTTCATATTGTAAAGTACCTTTTTAATATTTAAGTGAAATTGACAAATGACCACATAATAGGTAGAGAAAATATGAATGTAAATACATAAAGTGGAAGTATGAACGAAAATACAATGAAAGTACATGCTAGTTGTACCTGGAGAAAAAAGTCAATCCTACTGCTTGTTTATAAAACCTTGATAATCTCCCCAAAAGTACAGAGCAGATGGATTTTTTTGAATGTATTTAATCTGTACCAAGTATGGAAAAGTAAATTTGTCAAGTTACACTGGCAGTTCATCAAAAGAGCAACACATGACAATTATGTTAATACATGTGGACTACCCACAGAAAAAAAACATTCTAAGTCGAACTAAAAATTAAAAGTGGAAATAACAGCTGTAAGGTACTGATGATGAAATCCCTGCACATCACCATCCTAATATTCTCAGTCTGTGTCACTGAAGTTGGGTAACTCCCTTGCTCAATCTATTGAATGAGCACCTGAGGCAGATCTTGTGTTTTAGATGCCACAGTCTTCCAAGAGGAAACAGAGACTAAAACCATGCAGGTGGTAGGTCCTAAAAGATCACGATGAGATCGTGATGAGAAAGGAGTAGGTCTCTGCTGGGACCAATACTATTAAATATCTTCCTCAATGACATGGTGAGGTCAAGTGCACCCTCACCAGGTTTGTGGATGACACCGAGCTGAGTGGTGTTATTGATACACTAGAGGGAAGGGATGCCATCCAGAAGGACCTTGACATTCTTGAGGACTAGGGCCTGATGAACCTCATAAAATTCAACAAAGCTAAGTGCAAGGTCCTGCACCTGGGTTGCAGCAATCACCAACATCAGTACAGACTGGGGGGCAAACTGATTGAGATGGAAGAAACAATAAAGTGGGTATTTTTGTATTTGTCGCATGATACCTAGGGGATCTACTTTATAAACCAGGAAATTGTGAAAGGTAAGAATCCTTTGCTGATTTGTAAAATCTTTGTTGTTTCTCACCCCTGGGAAAAGCTGACCTTGACTTAGGAATGTTTTCTCCCCCACATCTGTTTGCTGTTGTGTATTTTGAAGCTTTAATCACATCTGTTATCTTTAAAGAAAGTATGGCTTAGACAGGGGGAGGGAGATGTAAAAACCAAGTACAGCATTTCACAGGCATTTTTCATCCTCCACTAATATTGGAAATGTAAGCCCTTATATAAAGGGATGGCTACGGATGTATTCCAAATATGTAACCAAATGCCATGTTAACTGTTATTCCATGGATAATGGGCAAAAATACAGATATAATCTCTGTTTACAGGTTCACTGGGGCAATTTATAGTATTTCTCTTTCATACACTAGTTGTCTCTTCCTTTGGATTCTTAAGATCTCTTTGAGAACAATAGTGAAAGTAAAAAAGTGGCCTTCATGTCAAGGTTTCTTTCCTACTTGATAGTAGCTGCCCTCCAAAGAGCACATAATTAATAGTTTAATTACCTTGATTTAGTCATATTGTTTGGTTGGTTTTCCCTACATGCTATAGATTACTTCAAATGCTGTCAGCTCATTTGTCATTTTTTTCCCCATTCTCTAAACTACTCTTTGTACAACTGTTTTCATCATTGTTAAAAATCATTTATATATCACCATAAATTACAGGTTCTTTACAAGCACATAGTAAGATACCACCTTTGCCCCAAATAGTTTATGGTTCAGATACATCCTTGATTACTGGTGTACCTTTTTTACTTAACACAATGGCCTGGGAATTTTAAGGTATATTGCATCAATCTCCAGTTTTATTCCCAGAGTTTTTCATCATCAAACGATGTTGATCACACCTCTATGCCTCAATTTGTGATGTAGGTAACTAATAATTTGTTTTCTATTTAGCATGAAGGTATTGTAAACACTTCTGCTTACTAATAATTTCAGACACATGTTTTTGTGCATATACATTTGCAACTACAAGCTGCACGTGCTGGAAGAAAAATCCAGACTTTTGTTCATTTAGCTCTCACACCTCCTGCACTGCTCCCCCCTCCCAGTTCTTTTTTCTTGATACTGTAACAGGCATTTCCATTTTTTGTAATGAAAACTCCTAGGAATTTTGATGCAATACTGCCACAGTGCCCAAGATGACATCTTCTGTAATGATGCCTTTGAAAAGGTAGTTTGTTTTTTGGACTTTGGCTCATTTGCTAGGCTCCGCACTCAAGGATATCTTATACTTGGTCTATTTTCTGATATTTCCCTGAAAAGTAGCAATCCAAAATAAAGCAAAGGAATACCACTGTAATTATTTAGTATTCTTCTTTCACCTTTAAATATAAATTAAAAAACAAACAAACAAACCTGTAAATATAGGAAAGACTATAAACTCGCTTACCAATTTAATTTATCCTAAGCCCTTGAAATATCTAGGTCTTGGGTGCTTGTCATCTTTCCAGCATATACTCAGATGGAAACATGGAGTCCAGTAGAGGATTGTGGGATTTTCTTTCAGTTATGATAATCTTGTATCTAGATTATCTCTTTTACAGGGAAAGACAGGAAAATACTTTGAATGTTCATCAGTGACTAAAAGATAATGAAAATTTTCTAATCTCGTATGTATCCAAACTTAGTTTTTTCATATGCTGACATCAGAGCAGAGCAACCATGGTTTGCTGGCAAAGCCGTGCAGTTCTTTCTGTTTTGAAAATAGTAAATAATGCTTACTGTAAAGTTTTCAGATACAATGGCTGCAGAAAAATAATAGTTTACATACTCTATTCAGTACATTAAAATAATGACTGACACAAAATAACAAAAAATGTCTTTTTCACTGATTTCTTGTTCTGAAAAGGTATTAGAGACTTATCCTAAATAATACATAATGGTATTAGGGTTACATTTAACTATCAGAAAGACTTTTACCATTTTTAAAGGACTGTGTGACTTACAGCATATAAATTGTATAACGATATGAAAAACACTGGCTTTTATTTGGATTCACAGAAGTTTTCTGATGGTTTTAAACTTTCTCTCTACAATAAATATGTGCTCCTTTTTAGGATAGGTAAGCAAAACCTACAAAGCTCTCCGAAAATAACCCATTTGACCAAAAAGTAATAAACACATCTGCCCCACATTTCTTCTGAAATCTTAAACTTCGAGCTTATCTGTTTTTTTCTGGGATTTTTTTTTCGTTTCCTACTTTAATCTCCAGGAAGTGTAGCTAAGAAAATTACTATATAGACCAGAAATTATTTATGTACATGAAACCAGAGGTGACATGAAAATGGCTATAGTGTTCATGAATCAGTGAACAGCAGTCAGTTCAAAGGCTGATAAAAATAATTATGAATAAATTCTACTAAAATGCTCCTGGGATAAATTCTTCATTGCATTAGTTAGATCTTCACTATGTCCCAGCTACTGCTTTGTGCTCCTGATGGCACTGAACAGTCTCCTTCAGTAGCCATGCACTTGAAGGACTGGGAAGAGAAAAACGGAACCGTGTGGAAATCTTTGGGAGACGGGTGAAGTGAAAACAAGTCTCTTTCGACAGCCTCCATGAGGAGTAATTGTGGGGAATGAGAAACTTGCTATGAAAAGATGCTCCTCTGCCAAAGCCAAAGGCCAATGATAAAAAAGGCGTCTGAAAACCTTAATAAAATCAGTCAACAGAATTCTTTTTAGTCCCATGCAAAGAAAACCTCAGTAACCTACCGTAATAACACAGTGAGGTAGACTGAGATGCATTTAATATACAGTAATTAATGGTTGAAATTGTAAAAGCAAAAAAAGAGTTTCTGGAAATCTTATTAACACTTCTGTACTTACTTATTTCAAAAGTTGTATCAGTGACACGACTGGTGTAGTTAGTAGAGTTCTCATAAAAAATGTTCAAAAATTCTTAATAAATAAATGTATGCATAGAAAACAACATTGTAAAAATTACAGCTATGTGGTCACACACAACTCTCTTCTGAGTACTCATATTCAGAAGAGCAAAGATATATGGTGCATATAGTCAGGGGTGTTAAAGATCTCACCTGGGTATAACCACATTGCCAGCTGTGAGGAGAAAGCTTCTTTGTTATTAAGTATTCCCCCAGAAGACTGTCTCCGAACCACCAGCTGGAATCATTATAAATACAGCTGGTCTGAAAACAGAATTTCTATTCCATACCCTATTCAGATATTGCCCAGGATGTTGTCATTCCTAATCTGAAGAATCACAGAACTGCCCAGGTTGGAAGGGACCTCAAAAGATCATCTGGTCCAATCTTTAGAAAAGGTTGAAAGCAAAAAAAAAATCTCTTTTGTTCAAAATGTATGATGAAACTGTATTTCCACATTTGATTCGGAATCATCCAAGCTTTATTTTGAAAGCATGGGAAAATGCTGAAGTTATTAAAAATAGCAAAAATTTATGACATATGCAACTGTAATCATCCTACAATTAGTATGACGACATAATGTGGAGAAAACTCAGTTGAAACAAACAGTTTTGACATTATTACAGTAAATAGCAAAAGCAGATTTATGTTCGTACATGTTTTTCTAAACTAAATTCCACCCAAATGCTTACCACATTCCCGCATTGTTTATTTTGCTCTCTTGCTGAAACCTGAAGTACAGTATTGATGCATTGCTCTGCACTTCCAATAGTGCATGATGTGGAGCACTCAGTTGTATGGCTTGGCCTTTTGCCTGCTTAGGTTAGTGCTGGAGGCACAGGGGGTACATGCTTGTTCCTTTGCCAGTCAGTGTGAAGAATGTAAACAGTATTGGAATTTGTAACATAGAAATAGTCTTAAAAGCTGTATCGTAGGCTAAGACAATTTTAGCATATATTTAATTAGATGTTTATGCACTCTGACTTGCATGTTTGAATATCCATAATCATGGGAGACCTTAATGCAGAACATTTAGCTAATGTGAAGACTCACTTTCTGTATAGAGAGCATCTGAGTTTAATGCTCAGAGGGAAACAATGCAAAATATCACCACTGAGCAGCCATATGGGTTTTATGCAGTCTGATACTGCAGTCTGGGAGTCTCTCTGCCTGTAAAGAATGAGCATTAATGAGCTCTACTAATTTAGAATTTCCTTTTTTGAAGTGCAGGTCATAATGGAAAACAACCCTTGCTAGTTACCATTTTGCTCTGTGTAACGTGTACTTTGGATACATTAACTAAACAGAAGCAGGGTACATGTTTCTGAATGTTCTTTGCAGTTTTTTTCCATATTGGCACACTAAATTTCATATGTCAAAAAATCAAAGTATCTTCTGAAATGCTTTAATATTGTTTATTTGCAATGACCACTTTGCAAAGATACTGTGGTTTAGCAAGGTCTTGCTCAGTGAAAAGCAGTAAGAGACTCTGATGCCTTTGATCAGCATTTTGCAATTTACTCTGCACGTGGAGCCCAACTGAGACTAATGTAGTTCCAGAGAGAAGTGATAGTGATATTGTTACCTAAGAGATGCTGCTCCTTTTTCTTATGTGCATAGTTTTCTTTGAAGACAAAAGCAGCAGATGTTTGCTCTACCACTTGCTGATTCTCTCTTTTAGTCCAACTCAAAGTATCAACAGCCTTTTGTCATGGGGAGTACTTCAGAACTGCGGAGTGATCTCAGGCTGCATCAAAATGTTGCCACCATGTTAGTGATTTGTCTGCGATGAAAGATGGTAGTGTGAAGTGAAGAACAATCACTCCTTGTGATGCTACTGGAGAATTTCCCTCATGAGGAAAAAAGTTAATCTGTTTTCACACATAGTCCAAAGTGAGCATTTCCAGTCTACATTAACAGAAGAATCTACATTTTTATTTGAGACTGAGATTGTATTTCTAGAATTTCACTGTCCTCAGAATAAAGTGTAATTTATTTTGTTTTGTTTTGTTTCTGTGTTGGTACACGTGCATTTGCTGTTGGAAATAGTTAACTTTGCTTTTTGTTGCTGGGAAAGAAGTATCCAGCTGATGTGAACCATGAACCCCTTAGGAAAACAGAAAATACATAGAATCAGAGCATCTCAGAACACAAATTAAATATTTAGAGCACAGGCTGGATCTCTTCTAATGGAGAGAGTCTGAGGTAAGTGGGATATCTCTAATGTACAGTCAATTTAAAAACTGAAAGAATGGGCAGCTAATGTAAGGAGACAATACAGTGAATATTTTGGTTTCAAAGAGAATTGCATGATAACTGAACTTTACAACTGTGAGAATGCATGGTCAGGGAATCCAACCTCACCTTGCTGAAGGCATTTCTGATAGTACCAGAAGGCAGTGGAGTGGACTGAAGTATGCATAGGTTGGTTTGCTTACTGGCTAGTTTATTGGCCTTTTGGTGGCTGTGCAAATGGGTATAGAATCAGTGGATTGTCCTGTTTTCTAATGCTTGATACACACAGGCAAAAGTTTATTTTAAATTTGACCTTTTTTTTTTTTTTTTTTGCAATAAGCTGCACATTCCTAAAATTTTTAAGACCAGGAAAAATAATTGTTCCTACTATGGACTATGGGGACGTTGGAAAGGGTATAGTGACCAAGTTACTATCTGCTAGCACTGTGGGGGAAGCAATGCAGAAGTCTGTTGTCTCAGTGTGTTCCCTGGAGCAATGTTGTGTGCTTTTACCTGCAGTATGGATTTACAGCTACTTAACTATGCAGTATTAGTGTAAATACAAGTACTTCTTTACGGGTAGTTGCATGTTGCACTTAACTTTCTTTTAGCAATACCTGCTCTTCAAAAACAACTGTGTCCTGTTTAAAGAAATTCTAAATCTAGAGATGAGTTCTTGTACTTTTAAGCATTCAATGTGAAGAGAACAGACCATGGATAACTGCATGCAGGTCCATTCACACATACGTTATACTCCAAGAAGACAGGAAGACATTCCCTCTACCAGACTCCCAACAGGCATTCTTCATCTCTTTTTGTCTTTTGATATTCCCTGGGTTCCCTTACATAGTTTGGACTGATGGGCAGAACTTTCCCAATATATTTGAAAATAATTTGGTATCATTTCTGCCAATCAGAACCATTTGGGCACACATGTGCATATACCACATTGCACATACTAAGAGAACACTGATGCAGCCTTAACTATTGCCTCACTACTGATTTGTCATTAATACACAAATGGTTCCAGTAAACGTCAAGGGTTTCTGGAAAAACATGATCTGAGACCTATTAAAGGGGAACGTTCAGTGAGTCTCAAGGTGGAAGCCAAAAAAAAAGAAAGGGTTATGGAGAATATATGCAGATATAAAGATGATGGAGAGAGTCCTACAAGACACAAAATGAAAGGCAGGCAAAGATGCCCAGAGTGTTTTTGTGGTCTGGAAGGCAGCCAAAGAGGCATTGATTTATTAAAGAGCAGCGTCACAGCTTCCTTTTCTCGATGTGATGGTGCCATTAGAGCTCCTGGAGCAGTCTCTGATTTCCTTGAGAATGAGGAATAGGAATTTCAAACAAAACATCAAAAAAGATTCTGAAGCCAGTTATTTCCTAGACCTATGGCTCTGCCAGACCATCGCTTCGGCTGTGTACCTGATTGGAAAATTCTGTATGTAAAGTATCTGCTGGGGATTGCACATATTAATTACCTGCTTACTAAACACCGTGCCTACTTGTGTTAAAAGTACCCTAGCAATTGTGCACGTAAGTTACTGCACTCTTCAATCATGAAGTGATATACAAAAACTAGCTTTAATGGACAGGTAATCTAGAAATTGTGAGTCACCAGTTAAAAATGATAGCTCTTTTGTTAACTCAGTGCTGTTCTTTAATAATATACTGGGAGTGACAAGCATCTGTAGCATCATTTATTTTTCCATCTCTGTAGATAGCTGAATTTCTTACATCATTTCTTTTCCACGTTTGCTCTCTGAATGTCTGTGTATTTTAGTTTCGTAGATTTCCATCCCCCCCTTCCCCCCCCAGTGCCTCCCTAAAGTAATGCCTCCTATGCCTACTTGTCTGTCACTTTACATGCCTGGAGATGGGCAATACCTATCTCTATCAGGACTTTGTTGTAGAGGCCTTTCTGATATTGTGAGGAAAACAGTGGAGATCCTGGGCAGCGTAATGGCAGGGCTAATTCCGGCATTCTTCCCAAGAAGAGAAGATTTCAGGTGACAGATGAGCAGATTGTTGCCTTGGTCTCATCGCTCTTTTAACAGTACTGCTGATATCAGTACTGGTACTGTTGGCAGCCTCAGAGGAGGCAGTGTGCTCTTGGCACACACTGTCCTGTCGATATGCATGCCCCTCACCAAATGAAAACAATGATATAACTAACTCTCAGTTACGAGGCTGTTCTCACCTTGTTAAAAAACAAGTGTGACAAGGAGACAGAGCATGAATTTGTTTTGTCAGATATATACTCAGAAATAACAACCGATAGGTTTGCTGTGATAAGTTCTATATGATGGCTTTGCAGAAAGGTAGGCTGTTTCATGATTTACTGAACTATTATAAGTGATAAAACTGATCCATTTGTTATCATCCAGTGCATAAAGACTTCAGGATTTAAGGAGCCTGCACTAAATAACAAAGCAATTTATAAACTCATAAACTGAAAATTACAGGGAAGTAGTCCTTAAGTCATTGGTAATAGCACCCTTTTATCATATTAGTGATGATTATCAAATATTAACCCCTACTCCCCTCTTTAAAAGAAAATCTTACCTTAGGAAAATAAAGAAGCCCTGAACATAACTTTGTATTAATTTATTGTGCAAGTGAGGCAAGTTTTATTTATCTGGTTGTCTTCCCTTCCCCCTCGCCCCATCAGGTCCCTACATCAACTGATGTGAACTGATTTATGCTTCTGCTAGATGTAGCATGTTGGTTGATGTTAGCTGAGGAATGATATTAGTTGGCTCTACAATTGGGTAAAAGATCTTAATCCAAAGCAAATTTGAGTATAGTATCTTGAAAATAGAATCTTCCTGTGTTTCAATAAACAGATAATAGTTAGCAATAGTTGGTTTCAGATTATCCTGTCCTAAGGAGAATATAATTATGTGTCCTACTGTGAAAATGGAAATATCCTGTACTGGATTTTAAAAAATGCATTGTGCTTATAAGACTGTAAGTGTTCTCTGTGTTATCTTGAATCAAAGATTATATGGGCAGTAGAAAGACAATCTTGCCCAGATCTAAGCAAACATTTGCCTGGAGATAATTTTTCTGATTACATTAGTTTCTTTTTCTGCTCCAAGAGTATGCTGAGTGAGTTAATTAATTCATTCAGTTTTATCCAACCAGTGTAAATTCTCAACGAATAGGCAAATTGAGAGCCACTTGTTACCAGTACTCAATACTTGATATCCAGCTTGCTTTGTTTAAGTGTGAACGAGTATATGCTGAAACAGTTTTGTTTCTTTTTGTTACCTGCATAAGCATCATCTCAAAAATCAAGATGAAGATGTAAAACACCTGGGCATTATCTAGGAGAAGAAAATTGGAGAAACATACTAACATTTCAGGAAATTTAGTTAAAACAACATTTTCAGAGCCACTAAATTCTGATCCCACTGTCCTTGTGTTAAATCTCTGGGAAAGGATTTTGTAAGCCATTATTTTCCTTTCACAGACCTTATTCTAAAAAAAAGGCAAACCCATCATCATACTATAGTGACACCCTCCCTCATCAGGACTGAAGCTGGAGCCCAGTTATGACCGCTTACAAACAGGAGAAAGTATGTGAGGTTTTCCTATGGCTGCCAGGGTTTTCCTTGTTAGAGCTATTGGCTGAGTCTGTTCTCACTAAAAGCAGTGGAGAAGCAGCAACAATATAGCACCTGTCATTGAAATTGTGGATGAGGAATTGAGCTGTTACCAATCAAACAATGATCGCTAATAACTTAATTATAGTTTGTTTGTTAGCCTAAGAGTCTTGTCAGGATAGAACGTTTGAATGTTGGGAGAAATAAGCAGCTCACTTCCTTACAGAAGCAGCGCAAATGAACTGTATGCACCAGACAAAGGGTCAGACCCCTCACATATTTTTTCCCATCACCTTGCTATGCTAAGAAAAGGGAAAAGCAAGTTTCATATTCCTGGTTCTAAGGGAAACTATGTGTAAATCCCATGCATGTATCTTAGAGGAAGGTCCCATCTGTCTCCACCCTGCTAGTCACTCCTTGGATTATATGCTGAACACAAGTCATGAGAGAGCCAAGAAATCCTGACTTGATGTTTTAAATTGTGGTGATGTGTAATGACCAGATTGTGGGCTGGTTGCTCCTCAGGCTTTCCTGGGACAATATTCTGACCTTGCTATACAGCAAATGACCACAGAAACTAATTTCTTGCATCAAAAGCAACAGAAGTGCCAAAGTACTAGAAATTAATTACAAATGAAAAAAAAAAAAAGTATGTGTGGTAAAAACGCAGAAGTTTATAAACCAACTGAACTACACATAAAGTTGGACTTCAATTGCTCTGCATTTATCCTGAAATCCAAAAAGCAAAAGCCAAAAAAACAGCAACAGCAACAACAACAACCCCCTTAAAACTGCAGTGAATTAAGAGCCAATTAAGGGCTTGTTTTGTTACTGTACCTCCTAAACATTTGCATTTTTTCATTTCATAAATAGCCATGATAGATGAGGTTGTGAGGTGTGGAAATTAAGCACAAACACAGATATTTCTAGCTCTCTAAATGTTTCAATTTATGCAGAGTATGAAAAATAATTTATGTGAGAATTTATTGTTGTTGCAGCTCAGGTATCATGTGCCTGGTTGGTATCTTTTTCTTGGTGGAGAAGCCTAAGTGAAAGAAACCCAGTTCATCACCAGTAATATCAGCATGATCATTACCATCACATTCCCTCCCTCCTTTGTTAAGCATTTTCAAAAAATATTATTACCCCCATGCCACAGTTTAAATTCTAAAGTACAGAGTATTTAGTTGAAAACATGGAGTCTACATTACAGTCAATACAAGTTTTGTCTTTGCAATCCGTGAGTCAAATTTGTGATTTCAATATCCTTCTATATATTTATATAACACCTAGCAAAATAGGAATTGTACCATTTAGCAGAGATTAATATTCTTGCTGTTCCTAGGAATCTTACATACCCTGTAAGATGAGAAACTTAGTCTGCATTTTCTTATCTTCCAATGCAGTAAGCAGCAATATCGATGCTATTTCCAATCTTCTGTGTCATTAATAAATATGCCAAGATATGTCCATGAATTAGGCCCCTTTAATAAGTTAATGGAACTCCTAGAATCTAGAGCTTGATTTTTTTCAATATATGAGTTGTTTAGGTGCCAATAAGAATGTGCTGATCATATATATAACTGATCTTGATTAATTATAGTTACACTATTATTCAATTTTTGCTATTATCAACCATTTTTTATCTACCCTTAACATCTCACCAATCGCTTGTGATTCCATAGGCAAAATATTTGATACTCAGATTGATCGTAAGAGTTAAGGCTGTGGTATGAGCTGGTACAGAAATGCCATGCTCTGAAGCTAAAATACCTGTCAATGCCCCTACAGAAGAACCTCACATGAACATTTTTGGCAGCATCAGAGAAAATGGGCCATCCTTTCACAGTAAATAGCATATACTCATATTTGGATATTCTCATATTCTGATTGCCTTTTCTTTAAAAGAAGAGCAAGATTCTCATTGATTTCAATAACCTTTGACCTGAACCCAATGTCATTGCTCTTGGACCAGCCCTTGTTAAAATTATTGTGGTCAGTACCTTCTATTTACTTTTTTTGACACTGCTTGCAAATCCAGAACATGTACGAACTAACCTTAGCAAAAATGGTTTGGTTTAAACTTTAGTTATAGGTGCAAAAACCAGAGCAATACACCCATTTTTAGTTCTCTTTTTATCCACATTTTTCTACCTGTGCAGAAACTAGAGATGATCTAACGAACAAAGCATTTAATAATAGCTGTACTAAAAATAAAACACTTCAAATGAATGGTTTAGTGTAGCAGCATTAGAAATTGTTCCACTTGTTTGAAGGAATAAGATGTGAAGAATTGATTGAGTAACCAATTTAATAATGAAGAGAATTTAGAATACAGAAAGATTAGTTGAGAGCCTTGGGACACAATTCACTGAAGTTTTATATGCTGCCTATGCTCAAAAACAGGGAAATTTTGATATAAAAGTGATTTATAGGCAATAGCTGTGCACAGTCTTTTATCATATTAATAAAATCTTTAACCAGTCTTTGAAAATTCTAGAGCCTCCTGTGTTCAGTTCAGATGCGCAGATCAGAAGGAACTGCTGGCTGGCAGATGTGCAGATACATTATCAGAAAATGTATTTTCAGCTTAACCAGTATGATCTAATTCATTCTAACATGATAATTCAAGTTTATTATAGTGTAATTGAATACAGAAGAACATGGTGCACTATACAGTAGACAAAATGAGGTGAAAGCATACAGCTTAAAGGTGACCCGGTTAGGCCTGTTAAATTGCTGAACATTGGTGGTTAAATTGGCAGATGATTTAAACAACCCAAAACTGTAAACAAAAGGCTGTTCTTTTCCTTTTGAAGACTACCTTTGTGAAGTAAGTGGTTTTACTTTTAGAAATTGCACTAAACTTATTTAAAATTACATTGTCCTTGCACATTATTGTAAAAGTTATCACTTTAGTAATTGGTACATTAAATATTTCTTTTCTGCTTCCACTAAAACAGGCAACAACCTTTTACCTGGACATAGTATTTAGTGGATCAAACCTAAATAGCTCAGTGTGTATACGTATCTGTTTATCTGCATAAATTTCTCTGTATGAATCTTAGTGTTAAGTGTCCAATTTTTCAATGTTAAATCAGCTTTGAAATGTTAGTGGTATAGCAGTTATTTTTATTTTGAATTAACCCCAGTGGCAGTAGTCTTTAAGACTCTCCTGATTACCATTTTTTTTACTGGTATGGATTTTAGTTTGCTCCCCCCAGTCGTGCTTTGCTATTATGTTTCCTTGTTACAGGCTGTTTCAGCAGGTGCCTATCCATTTGCCACCTGCCCTGCTGCAGTGAATGATTATGCAATTTAGTTAATGCATTTTAATTATTTAGGTGACATTTTACCTTGTATGGTTAGGCTGAATATGTAAATTAACTGGAGTCTTTAGTTAAAAAGAACGACAATTTTTTGTCTGAAGGAGTGCACAGTCTGTGACCAAAAATAATGAATAAGTAATCAAACATAAAAATAAGACAAAAGTTTTGATTAATCTCATTCCTATGGCCATTCTCTTTTTATTTATTCATTGATTTATAATCATTGTGTATATCGTATAATAGCTGAAGCACTTAGTAGACAGATTGTTTGTAGCTTTCTATATCAATACCCAAATCATATTATGGTAACAGCATGATATGCTGCCAGTTCACAAGGTCAGGCATGATTTTCAAGGCCAATAATACAGCTTAAAAAGTGACCAAGGCTTGTCTCCTTTACATTGCAAAATTGTTTCTCACCTGAGGATGCTGTTGATTGACTTACTAAATATATTGTGCGTTACAATGAGACAGGTTAAATGAGTTTAAAATACTTCCTTATAGGAAATTATAAAAGTCTAAGCTGCAATCAGAAAACGCCGAGTTCCTTGCATACATATTCATTTGCATAAAGTACCTTCAACTTAACTAAAAGAAAAAAAAATCCACTGCTCTTTATTAGCCTTTGTTAGATGTACAAATCACAATTCTAATTTTCATTTTAAAATACATATTATGGCAAGACAAAAAAAAAAATACCAAAAATAAATTAAATTAGCACAAACACTTTTATTTTTGTCTGATTTACTGTTTGTATTTCCCTGTTCCTCATATTGGCAGTTATCTCCCAGCACTACTAACAGCAGCAGCAATAACACCATGAAGTCAGTAGATGGCTGTAGAAAAGTATGTTGAACGCTCTTGTGTTAGCGTAATAAGATTGGGAAAGGCCTTGACCTGACTGGATGCGGCTTTTATCTGAAGTACATTTAAAGAGATAAAGGAGAAGCAGGGTGCAGTACATGTTCCTTTCTTTTCTGTAGGAGCTTTGCTTTGAGTTTAAAAATCTCTCAAATGCAGGATTTGTGAACTGGGTCCTTTAGCAAAGGGAGGTAATGGCTTGAGTGCCACTGGAGTCACCTGCTATTCTCTGATGATTTTCTTTCCCCCCCCCCCCTCAAGACGTCTTAGAAATCCTCCTATAAATTCCTACAGAGGGGGCGTCCGTAGATCCCATAATAACAATCAGGAAGTGGTATATTCCCATTTATTTATTTATTATTACTATTTTTTCTTTTTTTGCTTTCTCTCCAATGTAGTTGGCTGCCTTTAGTGCACGGACCTGCTCATTAAATAGATACACCAAGAATTGTTACCTAAGCAAGGCTGACAGTAAAGAAAGGACAGACTGAGTTAGAGAGAAAAAGGGAAGAAAAAAGACAGCCTGAAGCAAGTCACTTCACACGCAGAAAGAGCCACTGAACGAATGCTATTCTCATAAACAAACCAAAAAAAAAACCTTGTATAAGAAAAGAAGAGAACTGGGAGGACTTGACAGAAAAAGGCAAGATTTTCTACCCACTGGTTTCAGTTTTCCTTCCAGACATACTTGGTGAAGTAAGGAGACTTCTGTTTGCTGACAGAGCCCTTGATTTCTTTCAAGATGATGATGTATTTGTGGGTAGGTAGTGTCTCTCTCCATGTCAATCTTTTATTAATAAATTGACTTTGGGACTGTAGATTTTAGCCTATAGTTACAGCATGCTTTCTAATATGTAAAGGTGTGTGTACTGCAGGATAGCTTAGCGTAGCTAGTGTACAGTACATGTGCTTGCATTTCCAATGAGAGTTTAAACAAACTGGTTCATTAACATTAAGCTCCAATTTATTTTCAGGGTTTGCACGATGTGGTATAGTGCACTGCTTTCTTTTCATTGCCTTAGAAAATGCTACAATTGTATCTGTAAGGTTCACTGTGTGGTTCAGTCATAAAATGAATGCTGCATCACTTGTGGCTGTTCAGAATGTGCTTTCTGTGTAAAAAATGAAACAATCTTGATGTGATTAAAACTTCTAATTTGTGTTACTTGACCTAGTTGTGTTTGTATTAGTTGTCACAGTCCTTCTTGGCTTTTGAAGTTTCTGGCAATTGACAACCGCAGATAAGGAAATAGATAAAATGTACTTATTCCTGTGATTTTTATATTCAGCATTGTTCAGATTTCTTGCAGCAAAATCTGCTCACCTTGAAAATAACACCGTGCTGTGACATGTATATTGTGAATTAGTGAAACTATTAACGTGTTAATTCATCCAGATTTAGATACGAAACATTTTTTCTTAAAAACAAAAATTTAAAAAAAGAAACAAACCCCACAAATCAGTGAATGAATATGCATTCTTAAAAAGCATTTCTGTGTTCCTCTTCAAAGCCTGTACATCTTCTGGGAAAATATTTTAAACTAATCTCGTTTGACAATCTATTTATTTATTTAATTTAAATGCATGTAAAAACAGACAGGCTTGCAGCTAATCTGGGCCACCTCTGCAAAACAGGCTGCATATGAGCAACACTTAAATCTTAGAGATATTATCAGTAAATTACTACTGCTCTTTTAAATTGCTTGTAGTTCATGCTGTAAATCTGTCTTTATGGTTCGTTCTAATTTCTGTTGACCTTCCAAGGTACTGTAGTAACTTTTCTCATCTGTGCAAAAGGCACTGTATGCAGACTTTTAAGTTTCTTATTTCAGTTCTTTGACCTGTGCTATCATTTCAGGAGCTCACCAATCACCGAGCCTTATGATTTTGTCTCTTTTTTTTTCCTCCTTCCCTGTGTTCTGTAATACAAGTCACTTTAATTTTCACAAGCAAGTATCTGTGCATGTAACAGCAACCCTGATTGCTGCTTATTTTTAACCCTTACCATGATTCTTTATTAAAGCTGTATTTTTGCTAATGCAATGATTAATTTCCATTAATTCTATTTTTAGATTTATAAATCAGATCACTTAACTGCAGTAGTCTATTTTTTCATACTCCTGTATTCTGCTATTGTAATTAACATCATCCAAAAGAGGCACACAGTAAATATTTGAGGGTAAACCCTTTTTTTCTGACAGGCACAGTAAGGTGAAAGGATATCTATTATTCTATTTCTTTGTGGCACTAGCTCAAAAGGTTTAAAAGCTGGGACTCCCCCTACCACAGCCTATGAATCTTTGTTGACTGGAAAACTTTAAGAAATATATTTCGTTACAGGTAGCTATGCAGATTTTTATTATCCTTCAGTGTGTTGTATTTTATATTATTTAGGAACTTTTCTAGTTATTCCTTTTAGATATATATATATATGATTTAAGCAAAAATAAAGTAATAAGTAGTTTCTGATGGTACCACTTCCTGGTTCTCAAAGCTTCTAGTAATTAATATTTGATATTTAAAAGTCTATTCTTTCAATTTTTATTTTGTCCTTTTTACTTACATTTCACGATGTCTCATTTTGTGGTTTTTTTTTGTGGTTTTGTTGTTTGTTGTGTTGTTGGGGTTTTTTATTAGCAGAATTAAACAAACAGGAGTATGCCTGTCTCTCTTTTGGCACTCCGACACCTTAGGTATTAAGTATTCTTCCCATTTTTAATTTAGCTTTCCTAGTCTAAATGATTTGCATAAAATTTCAAAATAAGATTAGAAGGAAGAAGCAGAGAATTAACTTTATTTTAGCAGAACATTATTACTTTCTTTTGTTGTGGAAATAAAGATGAGTTGTATTCATAGAAAACTTATTTATGAAGTTGTATGACTTTTAAACTCTGTACATTAAGTGCACATGTGTTTGTATCTGCATGTAAAACATGCAGTATGCAAACAAGAAGCTTTTAACATATGCAGGTGCAATGTATAAACTCACAGCAGCATGTGAAATGCTTTCTCCTGGCACCACATCAGTATTTTATATAATTACATAAAAGCTCCTCAGCAATATTATTAAAATTTAGAGTAGCTAACTTATGTGAACATGTAGTTTTCCTTTTTTTAAATGGTGTGTAAAAGAAATTTATTTCCTTTCATTGATAAATATTTTTTCATACTATTCACTCCTTTATATGGCAGTGCTTACCCATTGTTTCATTCCATGTACAATGTAGAAATATTCTGCAGTATTTACAAAGAAAAAGAAAACTGCAGTTTCTTCACATTTTCTAAGGTCTTACTAACTAGTATCCTGTGACAGGGTGTTTTTTTTAAATTCTACTGCTGCTACTTTCAAGTTCCTTTTATGGGAAGCAAACTGTGAACATGTTCAGCTAACTAAATTCCAAACATTCTGCAGGAATGCACTATACAGCCAGTAATTTGGTCTGTTGAATGGAACAGTCTTCATTAGTTGTTGTTTTTAAATACTTATTTCAAGATTTCGGAAAGTAAAGTAAGATTTAAGTAAGAAAGTAAGATTTTAGTACTGTTAACCCTGTCAAAGGAAACCCGTATTTCTGACAGCCCAAGCAATTTAATGATGCTTATACTCTCCTCCTTCCCTAGAAAAAGGAGAACTTTTTTTGGTCTGGTACTTTTATGTACAGACACCTGTGCTGTAGGAATCAGAGTTCATCAACATCCAATTTCATATTGACCAATAAACTTTGAGGAATTTCAAGTATTACTGATTTAGGGACTCCAGCTAAATTCTGAAATCAAAAGGATCTATATCCTCTCTAGCTTTAAAGGGTATAGACCCTTTTATTAGATCCTAATTCTGCTGCAGTGTAATACACCTTTCTCTCCAACACAAGACTGATGTGGTGATGATGCAAGGTGTTCTTGATCACTGCATATTATCATTCATATTTTATAGCGCAACTAACCTCCCAAAAGATGTTGCGATTTTCCCAGAGCATGACAAGTGAGTGAAATTTTTTTCAGTTAGAGGGCTGTAACGTTGCTGACCTCCACTTATCTTGGAAATAGAAGCATAACTATCAGTGGATGAAACAAATGTTGATGGCTGAAAGCTGGGACTGCTCAGAATCTTTCATGGAATCCACACGTTTCCAAACCTGCTGTTTCTGTATAGTATTCCTCCTATTCTTTTTAATATTTTGAAAAATAAGCATAGTTTGTCTACTCAACAGCACAAGCAACTGCTTTTTCACAAGCAAACAGTCCCATGATCGCTTATTTTCCATCTGGTAGTTCAGACTGGACTATTTTGACTTCTCATAGACCGCATGTTCAACATGCATATTCTGAGTCAGAAGATGAAGAGTTTAAAGTTACTGCATCTCATGAAAAAGTTAGTGATATGCAATTAAATGTTGTTGTAAGAAAAACTGGAACAAAATCATTGGTAAATGCATTTTAAAATATACAAATTATTGGTTTTCCATCTTTTGTTATATGCTATGAAAATGCTGAACTAAAATTACTTTAATATACCATCATAAAACTTTATAAATTTTATAAACTTCTAATTAATGTCTGTTTAGTCAGAAATGTGCTTCATTCTTGTCAGTCTGCTGTTCTTTTTAATAATAGGGAATGTGCCTTCTGAAATTCTGTATATATTTAGCAGAGATTTTCAGTAGCAACTTCAGAATTGTACTTGATCAAGTAAGGCAGAAAGAAAGCATGTCAGCAAATGAAGTTTGGTTTTGCCCAAAACTAGAGTATGCAGAAACAGAGAAACAAATTGAAAAAAATTATATGCCATAGCAACAAGATAATTTATGCTGGCAATAGAACATTGTTTTGACAGATCTGAAGAATAAAGCTTTTGGGTCCAATAGAGAGAACTGTGTGTTGTACTTGCTTGCATTAGCAAAACATACCTGAGATGAACATTTGGGGAGAAGACTGGAGGAACAGGGATAAACAGACTGTATCAGAAATTTGATCTGGATAAATATTTAGGAGTTTAAACTACTGTATGGTTGCATTTCTGGTGCTATTGTCAGTAAGCTTCTCCTGTTAAGAGACATCTTAATACACATATAGGAGTCTGTGTCAGTTCACATTTTCAAAGGCAGATGGTATTTCATTCATCTGAACAAAAGTCTCACTCGTTCTTATGCACTACCAAATATATGCAGACACAGAGTATGCCTTTCTCCTGAATTAGGGAAGTGTGTAATTTCAAACCTAGCGTGTGTTCTTTGTGTACTGAGTGCTACAGGACAAGTTTCTAAGTGAAGCAATACAAAGGCTTTTTATCTAAAGGAAATGAGGACCCTAAATGGATGTGAAGATTACTAAAAAGACAAAATAAAATAAATCTTAGGATTTTTAAAACTGGAGGAAGGAGTTACAATATCCTTCGGGCAACACAATTCCCATTTTTTGAGTAACTTTACTTACTAATTATTTTGCAGCATTGACACTGTGTGCATTAAGCAAGGTATTTCTCTCTTAAATGAGGGCTTCCCAGTAACATCAGACTACGACAAAAAAAGTTTAAAGAGCTACAGGCAGTTGAGATACAATATGAACTAAATTGAAAGACTAAATGAGTATGTTGAAAACATCGCCAGTGGAACATTTCAGCAGTATAGATTTTGTTGCACAGAATTATTGAGTAATCAAAATATTTAGATCCTTTTAGTTAAGAAAAATCAAAGATATTAGCTGAAAAGCTGCAGGTACCTTCAGTCAAAATGATCCTCGTGCTGCTTTCTACTGAGACCTTGAATAAAACATGTAGCTTCATACTCTGTATCTGACTGCCTGACCGCTGATGTTGAATAAATATGTACCTTTTATTATTAACACAGAAAAATACAAAATGATTTAATAATAGAGTATGCTGATATGAATATTAAGGATCTTCAAGGGTATCTGACTCAATAAACCTGAATAATGAAATATTACAATTTATAAATCTGCGATCTCGATGGCTGGAATGAAAGGACTGACAGAGATGCTGAATGAAAACAGGATTAAAATTAATTAAGGCAGAATCTAAGACAATTCTCAGCAGGTTATCTTTTTCTATTGGTGTATTCACAAAAGTTGGTTTAAAAATCATACATATAATAATTCATTTTGTAATGACAGAAGCTAAAAATCACACAACATTCAAAGCATGACAAGATCCTGCAAAATCTGCTTTTTTTTTAATATGAAGAGGTGAAATGAAATAGAAGAGAAAGGTAATTTCAATTGATAGTATTTGACAGCAACATTTGTTCATCCAATACATTCAGTCTTGAAGGGTTTTTTGACCTGCTACCGTATTTTGTTAAACAAGATTCTATTATTTATATAGGGTAACAATATGAACAAGAGAAAAAAAATCAGTATTATGCTACATTATATCCAGTGTCGCATAATGGGGGCTTAAGCAAGCAAGGCAGTTTTGGTTTCTAACACTATGCATCCCTTCAGAAACAAACACACATACAAGTGCTAATGTGTGATGGAATTGAGTTTAATTAGGACAATAAGAATGTATGTATTGTTATTAATTCTTTCAGTAGAATTTGTGCGTTTTGCATAAAGCTATTTGATAGACTTACTCTGTCCTTTTCTGAAGTTGCATTATATACTCTCCATACTTTAATTACCAAACCTATTTCCCCCCCCCTTACTTTAGCAAGAAGTTACATTTGTCCCTTTAACCTTATCTTCCTCTTGTCCCTCTTAATAGCACTGGTTTCCATCACAGCTTTGAATGAGCTGTGAGGATGTCTTTTTATCAGTCCAGGGATGTTTATGCGAGGAAGGAATTGAACAAAGACTGCATGAAATGTGGCTGGGTGAGCAGGCTAGAGTTCTCCTGTTGTCCTGCTATGATTATCTCTTAGTGGGAATCCTTTCTAAATACCATTTCTGTGACAATCTGGGGAGTTTGTATGCTACTACATCTACGATTGCAGAATCATAGCTACTGTTTTGAATGGTCTTGGTTGGTGAGTCTGAAGGATGAACAAGTCCTGAAGGCTGTTCTGGGCAGTTGAAAAACCTTGTTCACCTCTTGAGATTAATTTCTTGACTAGTTGCTTTTGGATATTTATTGCAGTGACGTATGCCTGTTCGAGAAGCTGAACAAGACTGTGGTAGTCTCTAAGCCAAGATTTTGTTTATGGTTTCTCACTTGTATGCGCAAATGATATTAGACTTGATTTACCTTGTATAGCTAGTTTGACTGTCTCGCAGTTTAATAAACAAAAGGGGAGGTTTAGTAATGGAAGTCTAGGTATCTGTTCCCATCTTCATTAGATCTTGAGCTTTTTTTTCCTGCTTTTCCATATTGGCTTCCTGTTTCCCTTCTGGTCTTGGATTGATATTCCTTCCTTGCCAAACAGATGAATCTGTGTTTAGAGCCTTCTAATAGCTTAGTATGCAAATACACCCATTCTTACTGCAATCAGAAAACTGAAAGTCCAACATACCTGCAGAAGTGACTGCTTTCCACATATGGATATAATTCACTATATATTATTTCCCCTCCAGAATTATAATTGTGTTGTGGGTTGGCCCCAGCTAGCAGCCAAACTCCCGCCTATCTGCTTGCGCACTTCCTGCCTCAGTGGGACAGGGAGGGAGGAGAAAATAGGAAGAACAGGAGTGAGAAAGCTCATGGGTCATCATGACAGGAAGATCACTTACTGATTACTGTCACAGACAAAACAGACTTGCCTTGGAGGAAATGAAATTATTTCTTGCCAATTATAATTTCTGTCAATTATATTTGCCAATTTAATTTCTGAGTCAGGTAGCGGGAAACAAAACTAACAACACCTCTTATTATCACCACAAGTTAAACTCATTTCCTTCAGTGAGGCAGTGAGTGGCATGGATGGATTGCAGTCAGGACAATAGTAGTTTCTCTCTGCAGCTCCTTCCTTCTCACTGTTTTCCTATGCTCCAGCGTCGGTTCTTCCATGGGCTGCAGTCCCCTCGGGTGCATGCCTCCTTCTCCAACTTTGGCGTTTGCTCAGGTGTTTATCTTTTTGTTTCCTTCTCCTCTCTCTTTCCAACATTTCTGCCCTTTATTTAAGTATGTTTTCACTGCTGCATCACCAAACTGGCCGATGGGCTGGGCCATGGCCTGTGGTGAGTCCACTGCCAAGCCATCTGGAACCAGCTGTGTCCGGCACAGGGCAGTCCCTGTCCTCCTCCCACAGAGGCCACCCTGGCAGTCCCCTAACTACCAAAATCTTGCCACCTACATCTAATACAGATTTTAAGTCAGCTAAACATGTTAAACTGAGTCTGATTATTGACATTTCAAGTTTTCTTCATAGATTGTTCTGTGTTTGTCTGACTGTCTTGGCCTTTTATTTGATAAGTAGTGTTTTGTAAATTTAATTTTTGTGCTGTATATATAATACAGTTAAGTACTCCTTTTATCGAGGAAAAGCTGATATATATTTGAATTTCACTTTTCAGTTAGCTTCTCCTCAAATATAATTACAGGAATTCAAGGAAGAATAAAATGTGACAACATATTTATGAATCACGAGATTTAACAGAGACCGAAGTAGATCTTATTATTGATGTGCTTACTGCTTCATTAAATTCCCCTTAAGGTTTGCAGCATGGATATGGATCATTTGCAATAATAATTATGCAGTGATCGATTGATTGTGTCTGACATTGTACTTGTCACCTTGAAATGCAAAAACCATTCATTTTCAACTGTATGAACATTTTTCTCTAGTGTTAGGCACCAGCATGCAATGGTTTACTTTATAGAGGAGTGCATTTTATAAAGTTGGGAACGTTAACCTTTATCTAAAAATGAAGTATCACTTCTCATTTTATAAAAATGAAAATTGCCCAACAAGGAATGGTTTGAGATTAGAAAACATGGTTTTATTCCGAGAAGATTCTTCAAATTAGAATGTATGTATTTCAGTTGATTCATGCATGTGTATTACATTTTTCGATAGGTCTGAGATACAGTGTAATGAGCATACTTGATAAAATTTCCAGCTTGAGATCTCTACTTTTCAAACTGGTGTGTGTTCTTTGGAAAGTCTGTCTCCCTTTCCCACTGAGACTTTGGGATTCATGGCAGTATTAGTTAATTGGAAAATCAGTATAAAATGCTTTGACTTTAATCATTCTTTGAGTTAAATAATGTACATTTCATGTTTTGAGTAGTGTAATCGTCATGAAAATTTAACTTTTAAATTTAATGTTTATTAAGAATTTTTGTAGTAATAAATGAAACACTAGCCTTTATTTTGTTTGTTTGGACTTTCAGAATTTTGAACAAAATGTTTCTATTGAAATTCTAGTCAAATGGCTAGTTAGTGGCTGCAGTTAGTTAGGTGCATTTATGCTTTCTGAACTAACATAAAAACAACAGGCAAATGAAATGTTGCATTTGTAGGTACTCCACTTGGAGCTTTTGTTGAGCATCCATTGTTATGAAATTGGAAGTGAAGACCAGAGCTATGTCTGACAAGATGTGATTTGATTCAAAAGTGACTTTTCCAAAGCTAAAAGCCAAATTTAGATTATATAAGACCAAGAATTTATAATTACTTTTATTCAAGATTTGAACTTCTATTCAAAGGTCTATTTTTTCGAGGTTTTGTTTGTTTTAATCAGCATTTTGAAACATACATATGTTTCTTTTATTCAAAAAGCAAATTTTATAATTGCTCACGTTCTTTATGGCGAAATGTAGATGGTTATTTCTTTTCTCCAAGGGTGGGCATAGTTAAGTGTATATGTTTGAATGTTGAAATTTTTAATATATTGTTGCTCATAGAATCCATTTGAAGATTAACTTGCAGCCAATTTGAAGAGTAACTGCAGTGGTAACGCTGCTAATATTAAAGTGGCAAAGCAAACTGTACGGTTGGTTTCAAAATTAGCAACCTATGTAGTTTTTACTACAGCATGAATGTAGAATAAAGCTTACAAAAGTGCTTTAAAACTGTGACATGAGCAAAACATCGCAAAACTTTTAAAAGCAACTGTTTTTTATCAGCACACACGAAGATAACTGAAATACCTAACCTGAAAGAAAAGACTGTTACTGATAGTGCCTTACTGTTTTCAGCAGTTGCGCTGTTTCAGCTTGCAAGTTTTCAGAAAATATCCCAGGTCGATGGTATTAAGTTTTAGAAGGATCCCAGATAAATTGCACCATGTGGGAATATACCCAACATATCACATTCTTGTGAATTAAGTTGTAATTGTCATATTATATTACTTTATTCTGTTCAGGTATTTGATTCTGATGTTAACCTACATAGCCATGACAAATTCCTAATTTTCAGCACAAAGCCCAGTTACGTTTTTTTACATACCTCTCATGTTCATTATGCAGTGAAAGTGGATAAGGTAACTTCCTTTTGTGAAGTAACAGTCACAAGGGCCATGATTGTTTTTCCAGTTGTACCTGCATACTCCAATCTTGGTTGCAATGTCCAGTAAATACTCCATTCTGGTAACAACACGAACAATGTAGGAAGAAGGATAAAACCAGATGTGTCACTGAAAGGGAAGGAAAATGAAGAAGAGAGAGGTCAAGAGGCTGAGATGAAAGGAGTATATTTAAGATCAGAACAGTCAATGCCATTTTCAGTTAAATGTGAAGAAATCACGTCCTCCTGACATCACTAAGGTTCTACTCTTAAAGCAACTCCCAGGGTGAACTTCATTTTTTTTCTTCATGTTTTCAAACTGTATTTACTGCCACAGTATCTGAGGGCAGCACGAAACATGCAACAATGGGAAATTTGAGATCTTTGAGAATTTGTTTCTACCTAGAGTAACTTGGTAATTATGCTAACAGTAATGCCTTTGCTTTGCTATGCTTTGGTTGACACATGTAGATGTCTAAGGCATTACCCTCTCAAATAGGAAAAATCAATTCCAACAGAGAGCATTCATAAAAAAATCTTTTGTTTTTTAGGGTGATTGTGGCTGAAAGGCAATTAAAAATTTGCTTTAGAGAAGGGTCTAATTTACCTTCCTGGTGTGACTTTACCTGCAATTCTTTGAATTGGACGGTTAAGAGTCAGAGTATTTTTGTTGCAATTTTTTTCTGCTGCAGAGTAGTAATAAGATATGGTAATCAGTCTTCAAAGCATAAGAACAGCTATGTCAACTCTGAAGTATTCACACTTGGGGGTATGTGTACCAACTTGCCTGCCTAACACTTCATAGTGTGTGACTTCCACATCCCTCCATAATCTGCATGCATTAGCAAAACTCTTATTTTGGTCTACCTATGTTCACTGTTGTTAATACATCTTAAGATACTCAAGATTTGTCTTCTGAAAATGCAAAAAAGGAAATATAGGTGGTAACTGTATACTAATGTTCATCAAAAAGGGTAAAGCCTATTGTATTATTCATAAAAACCTTCAGTACTTGATGCTATAGACAAAGTGGTTGGATCACTTCCTTACAGCATTAGTTGTTTACATTTACAGCATTTGGATATTCATATTATGACCATATTAGAGCTAAATAATACCCAGAAAAGAATCTCACACAGCAGTGATAAAACCGTGTGTTATCAAAAAGAGGTGTTATATCAGAAAAGGCATCAATAAGCTCTAGTCTAGCAATATATTTGACTCTATGAGCAACAACAAAATAATAATAGGAAGCAAATTTTTATTTGTATATTGGGTAATTCCTCCTCATAGCTAGAAAGAGTAGAAGAGTTAACTCTCAAACAGAAAAAGAAAGCTGATCTAACAGGAAGACAAAATTACAAATGCTATACAAAAAAAATCTGATGGAGACAAATGGGAATGTGGAATAAAGACCTGTAAAGACTAGGAAGAAAATTTAGTAATACATACAGACCTATGTGGGGTTCATTCTACCACTCACATGCACATAAGGAATCCTATGGTATGATGTGGTGACACATGTTATTGGCACTTAAAACAGTTCCGCATGCATGTCTGTTACTTATTATGCACTATTAATCTGTTTGGTTAGCATTTTTTACTCTCTTATTTTAGAGGGTCATCATATGCTATTGATGCAGAATGAAACAGTGCAACCTAAGATAATAATCCTGTTTTAAGCATGGATGTTCACAGCCTGTGAACAAATTCTTAATTTAAATTGGTTTATGAAAAGCAATTATAAACAGACAAGTCAAATTTATCTCTTAGCTATGAAACATATGCAAGTGAGCAACATGTCTAATCAGAATCTTTGCTGCTGAAGAACAAGCCTGTTTGTGTATTATTCAGTTGGACACGGAGAAACAAGTATTTACGCATGTCTTGCAACAGCCTTTTACATACTGAATTTTTTTTTTCACGACACTACTGAAGTAATATGACTACTTTAGTAGTCTTAAATAAAGTGGCTCCAGTTTACATTGGAGGTATGTCTTATTAGGGAAAAAATTTCATGTTATCACAATCAAATAAGCTAAATATGACCAAGCAGTTCTTGTTTCTGATTTTATAAGGTGCAAATTAATTAGCTGGCTAAATGTTTTAGCTCAGGTTCTCCTGTAAAAAAGTCAGTGTACGCAGCTTCACATATGCTAGTGTGTACTTTAATCAGTCCTTTCAATCATGTTACACTGACTTAGTTCTATTCAAAAACACCACTTCTCACATCAAGACAGGTCTGTAGAATGATTATGTACCAGACTATTGACACTGTTATTGCTAGTTATTGAGTGGCTTGAGGGGTATCTGAAAATGCATCATCAAAAGTAGTAGTAAGGAGAAAAGGAGACAGGAGAGAGTTAATAAACGATTCATGGAGGGATTATATCGTTCTGTCTTGACATTCATGGGACAAGTTGTTTTCTAGATTATCTGCTATATGGGAATCTTAATACCATATAGATTTTATACACATTAATAGCTCAGTTAATTCGGAACTGTTTCATGCTGTTACTTGTCAGATAAGTACCTCTGACAGAATAGTCTCTAAACAGTAGAGTTTATTGGAATTTAATTGGGGCAACTATAGGAATTACAGCTATTTTGCTCAATAGTTTATCACTGAATTATGATTGTGTATTGGAAAAGTTACTGTACCGTATGAACAGCCAAGGAGTACAGGCTTGAATAAGAAGAATGATTTCTTAGGGTCACATGATCACAGTTAGTATGTTGCTGTCACCACTGATCATTTACTGTGAATTGCTGATTTTTGAAAAAAAAAAAAAAACAAACCACATATGGCTGCCCTAAAGAAACAGAATGTGTTGGGCAAAAGGTACTTCATGACATAGGAGGAGTTGCCTCTTGGACACCCCATTAGGAAACCACATTGAAGGAAGCTTATAATTGATTGCTTTAAATCTCCCTTATCTCTGCTCAAGAAGCATTTCAGCTAAAAAACTTAAATCCCTGTGTGGGATCCCCTAGTTGTGATGGAGTTATTTTTCTTCATAGAGGCCATATGATGCTGTGTTTTAGATTTGAGGCTAGAACAGTGCAGAAAACACACCCGTATTTTGGCTACTGCTGAACAATGCTGGCACAGCATCAAGGCTTTCTCTTTTTCTCACTCTGCCTCCCTGAGTGAGTAAGCTGGAGATGGGAAGACAGTAGGAGCAGACACAACCTGGACACAGCTGACTCGAACTGATGAAAGATATATTTATGCTTAGCAATAAAAGCGGAGGGAAGGTGGTTTTTGCATAAGTTGCTGTTGCTTGGAGACTGGCTGGTCTGCTTCTGAGAAGTGGCAAGTGCACCCTTGCACCACTGCTGGGGTACGCTGCAAGTTACTGGCTTCCAACTAGATTTCACACTGCTGTTCATGGCCAGTCATGCTGCCAGTTTTTTCAATGCACTTTGCTGTCTGCTCACACAGCTTATACTGCATTAGCTTCCCTATGACAATCTGACAGGAGACAGTGTTGAAAACCTTCCTGAAGTCAAGATAGGCAATATTTACTGCTCTTGCCATGTCTACTAAGCTAGTCCTTTCATTATAGGAAGTCATTGGGTTTGCTGAGCATGACTGGAGGTTAGTTAAGCATGACTGGGAATCCTCTGGGTGAATTCATGCCAACTACTCCCATTCACCTTTTGCCCTTTGTGTGCCTGGAAATGGTTCCCAGGATTATTTGTCCCATCACTTTCCCAGGGATCGAGGTGAGGCTGACCAGCCTGTACTTCTCTGGTTCCTTCTTCTTGCCCTTTTTGAAGACAGGAGTCCCATTTGCTTTCTTCCAGTCTTCAGGCACCTCTCCCACTTGCCACAGTTGTTCCAAGATTACAGAGAATGGCCTTACAATGACATCAGCTAGCTCTCTCAGTACGCGAGTGCATCCCATCAGGGCCCGGTGGACTACGTCCGTGGATACTATGTCCAGTTTGCTTAAGCATTCTCTAACCTGATCTTCCACCAACGGTGTATCTTCCTTGCTACAGACTTTCCCTGCAGCTTTTGGGACCTTGGATTCCTGAGGACTGGTCTTACTAGTGAAGATGGCATTCAGTACCTCAGCCTCTGGGGTTAAATTCATACTGTGGCACGTAAATGTTGTATGTCATAAATTATTCAAGAGATGATTTAAAAAATATTTTCCTATTCTATTGTTGACATGCTATTCTTGGTTTCTCGCACTGGAGAATGGTCAACTTGCACCAACAGGGAGTTGCATTCTAAGTTCTTGTATAAAAACAGTATGCTAGGTAAATGATGGGATCATCTGCTCACATTCTACCTCAATTTCTGTTTATACAGCACAAAGAGGAGGACCAAATTAAGTGTTCTAAAATACCTGTCTTTTTTGTTGTTGTTCCAATTCCCTTTATTGTCTAGTGTTTCGAGCTGTTAAATACAAAAGCTTGTTGATAATTGAACCTGGTTTGTTGGGTTTTTTAAAGGGATGCTGTGGTTTTCCAGAGACACACTGCCATGTTTTGAAATGCTGTTAGAAAGACATGCCAGCAGAAAAAGGAAATCTAAAAATAAAATCAAGTTAAATTAGGTTTAAGATAATAAGATAATATTTTTGTGTGTACTAGGAGTTAATTAATCCTTTAATTCTCTGAACGTGGAGAAGGAGCAATGAGTTTGTAAAGCAAATAAAACCAGGAACTAGCAACAAGAACGTTCCCAACCAGCATCATTGGGCCAGAAGGACTGCCATTCCAGACACTCAAAACAGCATGAGCTTGTCCATTCAAAATAGCAAATTTCTAGAAGGGTGTTCTTTTTACTCTACGTTGCAAATCTTCAGTGCTTGCAGTGGATGGTGCCGATACTTAATGTAAAAGCTGATACTAAACCATCTAATAATCCTGAGGTTTTAATTAACATACTGCCACTTCTGAGATTATTACAGATATTCAGTGCTGGGTGAAGCACAGACCTCACTCAGTTAACAAAATTCTAAGCAATTCTGAGTTTTAACACTCTGAACAGTGTTTGAGAACTATTACTGAACATAGTGACTGTCTTGCTTCTCATAGCTGTCCATCCTGTTCAGGAAGCTCACTGTGAATCATCAAAAGTCTGTTAATGTTCTTCAGTGTTGCAATATTGGAAGGGTGACAGTGAAAGCATATGTAGTCATCAAGAAGTCTGACTACTAGAAAGATAATTACAGACTATTATAGTGGCTTCTAGAGAACTCAGGAACAATGGCCAACACTGTCCATTTGCCACAAACTCTCTTGGCAAAAAGCATTCTAAGTTAGGTAGCCATTTAAGTCTTAGAATCTACGATTCCATCTCACAAGAAGGTTTCCGTCGTATTCTCCCTGATAAGGAGAGAACCTAGAATATACAGAAGGGTTGTAGAACTTCATACTATCAGTACCCAGATGAAAGGGAATCCAAAGTCCCATCACCCAAGTATTACTTCAAAAAGGGAGATTCAAAGAACGTAATCTTGTGCAATCTTGAACGGGAGTCATGGGAGAATAAGACAAAAAATCTTCCTTGACAATTGGGAAAAGAATGAACCGATGCAAGGACTAATCCATCAGGTTTAAGATCAAAACCATACAGGGTCGCTTTGTTTTACTCTGATAAAATCTACACAGGATCTTTACCTTATTAGCTAGCAAACCAATTCTTCCACCCTTCTTGTAGTCCTCTTCTTTTCAGATTTTGAGATTCTGCTAGGTGATCACTCGCATCCTTTTCAGTTTCTCAGATGTCTCCCCAGTGTTTCCAGTTCAACATGATGATTTTATTATTTTGGTATTCATATCCAGTTTCTTTGTCAGGATGCCAAACTTCTTCCTGAGATGTTCAGGTCACAAATGGGGAAAAACAGTTTCAAGTTGGTTACATCCTTGACAAATCTAAACGAAAAGTATTTTAATGTAATTAAAGGTTGGAATTAAAGCATATAAAGTTTGTGGAATTTCTTATATGTTTCAAAGAACTCTTTCAAGTAACAGAGATAGCTCTTCCAAAATTCAAACTACAAAGTGCTTAAAACAGATAGTACTCAGCCATGTGAACAAGGGAATTCTTTGTAATAATGTATTGTGGTTTTCTCTTGTAGATTAGAACACAGTTTAGAATAATGATTTCTATATTCAGTAATACATCTAGATTTGCTGTTATAATTGTTATGTGTAGTACTTCATGAAAATAAATATTTCATTGCCAAGTGTCAGACTTATGAGCTAATTAACATTTCAGGAATGATAGTAGTGCCATTAGCTCTACTCATAGAACTACGAAGAGTGTTGTTCCTCACTACTTGTGTGGAATTTCCACAATGGAACGGAATAGACAGGCTTATTAACAGTTAAATGTTGGTTTTGAATGAGAGGAGTCCAATTTATGATGACATTGCAGAAGACAAAGAAAATTCCATAAAGTCAGTTCAGGGACCTACAGGGTCCAAGTTATCAGTGGTGTATATATGGGGAGTCTCTGAATGGCAAGAGCATTTTTCAGTCCAATTAGCAAAATAATATCTGACCTCTTTTCAGTGACAAGGAAAAACTCTGGTAGCGTATGAGATGTTTGAGTGTCTGCTTATGTTAAATGGATTATCTTTCAAGGAAAGGGCTTGCAACTAAAGCATCAGTGGTCTAACTCCAAAAGCACAATACTTCCAAGTTTAAATATTTAACGCTTGTTTTTCAGCATTCACTCTGCTTGCTTATTTGTTTGCTTACAGCCAGCTAGTGTTGCAGTAAGTTTCTAAGAAGGATTGAGGGGAAAAAATATGTGGGGGAAAAAACAGACACAGAAATTCAGGGCTTGAATTGCAGCAGGAAGTTGGCTTTCTAACTCCAAATCAAAGTGCAAAGTAGCAATATTTTTTACCTGCTGTCTCCTATGAGACAGGTGTACAAGCCATTTGACAATATAAAGCATCTAGCTAAACTGTTTAATGATTGATTTGGACAGTATAGTATCCAACGTGGCTGTTAAGGCAAAAATACCTACACCAATGAAATATACCAAGTGAAAGACTGCAGACTGTCAGGCCCTTCCTAGAGAATTGAACTAAGTTGTATGATTTATCCTTAAATTGGGGAAAAAAGGAGTTCAAAATGAAACTTTATCTGAGAATTTAAGTGTTTTATTTGACCATAACACGAAGTATCTGAAATGCTTATCACCAATCACTGAAAAGGGTTAAAGTATTTGCAGCCTAAACCTGCATTATGCAAAATAATTTATTAATTCACATGTATTTATATGTGATAATAGGCTATTGAGGTGTATTTCTCTGATGGACAGTGCATAATAAGAATATGAAATATATATTCCACAGTGCCTTTGCACTTCACAGTAATAGTCACATTTTGAAATATTGTGGCTAATCTAAAACTATACAGCTGAATAGAAAAACAAAACCAGTTCCAAATATGAATAAATGATCTGCTACTTAATATGTCAGTGTATTTGTCAGGTTGATAACATTAGGCTCAGCTGCATTCAATTCTAAACCCTGCAATATCTGAAGTTTGGTATTGTGCCTCACTAAATTTAATACATGGACCTCAGTAATAGAGGAAATCACTTTAGCACTTGGCAGTTTGTTACGCTGTATAAAATTGACTGCCCTGCAAACACAATAGTGATAATAAAAATTGTGGTCAATAGGAGGGTGTAATGCATTTTCTAGCTTCAGCAAAGGTCCAGATGTGATTTATTGAGATTTTTCCGTTTGGGTAAAGATCAATACAGCTTCGTTAATAATTTGTTGTAAGGGCACCCTTCAGGGATGTGACATTTTACTTTAAAACTTTGGTAATTTTGAAAGCATGCCTAGTGATAACAATGTCAAGTCTCTATGTTTCACAAGCATAGATTTTTGCATTCAACTTGTGGGAGCATTTACTTTTGCAGCAGTTACATTTGAAATCATTCAATATATGATGCACTTCAGTATTGATAACAAGATTCCACATATTCTGTAAGAGTTCTAATGCAGCTCTTAAGAAAGAATCCCAAACACATTCTTAAGTCCACCATTTTCTCTACTGTTTTCTCCTCTAATCGAAAAACTTCCATTTAAATGTCAGTTTGTAATTTCCTACTGGTATATCATTTTTGTGAATGATCTGGAACTACATTCTTATTTTCATGACTGTAGAATTAGGAGTTCTCATAAGAAACTTCCTATTGCCAGTAGCACTTTGCATAATAGCTACTAGGTTGACTTCGATATCTGTATTTTTTTTATATTTTCATAAAAGAAACTTCACTTTAGGTGCTAAGCAAGCCGTCCTTTTCTGCCACCAAAATTTGATGGACCTTACTGACTGTAAGGAAACAGAAATTTGTCAGCACTTTGCAGTTCGAACACAGGGACTAGGTACAGCAGAACAATTTATTTTCAATGAGCATGCACAAAGTAAGATTTATGACTTTTGCAGCTCAGATGACATTCCCTACATAGTTGCCGAGCTACAGCAAATTAAAGGGATCCATGAATACTAAGGGGTGTGTTTTTGTAATGAGGGAGAAGAGACAGAAGCAATAAGAAGATAATTAAGGTAACAACTTGTGAAAAATTAAAGTGTTTCTGTCTTTCATATTTGAATCTCTGAGCATAAACTTTGTAGTTGTTAATTTAATTGCTGATGTTCTCTGTATCCCTGAAGAATATTAAGGATTAATCATCTGGCTCATTCCAACAAGAGATAAGGCCTAAGTGAATTGAAATTTTACCAATTTAACCCTGTCTTCTTCCTAATATGACATGATTAACATTCTTCAATTAACAACACATAATTATTCTAAAGGCCTCATTGCACTTACTCCTTTTTTCAGTTTTAGGTTGCCCTTTGCAGGTATTTCAAAACTGAATAAAAGGAAGGCTATGTTTTTGTTCTGTATTATCGGTCACCAAATTACAAGAATTTATATTTTTAATTTTTACTCCTTTTTGTTCCTAATAATCTCTATGTGTACATCCTGAAAAATGGTTCTGATTAGCTAAACATTTTTTAACCCCTCTTTAAGGACAGACAAGTATTTCTTTTCCAACCTGTGTCAATCCGAATAAATTTTCTTAGTTATTTGTTGAATATTGATTTACAGAACTAGCAATTTCATTGAGCGCTAGAATGCATAGCTGTTCATCTACATATTAATGCATAATGTATTGTTTTATTTTAGAATAAAAGATAATGTAATGTTTTACATTTGTAAGAGACTTTGGTTTAGAGCTACACTCAAAATGCAGCACCTTTTTTATGTATCCTGGTTATTTACAGAAGTGCTTTCCTAGTATCTTTCTCTGGGCAAAAGTACTTAGCTGCCTTTGTATCTGATGGATAATCAAGTAGCTTTTAATGGGAAAGCACTATTAATTTATGGTAAATGGAGAGAAAGCAAAATAAAACTAGATATGACTAAAATACACCTGTTTTTCTTTTGAAACCTAGGAGGTAACTGAAGTTTGCTGATTTGTAGTTTTAAGAGGAAAACAGTAGCATTTCTATATCTAGTGCTTAAAACATTCCATAGTTTTTACTCGTTTTCTTCTAGGTCAGTGCAACCTGTAAAGATCAATTATCTTCCATTAGAATTTTTATGATAATGATACAGATTGAAACATCTATAAACAAGGTTAAAATTTGGGCTGTGTTGCTTAAATTGATATGAGACTGCCTTAAAATTGCATGGGATTATTTTCAGAGAACAGATCCTTAGTTGGACAGCATCCTACTGCGAGGCCTACAGTAAGGTCACCACTGTAGAGATCTATTGGGGCATCTCTACAGCCAGATGTCCGTTTCATCGGGGCTTTTCAGCCAGCAGTTCTCTAAGAATCACCTGGTACTAGATACAAGAACCTCCATCTGTTTGAGGCCTGAGCAATTTTGCACTTATGAGGTATAAGCATGGACACCTAGAATATATTATAGAGATTCTGGTAAGGAGCATATTAGTTGTTACCTCCGTTTTCAGAGCTGGAATACTCAGTGAATATTACCTTTTCATTGCATGCCACTTATGTTGTTAATCCGTATGAAAGGTTTTGAACACTGGGAGATGCACTGTGACTATAGAAAGAACTATTTTCGTATCCGATTTTTGGAACAGCAGTAATCATTTCTGCTTTGTAGGAAACAATCTTAAATCGATGTTACTTCAGCTTTTAGAAACAAGAAGGTACTATTTTCAACTTTAGCAATTAAGTACATCTTGTGACATGTTTTCTAATTTCACTAGACTCAACATATTTTTCTGTGTAGTAATTTTATCTCATTGGTAAAAGAGGAATTTGGCCATTTGTCCAGAATTTTCTGCCAGGCTGCAAAGAGGGCCACTGTGTTCACAGGTTTATTTCATAGCCATTGGATATTCAGCTTGTTGTGAGCATTATTGTGCAGCAAATGCACAGTAACCATGAATATTCCTGATGCCTATGTAATTGTCAGAGTTCTGTCTTATGAAAAACCAGGAGGTCTAATCTTCTCTTTGTTTTGGTTTGGTTTTTTTTATTTTTGTTTCTGGATAACATTAAAAGACTTCAGAAGAAAGTTCAGTTATAGTTGACAGTTACTTTGTATTCGTGTGGGGCATACTAGCTTAAAGAATCTGCATACAGCCTGATGGCTTTCTAAAGAATGTCCAGTAAATTACATTTTGGCAAGTTATAAAGCATGTTTTTCCAACTGAATTATGATGACGTTGTTATCAAATTCCAAATAGGATGGAATTGTGCCTACCTTCTCAGAAACTAAGATTTTCTTTGGGATTACTGGATATTTACAATTAAATTGCTTTGAAAGGCAGTGCTATTACTTTGATTATTATAGTTTTAACCAACAGAAACTTTCCAGCTAATGCAGAATATTTTCTGATCGTTTGGAATCTTTCACACATCCTGATTATATGGGTGTTGCTTTAGTCTTGGCTACTTTAAAAACATGGACTAGTGAGAAATGCATTAATTTAGTAGCATAATATTAACGAGGCCTTTTGGGTTGCCTTTCTAATGGCACTTCTACCTAGTGGCTATGAGCTGTCTCACAGTGGGCCTGGCATTTTGTGAAAGGCAAAAAGATTCACTGAAGTCAAAGTAGCAACGTTTGAGAACAAACTGAACATTTAGAAATCTATGGGACCTGAGGAAATGCATGCCAGAGTCCTGAGGGAATCGGCTGATGTAGTTGCCAAACCACTCTCCATGGTATCTGAAAACTCATGGCAGTCAGGTGAAGTTCCCGGTGACTAGAAAAAGGGAAACATTGCACCCATTTTTTAAAAGGTAGAAAGGAGGACCCTGGGAACTACCAACCTCTCAACCTCACCTCTGTGCCTGGGAAGATCACGGAACAGATCCTCCTAGAAGCTATGCTAAGGCACATGGAGAACAGGGTGCATTTTTGAGGAGATAAAAGATTATTTTTTTCCCCCACAGGAAAGGGAGAAGATTTTCTTGCATGTTTCTAAGGAATACCAAGTAAAGATTGCTGCTGAGATTAGGAGGTAGTACCAGATGAACCATAAATCATTGGCTTGGTCCAGTTTGATAGTTGCTTTACAAACTAGATATGTAAATGTGTAAGACCAGTGATTCTGAACATTAAATTACCTGGATTTAATTTTAAGAAACTAAAAAAAAAAAAAAAAAAAAACAAAACAACAAAAAAAAAAAAAACAAAGAAAAAGGAAAGAATTGGTAAAAAAATATTCCATGTCCCCCCATAACGAGTACATTGTAAGACTGGACACCTCCATTGTCAGTATGTCACCAAGTACCAACCTAAAGTGACAACTCTTCCTACTACACGTCAAACAAAATTGCATTATGGAAGAAATGAATCAGGGCCTTTCATGCAATGAAGTTGCAGGGCTTTATTGAAAACTACTTAAATCAACAATGATACACAGGGCTACGGAAACATGAGAAATCTTACTAGGAAATACAATCAAGTATGATCGATATATGTAGATATACGATCAGGGAGATGTGTTTGTGTGTGTACACATAGTATACCTACACACTTTTGCCTTTTGGAAACAAACAAACAAATATCAGCCTCCCAACTTTCTCAAAAAGGAAACTGACATCAATAGGAAACGGAAATGTGGTGTCTTTTCATGGGTCAGAAAAATTGTTTCTTTTCACAACAATTAAGCATACTTGTTATTTTTATTATTTCTTGGGGTTCATGTTCATTTGATGATCATGTCAGGTGGGCAAAAGAAGGATGGCCACAGACAGCAATGGTTCTCTCCACTACTGCATTTTAAAAAATGTGTCAGGGCTGAATTGGTTGAAATTTTGCTCAAGAGGAAAAATACTATCAATGAAATAATCGGCAAGTTAAATGACTTCAACCCCAGGCACTACTTGTTCTTTGTAAAATTCTGCCCCGAGTCCATCCTTCCAGCAGGCAGGAGTCTTATAATATTAATGTTAAATGTAAGAAGTGCCTTAGACACTGTTGTTCACGCATCTGTGCATGCAGTTGTGGTTTCTGAGATCAGCTGCATGTTCACTAAGCTTGACTGAGAAGCACAGCCAGAGCACTCTTAGCGTTTTGGGAAATACTTTAAATCAGGATGGCAATTAACGCTTCTACAGCAATCATCTTGTCCCATTTCCCTTTCCTTTTGTGATGGATGCATTTTCTTTACCGCAACAAAAAGTCACCTTTTTTCTGTTTCTTTCACCTACGTTCTGCATTAGTCACTTTTTGGGGGCTCATCACCTGTTTATCCCCTTGCTTAGAAGCACTGGTGAGCACCATTTCCTAATATGCTCACTGGAGATGTGCCAGTAAAACTCTTCTGGAGGTTTCAAAACCTATTTCAGAGTGTTTACCTCTTTTCATCACCTAATCTTCCCCACAGTTTAACCAAATCTGCTCTTTGGAATTAGCAAATGTTTTTTTTGTTTTTTCTCAATAAAACACCAAAAACAATTCTTTGTTTCTCCAAAGCATGGCAAACAGAAATGTTTCACTGATTTTGACAGCTGTGATACACTAGTATGTGACCCTATTCAAGGCAATCATACTGTATTTAAAAATTAGCCGATATTCTAGAAGTAGCTAGGATGAAAGAGAGCTCATTATTTAAAATGAGTTAGTAGGAAGAATTAGATATGAGTAAGGAAATTCTGTCATTCTGTAACATTCTGTAACATTTCATCATTGATGATGTGCATGGGGAGAAATAACTTCTGATTTTTTTGTTTACTTGATACATTAGGTAGGTGTAGTTTCAGATTTATCAATAAAAAAAAGCCATAGGAAGACCACTAAATCACAGACTTAATTGCTGTATCTTCCTTTGTTGCCTTTTGGGGAGCCAGCTGCTCCATGGTGTGAATAATGCTGAATACATTCGTTAGGAAGACAGCTGAGGGAAAGCATTTCAGAAGGCTGCTACTGGCCTGCAGCTTCCACCAAGACCTACAGCATTAGCTCCATAGCATTCTTAGATAACTTTACACTTGTACAAAAATCTAGGACCTAGTCTTTCCTATTTACTGTAATACTCATCATGATTGTGACTGCTTTGCTCTGGGAGGACTGCTGAAAATTTTCATCACAGAAGCAACCTCTGAGATTTGGTTTAATTTATGCTGAGAAACTCTACAGAGAAGTCAACAAGTTAGCGAAAAAAATCAGTTCTTGTATGCTCTGTAATGTACTGTGTGCTGGGGGAAAAGAGTGAGGAAAAAACCTGTACTGTTCAACTCTTCAGCTACTTTATAAAAGCAGAGAAAAGAGAAAACAAAGTAGATGATTCAAATCTGTAATTCCTTGAGATAAAAGCCTCTGATTTGTTCTGTATGTCTTGGCATATTTCCTCAGTTTTAGTGACTTTATTTCTGCTGAAACTATCTCTGCAGCGCCAAAAATTGTATGTAGGTTCCTGAACTTTGGTAAGCTTATTTGTGGTAATATTTATTGTGTGGGGTAAAAATAAGCATAAGACTATAATATTTGGATGAATTACGGGTTGTCAAACCCTTAAAAATTCCGAGCTTCTTTGGCCTCTGCCCTCTCTACATGTACTGTGTACAGAACATCCATGTGACCATATAACAGCATGTACTGTGTGTGAAGAGTATATCCATAGCACTGACAGCTTTGAGATGTAAATCTTTCACAATTCACTGCCTGCAGAGCTATTCATAGCAGCAGTCTAGGATGAATGTAATCTACTTCTATGTTAAGTTTAGATACTAGTACAATCTATTCCAAGTTTGGAATATATACGGACTGAAAAAAATGAACTACTTTGCCCCCCTCAGATGTCTGGCTCACACCCATGTTTGATCTGGATGGGCAAGACTTTTTATGAAATTTGTGTTGTCACGGAATGATAGAATGGTTTGGGTCAGAAAGGACCTCAAAGATCATCTAGTTCCAACCACCCTGCCATGGGCAGGGACACCCTCCACTATACCAGGCTGCTCAAAACCTTGTCCAGCCCAGCCCTGAACACCTCCAGGGATGGGGCAGCCACAGCTTCTCTGGGCAACCTGGCCAGTGTCTCACCACCTCACAGGAAAGAATTTCTTCCTAATATGTAATCTAAATCTCCACTCTTCCAGTTTAAAACCATTACCCTTTGTCGTATCACTACGTACCCTTGTAAAAAGTCCCTCTCCAGCTTTCTTGTAGGCCCCCTTCAGATACTGGAAGGCTGCTGTAAGGTCTCCCTGGAGCCTTCTCTTCTCCAGGCTGAACTACCCCAATTCTCTCAGCCTGTTCTGATAGGAGAGGTGCTCCAGCCATCTTCGTGGCCTCCTCTGGACCCTCTCCAACAGGTCCATGTCCTTCTTGTGCTGAGGACTCCGAAGCTGGCTGCAGCACTCCAGGTGGGTCTCATGAGAGCAGAGTAGAGAAGGAGAATCCCCTCCCTTGACATGCTGGCCACGCTTCTTTTGATGCAGCCCAGGATGCGGTTGGCGTTCTGGGCTGCAAGTATGTATTGCTTGCTGATGTTGAGCTTCTCATCAACCAACACCACCAAGTCCTCCTTCTCAGGCTGTTCTCAACCCATTCTCTACCCAGCCTGTATTTGTGTTTGGGATTGCCAATTGTCATCTACCCACAGGAAAGGAAACATTTAAACAGCTAATTCCAGATTAATGCAGAGAATTTATCACTGTCTTTTATTGCTTTTCTTTCTCTATGCTTACCTTTGTTTAAGTTCTTCTGTAGTTACCTATCAGTACAATATTCTTGCTTTGGGACATCACTTTTCTCCAGGTAAGTACTGAAAGCCATACTCACTGAACTTGATTACAATTAAGTATGCACTTAAATTTAAGTATGCAGTGACTGTGATTTCCTCTATGCAGACAGACCTCTACACATCTGAAATACTTTCTTCAGTACGACTTTAAAGCTAGTATAATTCCAAATAAGACTAACGCAACATTAAGCTACTGATATACAGAATGTAAGTAAATCCCAGGTTTGCTTTGTTATTTTGATGTCTGTGAACTGTGACCTTTCCATGTGCTCCTAAATTTAGAGGGTTTGATATTAAGTCAGTAATAAATTATGGTTTATACATATTTTTTTCATTCTTTTGTCCCTGACAAGACATGCTAAATACAATACCCTGCTGCTGGTAGGTTTATACCTTCATATCCACATAATCAATGTAGATATAGAAACTGACTGACTCATTCCACAGGTGAAACAGTAAACTCATATACCACGTGCTGTGAAAGTACCTGGTAAACAGACTGAAAGATAGGACATTTCTTCTCTAGCATCCTTCTCTAAGGATGATTCCATATGTAACTTGAATAGTGAATAATAAAATAACTCAGGGTGGTAGTTATGATGCAAATGTGTTTTAAAGTTTATGTGATAAAGGTTTGTTCTTACTTTTTTAAGACTTAAGGATTTATCACTAGGTAATTTAGACATTGTTATTATTCACCTCACTATTAGACATCCATGAGAAATCAGGGTCGGTATTTTTAAAACGTTGCTTGTAGTAGCATGAGCCTTGCAGTCCTAGGATACTTAGTGTCAGAGTGTGGATATGTATTGAATATGTTGCATTCAATTTTAAAGCAATATTCATCATTTTTAACTCACTCACGGTAACAGAGTAGATGTCTGTAACCTCTGGATTGGTTCTCAAACAATTTACTAAATGATGTGCAGGCTACTGAATTTTAATTAGCAAGTAAAAAATTGCATTTTCATCAGTTTGTGGGAGATACTGGTTAATAGATGACATATGCATCCCGTATTACATTAAGCTGCTGCTGTTTTATTTCTTTTGAAATCATCCAGAAATCCAGTCTTACACTGACAAAAGGACAGATATGTGAAACTCAAATTTTCAGCAGCAAGCATTCTGTTTGCTGGATGTTTAGTAATACAAGCTAATATGCTGGGCCAAAGAGATTATTGCTTCGGCTGCCTGCCTTCCCAGAGCAAAAGGTTACTACTAAAGGTGACAAAAAAAGGACATAGGCTTACTCATTAGCTACTAACATTCACAATCTGGCATATTAGCTTGAACAAAAATTATGGCTGTTGAATTTAATATGCTATGCCATTAGTGTGGTCCAACAGAGACCAGGTCATGTTCAGTTCTGCCCCAGCCCACAGCAGGGGTGGTACGCTTCAGTAAGGGCTTTGGCAAAAAAAAAGTAGCATCTATAACAACTGCTAATAAATCTAACAAAGCCTGTCTACAGACCTTTTAGACTGTGGGAGCCACTCCAGGTCATGTTGCTCAGATTCCTTATTTGTTAGATTACAAAGCAAGCAAGCTTTGAGGTAAGAATGATTTATTCGTCAAATGCATACTGCTAGCTAGATCTAATTATTTCTCAGATAAAAGATTAGTAAATTTCCCTCTAGTAATTAATATATATTTCTAAAGGAGTTTATTATCTTGCATAAAACAGTGGTGCATATAGTTCAACAGTAGTAGTTGTTTCAGCTGACCAACAATGTGGATAAATACATAAAAACGGCAATGGAAAAAAGAGTATGAAAATAAAAAGCATTCTGTGAATGCTGGAAAATATAACAAAGCATTCAATTCATATGCTTGCCTTACAGAATTATCTTTTTCCCACTTAACATGGTAACTCATGTTTTGAATGGAAATTAAGGTCTGCAGTTCCTGGGGTTTGAATCTAGTGTCTATAGGGTTTTATTTAATTTTTTTTTTTTTTTAACCAATTCAGGTATAAGAATTCTGTCTTTACTTTTGGCCAGGGTCTTTGTTCTTTTATAAAAGTTTCAGTCAGTCATGAAGATAAGAAGCAGCAATTTTATATGGATTCCAATTTATAGATTTTTCACTGCCATAGGCAACCAGCATTGTCAAAAAACGACCTCATAATGATGTCAGAGGAAAAAATCCAAAGAAATCTTTGTCATGTGTAAGTCAATAACCAAACTAATGATATCACTGCATGAATATAATAGCAGTATGACAAGGTTAACTAACAAGAAGGGAAATGAAATACACACCAGTCATTAAATGCTCGCTGATGAGCTATTGTAAAGAAGTAGCAAAAGACTTTTTAAATAGGAAAGATATAGAAACATTATCTTATCTTCATCCTAACCTTGTTTATAGATGTATGACTGAGGTTGCTACAGCATGCACAATATAACAATGTGGCTAAAAGCTGTACTTACTGGCAGTATAATTGTATCCATAAAACTGAAGTAATTCTTTCGACTTACTCACTTGTGCTGTATTTGAATTGAGTGACTTGGTAGCATTGGGCTGTTGAACTGAGTGATCACAGCACTGCAATGATGAAATAGCTGCAAGATTATTCACTTGTCTACGTCTACATTTTTTAAATGTCTAAATTTTTGGCTTTCATCTGCCAAATCCAGAGTTAGGTACCTACTACATTCATTGAACAACGTATAATTAGAACTATGTTGCTCAGAACACACAGAATTATTATTATTATTATTATTATTATTATTATTATTATTATTATTATTATTAAACACAACGTCAGTTGTGTTTAATAACAGTAAACATAAAGGGTGTCTGAAGTTCTGCCCCTATAGCTTAAAGATTAATTAGGAGCACTTAAAGTCTGCGATCAATCCAGAGCTAAGAATTTGTTCCTGAGGATAGAAGCCTTTATGTAGTCTTTAAAAATTATGAGTCATACTCGTTCTTTTCAAAGTATAGCCACTGGATTCCAAGACAGTAATCTGGAGACCCTTTTGCTGTCTTTCTGGCTTACACTGTTTTAAGATGTCACCTCTTTAATAGGTCATGCAGAACAGCCAATGGATCTTCTTTTGGGAGGTAGGAGACAAGGTTTTTAACTTAGAATAAGAAAGTTCATATAATTAAAAAAGGTACACAACATGCTTTAGCTGTCTTAATTCACTGCCATAGAATATTGTGGATGTCAAAAGCTTATACAGTTCAAAATCAATTTGATAAGCATTGAAAATAAATTCATAATGGATTATTTAACAGAAGTGCTTGACACAGTTCAGAGGAGGTAAAAGAGCATAGCAGGGAAGTTGCCTTATTTCTCTTTCGCCAAACTTTCCAATGTTCAGACAACTCTGCAGACAGAATCTTGGGACAGACATATGTTTGATACAAGCTAGTACAACTGCTCATATCTTATGTCCTTATATTTGGCAGCGCATTTCTGAAAGGTATCGTCTATCAGTTTTTACTAGGAGACTGACCAGATGAAGAAACTTCAGGAGCTCTGGGAAATACTACCATTTCTGGTACTATGAGCTTGCTATACAGGGAGCTTTCAGATCAAAAAGGGAGACGCTGTGCCATCATATTGGGTTTCATCTTTAAACCTTTATTGTGTATTTTCAACATCAAGTTAGTAAACCTAAAATGAAGAATGAGTTACTAGCCAATCAACTGCATTATAGAACTATACCACCTCTCTAAGCACAGATAGCATAATCTTCACAATTACTAAAGAACATCATCATGTTCCTATGTTGGTCTGGAAAGATTTATGGAAAGTGGTGGTGCAGTTATATGTTTAACATTAAAAATACAACCTATCAAACATAAACGTATTCCACATCTTGCCATATCAACCCATTTAATCTGTTTCAAATAATCTGCCTTCCAGAATCTTAAGGGCAAAGAGGACAGAATCTGACTTGGTCACAAAACCAGGAGTAATTAACCTTGAACACTGAGTCACTGAACTTCTCATGGAGAGCAATACTACTTAATAACCCATAATCTAACAGATTCTGTCTTGGCAGTATCTAGAGGTGATTTCCCCAAACACCAATGAAGCCATGAAGAAAAGTATTGCAAAAAAAAAGAGATAAGGCAGGAAGATAAAGGAATCAAATCTTGTATTGCTGATATGCACAGCTTTTACATCTAACACGAGTTCATTTCTAGAACACACCACAATGTCTGATTCATTTGTGATAAATTAAGAATAGATTCAAGAATCGGGTTCATGGTTCTGAAATGCAATCTGTATTTATTCCAGCTGTGCTGGTGAGTGCTAATAAATACATTAAATACCTACTATTGTGGAAGGATAATTTGAACAGCAAGCAGTTATGTTTAACAAGAAAAACATGTATACCTAAAAATAAGTATATACTAGGTGATATACATTTATAAATATACATGGAGACATTTTTTCAGAATGATTTCTCAGAATACTGAACATGATCTCTAATTCAAAGCTGTACAAGAAGAAAAAGAGCCAGCTAGCATTCTGGTGAAAGTCACTAAACCCCACAAATAAAATGCATATTAGCGTGTTTTATCATACAAGCATCTTTTCTGCAAAGTCAAAATGTCTTAACCTTTTAGAGACAGCAGAGAAATCTAGGTGTATTGTCATGTAGTTCATAGTTCAAAAATACAAACTGTGTTTATACCAGAACTGCAGGGTGTATTTTTCTGGCAGACTATGTGTGCATTAGGTCATACAATGATACAGCTTGTTTATACCTAGCTGCAACACTGTTCTAAATACAGAGAAATTCAAAGCAAGTCCTTGCGTTCAGTATTACTACAGTTGATTATACACTAAATATTCAGAGGCTTCAGTGTCATTAAGAGTATATAAAACTAAAATGGGCAGTATTATTCTCATCAGTATAGGTTAATGAAAGGAAAGGAATCTGATCGTCTTTTCAGCAGTAGTCTTATATGTTGGAAAGCTTTTCCTCATGCATATGCACATGACAGTCTGCTCTGAAGAGGACTAGGCTCCAGAAATGGGAAGCTGGACCATATGCTTAGTTATTGAATACATTCATAGGACAAACTCTATCACTGAAAACATGTGTAGTACAAGATACCATTTCAATTTGAAAATGAATTTAGGGTAAATAGAAGGTTGTATCCTATGCACAATGTTGTTATAATATGGTGTTGCTATGGAATCAAAAGAAATTTTATGCAAACCGCTAGATGGTATTTTTTTTCAGAGTACATTGCATTTTTGTTAGGGATGGTAAAATCATGCTGAATGTGAATGAACCCAAATGGCAGGGATTCACAGCACTTCTGCCAAATTGAGATAGGATGGAAATTTATGGGACTTCTACATCTTACCATTAATGTCATGCACCTGATCTAGAATAAGAACAAAAAGTTACTATGTATGTTTTTCCATTAAGGATGTGTATCTTTAGAAACATTTTTCTATGTGGAAGAAATGGTTGTGTGAATCAATCCATACTCACACTTAGCCATATACCGTGTTAAACCTTGTTAAATATTTTTTTTTTAATTCTTTTAACATGTGTTTTAAGCATGGATATTTATGTTGTCTGAAAGGTAGATGCATCTAAAAGCTCCTTCAACGCTGCTGTCTCAGTGAAATACCATTGGAAGAGATTAAATTTAATCTATATTTTAAGTGAAATTTAGTAGCATTTAAAATGTCATATCTTATGTTCCTCTTTGAGCTTAGGCCTTTTTCTACCCCATTATTCAAGCCAACAAGTCACGCTTTGTTTTTTATTTTCAAAGCTTGCATGAAATATAAGTAGGGGACAGCACAACGTGTAATCCATTTCCATCATTCTCTGTAGCTGAAAGTAACGTAACGGTGTCTCATGTCCTACAGCAATACCTCAAGATTATGAGGTACTTCAGCCCTAACTACTTCATCTTAGAAAGCGACTGCGATAGAACTTGACCGGGAATTACTTTGTCTTTCACAAGACGAACAAACCCAGAGATACAAAGACTTTCACCCTCTTAGATATTTCGCTAAAAATAAAATGGATAACACCTTAAACATGGAAAACGTGATGAAACACAAAAATTATCTACCTGAGAGCTACTGCCGGGCTGCGGGATCTCTCACGGCGGCGGGGACGGCGCGGCCGGGCCTCTCCCCCTTCTCCCTCCTGAGGCGCGCGCCGTGGGCCGCCCGCGCGCTTCCCGCCCGGCGGGGGCGCTGCGCCCAGACCCTTCCAGAACGTTCTGCGGCAGCCGCCTCAGGCGGGCGCGGGCTCGGGCTCGGCCTCGGCCTCGGGCTCGGGCTCGGGCTCGGGCTCCGGCTCCGGCTCCGGCTCCTCCCGGTGGTGGGGGGCTGTGAGCGGCTGCCCGCGCCTTCTCTCTCTCACACACGCAAATACACGCACACGGCATATATAAATAGAAATTTGAAGTTTACAGTATCCACACAGTAAGCTCTGAGTGAAGAAAAAAAATCAGCCATGAACTGGCTAGGTTCTCACAGTAACGGTCGTGTGTTTGAACTCCTGGGTAAGTCTGACTGCAATGTAATCAATAACATTAAATCAAAGAGGGGGATTGTGAAGTGCAAGTGGAATCTGGTAGGAAGTGACAAAAAATAGTGAAAGCAAAATGGCTCAAACTGTTGTGCCTTGGGTTAAAGGTCCTCAATGCCTGCTCAGCTGTCAAAAGGGTCACCTTATTTTTAAAAAACTATAGATGCTTACAAAATGTCAATACCTGCTGGTCAACAGTGACTTAACTGTTCATTTTGACTTAAGGAACAATTAACTTAAATTTCAGTATTAGTGGATTACATAGCTTAATAGAGTCACAAATGTTCAAATTATTTCAATGCGTGTGTTACTGAGGCTGCATTTTTACTATGTGTGTGTTGAATAATGAAGATTTTTATTGTTTGCATCTAATGATACACATTAACTTTCTTCTCTTTAAATCTAGTCACTGCATTTAGGTGTATGATTTCTAAGTTCTTAAAGAAAAGAAAAATCTAAGTATCTCAGTGTTTGGCACACATAGAGGCATTACGGGAATGCTTTCTATTGCTGTTGAGCAAAAGAACACCAGAGAACTGTTATGTCTGTAATGCAATTTGAGCAAGGGCAGATTAAACACCTGTCAAACAACCAAAATTTTTATTGAGTGCATTTCAGAAATAATTTGTGAATATGGCAGTGTTTCAGGACACCTCTTTTTTGTCACGTTATGAGGTTTGACCATATTTAGGTTGTCTATCCCGTAGCTTTGGTAATAGTCAGAAAGTAGGTCTCTAGCTTTTCTTCTGCCTTACGAGAAATTACTTTAGACTATGCTGTGTTTAAGAACGTTTTTTAAGATTGCACATAGTTAGTTTGGGGGGGTCTTTTAATTGTTTTGAACAGTAAAGAATAGCGTTTCTTTTGTAAGAGCAGCAGGGGAATTTCTATTTTGTGGTCTAGCAGGAAAAGAATTTGATGTGATATACTTTATAGTTGGCAAAAGTGGTGAAAGTAAAATATTTGCACATAGGAAACAGTTTAGAGGAGGTGCCTAAATTCACAGTAGGTAGTAGTTAATGTGGCTGACATCCATTTTTAGTCAGTTTATATTACACATAACATTTATGAGGAGTCTTTGTTGGTAAGTGTTTCTGCAGATCATCACTGTCCGTTGCATTTCCTAAAAAGCTATCAGCTACTTAATTCAAATGGTACCACTCTCATTTATTCTCATTAGAAATAATAAGACTTTTGGAGTTGAGTCCTGTGGTTGAGCCATCCCATTCTTTGAGGTGAAACTGATAGTACCTGTTAATAACTGAAACTGATGTCATTATTTTAGGTGAAACTGATAGCAGCTGTTTTAGACTATTAGCTAGATTTGGTTGCTTGAACATTGACTGATGTTAACTGTTCATCAGAAAATTTACATGTTAGGTATCCGCCTTAGAGGCCAGTTTATCTCTTTTTCACTTGAAAATATCAGCTGTGAAAACTGAAACACCTATGAAACTGAGTATAGGAAAAATACTGTTTTGCCTCTAGTAAAATTTCTTATAGTCATTTTAGGAAACACTCTTATTTCATATACCTTGGGATAGTAACCTGAAAGTCAGAGAGGTTGGCCTTTGTCACAGTGCATCAAAGGTGTGACTTTGTCAAATGGTAGGCCTTTTGAGTATTTGGGTTTTGTGCACATTTGTCAAAGTTTTGGTACAGCTCTGCACCTGAATTCCTAAACAAGTGTTGCTAAAATGAGTAGATTGCAGCCTAGATTGCACAGAACATTACTTGCACCTGTCGCTTTTAATTAATGTAGACTGCCTGCAGCTGGGTCTAAGAGATGGATCTTGGAGCTCCTTTGATTTCTTTAAATATCTTCTTTGCTTTACACCAGCAAATTTGGTGGAAGGAGATAGTCCATACAATACAGATGGGACTGTATATCATATATATGTGTACTGATTATGAGGCCAGTATAACGGTGTGGGTGGAGTTCATTATTAATGCAATGAGTCTGAAGGGAAGAAAGGGAATTTTGCCAAAAGAAAATTGGAAAGCCGAGACTGGGATAGATTGTGCCTGAGTAAGGCAAAATGGAGCTCTGCACAGGAGAATTTAATATTTTTTTTCCTCTAAATATATCAGTATGCTCTAGGCATTCCTGGATGCAAGAATTTACAGATATTTATTAAAAAAAAAAATTAAAGTCTTCCACATTCTAAAATTTAATCTTAATTTTGCAAGTTAGTACTTTGGATATGCCAACACATAAGAAGCACTTTGTTTTGTGCTATCCCCATGCCTGATTTCTTGGCTTTAAAAGAACAACTTCCTTGTTAAAACTCCGTAGATCCATATTTGTTTATACATTTTAGAAATGTTACCCTCTGTGTGTGTACATATGTATGCTGGGTGGAAGAAAAAAAATGTATCAAAATTACTGTAGGAACTAACCTTTTTTGTGCTGTGTTTTCTGTTTTGACATTTCCTGTAATGTTTTTTTCTTTTCCAAAGCAATTTGAAAAATTTGGTAAGTCTCAGCTACCTATTTGAATATTTTATAATGGTAAGGGTGAAGATCAGCCTAGCTGTTTTGGTAGTAACGGGCAATTATAAGATGCTACAAAATCTCCCTTAGATTTTGTACCTGTGACAACCAATTGAATGAGTTAATTCTGCCCTGTAGGTGTTGGATGTTCTTACATACACAAATCAATTTGTTATAGTACTGCATCAGTAATTAGAAAATACTTGATTGTATACAGTCTTTATAGTACTGTGCTTAAAAGGCACAGCACTATTCTGTTCCTTCCAGAAGCTGAGGGAGGATGTTGCAGTGCCCTACAACATCCAAGGAGCTTATCAAACAGATGCTCCCATTATTCTGTGTTGAAAAATCAGTTTAAAAGATAAAATGCAGATAGTCTTTAGGTTGTTTGTGTTTGGGTTTTTTTTCCCCTAAAACTAGGTATACAAATTTCTTCTGATTTGTCAGAACAAGAAAAGCTATGAGCTGCACTTTCTGCAGAGTACTTCACTGAGCAAAGCTGAAAGCAGTGGAGTTTGAGGAATAAGCCCTGTTGAAATTTCACTGCTGCCAATATGAGTAGATAGATCATTGTCTTGGTTTTCCACTACTAAAGCTATGCTGCTGTTTTTTGATGTACATATTGCCTTGGAAGAAAGGAGATGACTTTTTAAGTAGGTTAATAGGTCCCACGGTTTCCAAAGCTGAATTTGTTTGGATTTGGGTGGTGAACTTGTGAAGGCTTACTTGTTTCAACAGCATAGCAGGCTAGACAGGTTTTCCCAATGGCGCTGACATTTACTATAACTTGTATGTGTGTATCTATCTTACAGCTTCAGTGTTCTGTTCACCAGAGTTCAGCTCCGCTAAATGAGCCCTCTAGGTTTGATTGGAAGGCTTAGGATATGGTGGATATACAGTTGCTTGGCTGAAGGTAAAAATCTAACGAGAGACAGAGAGGGTTGTGAGTGTGTGTGTACATAGAAAATTTGAATTTGAGAGCTTTTCTTCTTTATCTGGGAAAATGTGTTTTTCTTCAAAGCCCATGTGAAAACTGGAACTGATGATTTTATATGCACAGACTGTTGACTATGTGCTCTTGTTCTCTCACGACGAAAGGGATAGTAGGCTTTCTTTTAGATTTTACAAACCATGCTCAAATTCTTATGTGTACATACTTACACAACATTTTATGCGTGTTAAGCTTTTTAAAACAATAGGGAAAAATGCTTGGCCCTTTATTACATGCACTAGGTAGGCAGACAGTGTGTATGTAACGTGAGGCAAAATTTGTATTTAGACAGGTCCATGCGTGCATACAGATTGATTATTGATTATTTATTATTGATTGATTATTGATGGTGTTTTCTTGTGTTGCTGCTATGTATCTTTCTCATACATTGGTATCTGATATCTGCATTTTAGTGGTTATGAACCATTTTTTTATGGACAAAAAATTCAGTAGTTATTAACGTACATTGTTGAAACAGTAATAATGTTCTCTGCGTACTTTCAGAAATAGTATCATGGGAATGATTTGTAGAAGTATTTGAGAAAGAAACTCAGTTTGTGTCTACAAACTGCAAATTACTTCTGACTAGAGTTTTCATATAGTGAGATTCATTAATGTTCAGAGAAAATGCAATGTCAGTATTAAGATACAGAAAAGCTTTAATATGAAAACTTGGAATTTCTTATGTCATTTTGTTGTCCCAATTTCAGTAGTGATGTAGTGATTTTATTTTTTTTTAAGTCTTTCATACTCTGTTTTTAGAACCTTGACCATGTCGACATTAAATTCCTTTAAAATGAAATTAAACCTTCAATTTTCTCTTTGGTAATGTTTTAGGGTAGTGTTTGGATTGAGCAATTAGTGTAAAACATTATAAGAACTAGAACAGCATCCAAAAGTGCTTCTGCTATACTATGGATACTATGGATTTAAGACAGTGCCCTTAATACCATGCTTTAACTTTTGGTCAGCCCTGAGTTGGTCAGTCAGTTAGATTGATGATAATTCTAGGTTTCCTTCCAACTGAAATACTCCACTCCACTCCACTCCACAACCTGTGAGACATTCTGCTTTGCTTGCTTTTACGATTCTCGCAGATGAATAAGTGTGCTGCGTAGCTTGAATAGGCTAAGTGGCAGCAATTAAACATTTGACTTGCTGTAGAAAAACGTGTTTACGTCATAATAATAGTTATGCTGCTGCTTATTGCAGTTTATCCCATAAACAAACTGGATGTTTCTCTGAGCAGAACTACTTTCAGGTGCTAAAATGAAATCAGACACCTCTCCACCGCTGGCCAAGCAAGGAAATGCAGAATAAATTAAGAAAATAATGAGTCCTTTATTTTTCTGAAAGCAAAGCAACTTTTCTTTTTTTTTTACTGTTCTGTAAAGAAAAGTGTCATGATTGATTTCAAAATAAAACAAGTCAGGTCTTTTGACTGGTGTATTTGGGAGCAATTAGTTGAGAGCTCAGAGGTCAAGTGCAAAGGGGTTTGGAACTTAAAGAAAGAAGTTTGCAATGGCCACAGCTTTGAAACGCCACCCTGCTGAATTTGTAAAATTTACAGGAGCCTGGTTCCTGAATTTGTAAAATTTACAGGAGCCTGGTTCCATATGTCCGTTTGACAACAAAGTGCTGTCACATGTTTTCAACTCTCCTTCTGTTCCATGCCTATCAGCATCATACTCAGAAAGCTATGAGGCAGGTTTAGATCCAAGTCTCCAGATTTCTTGTCAGCCTGTCTGGAAAGCAGCAAAGGTTGAGGGAGCATTTAAAATAATCCATCTCTGGATGACAGGAGAATAAAGAGGAGATTGAGTGAGTAGAGAAAGGTATAGGCTAAAGAAGGACAGTAATACGGCACTTGGAAAGCAGAGGGGGAAAGGATAAGACAGGATGAGAAAGAAAGCAAGGAGGGAATAAAAGCGAAACAAAACAGGGTATGTCAGATTTAAGAATAGAAAATATTGCAGGAACACAGAAAATGTTACAGGGGGAATGTACAGAAATGTACATTTGAAAAAGAAGTAAGAAGTGTTAGTTTTCCTTGTATCTCCTTGCTGAAAAAAATGAAAATGACGCAGCATTTCTGTACACACACAAAAAAGCTGTATCTGCTGCAACTAGATTTTGTCCCCAACTTCATCTTTTGAATGAGCACTGGGAAGTGAAGAGAATGTAGAAAGGAGGAGGGCCTTACTTCTCTAATGAGGGAGAAAATGGTTTTTGGAAATCTTTACTTCTACCTCACCTTCATGTGTCAAATTTCGTATTTCTGCTATTCTCCAAGGAGCTTCCATGGAGTTTTGCTTCTGTATAATAGATGGTCTCTGTATTAATTCTAAAAGTTAAATGGTGGAGATTGGAAAATTAGATGATAGGAATAGTATTTTACTTAGTGTGCATGTGTTTACTCTTACTATTCTTTAACTACTTCAGAAAATAAAGAGCAGTGTTTTTAAAAATATTGACATTAGTGATCCTCATTAGTATGGGATATGTGTTTGCCATGTAGTCAGAGTTAATACTGTGCTTTGTAAAAATCGAAGTTTGGAATCAGATCAGGAGTATATTTTCAGTTGTGCTGTAAGTCTCAGGTCACTTCGTATTCTTTAGATCTCGTGTCATTTTAACTAAGATGCTTTTGTTTTACTGTAGTTTGCAGTTTTTGTAAGGTATCTTGAGTATTTAAGGTAAAAACATAATATTGGGGAATTTTGATTTTTCTTTCCCCTCTAGCAGGAATCCATACGTTCACCTCAGTAATTCCTTGGAAAGGTAACCTGGAAATACTTACCTCCAAATTTAACCTGCATGTTAAAGGAAAGGTCTACATTTTCTAGTAAATTACTTAACATTACTACCAGCAAGCAAAGGTGCTATTATACTAGCCACAATACAAATGTAAAAGCATTGAAGGTAGTGACAGCTGTTTATCTTTTTGTGATGTTAATGCATAACGTGGGGCCAGATAAACAAGACCAAACATCAGTGCTGTGCATCAGATTCTTCACACAAGAATTAAAAAAATCCAAGAGCACAGAAGATGGAAAGATCAATGCTGCAGATCATGTCAAATATACATATTACTAAGATCTCATCACAAACCTTTCCAAAGCAGTAATCTCGCATCTCCTGATTAAAATACTACTGAGTATTGGAGATATACAGGCATCTCTAAGATACTTAGGTTCGTATTCTTTATGTATGTCAGAATTCATTACTTTTAAAAAAAAAAAAAATCAATTTGCCTCTTTCTTCTGGCAGCTTTATGGTTTTGAGATTTACTTGCTAACCTTATTTTTCAACATAGTTCCTAAGAGAACTTAAAATCAAGCCTGTGTATTTTTAGCTTGGTTTTTTGAATGTATTAAAAATGTGCAGTTGTTCAAATCATAATGACATGTTTGCTATGGTATCATTTGGGTGTGCTTGTTTAAAAATGCAGATGTGTATTTTATATATGACAATACTTGCTTATAAAATGGCATGCTGGAATGTACTGGGATTTGAAAGTCTGTCCCAGCACAAATTTTAATTGTCTTAAAAGGCATTGACGACAAAAGGAATAGTGTTATATTTGGCTAGGAAATGAAAATATTACCATCCAAGAAACAATATTACACATTTTGGCTTAGAGTAGATAAAGGACATTTTCTTTTCTTCATAGTTTGAAAATTAAAAATCCCTTGGAATATTTTAAAACATTAACTGTGGTTAGGGGATTAAATGAAGCAAAATGGTTTGCTGTATGTTGAATCAATCAGAATTAAAGTTCATTTATAAGTGACAGGTTTTCTATGCACAGCAACTTTCTTTTAATACCTCTGGTGTAAATGAGTCTTCTTTTTAATATGCCATGTTACCTGTGTTTAATGAAGTGATTTAGGTATTCTGGGTGGGTTATTTGTGAATTTGAATTCTAAATAAGATGAAAATTGCTTTTCAGTAGTAGGGTAGCTTTCCCAAGATGAGCTAGGTGGCACAATTGACTAAGAAAGTGGTGCTTAGTTATTCCATAAGCTCTGAATGCCAGTTTGCTCACTGAATCATGTAAAGTGCAGTCCATTTTGACTTTATACCTTACAAAAAAGAATTATCTGTTTATATAAAATACATTTTGTAATATTTTATGCAGAATACCTTAAAGCAGGTGTATGGTAATTTCCGAAGAGCTACGGGCTCTCAGTGAGATGGGAAAGTGCAGCTTGTTTTGCAAATCCAGTATGGTTATTTAACAGTTCTAGTGATACAATTATTTTTCATGTGGATTACACAATGCAAGGTCTACAGAAGGATTTTGCTGATAGCATATTTCCCTGAGGTTCTCTGCACTGCCTGCCCAAGTTTGACTGCTTTATACACTCAATTTTTACTGAGGACAAAGGTGAAGAGTGGATAGGAAAACAAGGATGACAGATGTTTGTCATTACTGTTTAATGCTCTACGAATCAGTTCTTGGATACTAAGATGGAGAGTATGGTGTGAAAGCAGAGTAAGAACAGGTTTTTAACATAAATATTGTTGAGGCAATGGCTTTAAATACAAGTATGTAGCTATTAAATACGAAGTAGTGGTTTACTTGTAGTTTTGAATGTCAGTGGAAGAAGGTGAGTTTCCCATGAAACATTCTTATTGGCTATTGTTAGGCTTTAATCTAGGGAAAACAACACATCGTAACTCCCTTCAGGTCCATCTTTTTCAAATGCATTAAAAAGGACTCTGGTTTTGTTTTAACGGTGGAAGACTGGTCAGAAAACATATTCTGGCTTTTCTTTTCCTTTTTTTTTTTAACCTATCACCCATCTCTTTGCTTCAATCTCTTTCTGGTGTAGTAATGCAGCTTTGAAGGCACATGGAGATAATGTCTGGAGGACTGAGTATACATAGCTGGGAAATAGGAACTCCTGGAGTTTTTACCTCTACTGCTCAATTGTTACATTTTATTACATTTGTTGAGTCACTCAAGATCTAACTCATTTTTCTTTACACAAAGTTGATGATAATAGGTGGCGATGATGATAAGTGTTGATAATAGTCATTGTTACTGTACTGGCTTATTAATCTTTTTGTAAGACCCTGTTCTGTGAAGGACTGTTTTAGCACACAGACTACCTGATGTAGTCTGTTTATCTGTGAGAGTTCATACAGCAAACATGGTGCAATTCGTTTTAGAATACCAGTTTCAGTCTATGATAGCAAACAGGGTAAAGTAGAAATAAATACAATCATTAAAAGAAAGTTAATTAATTAAAAGACAGATGATGGTAGACCAGAACATGTATTGTTCTTCATCCAGAAGGCCTAGAAGGATGTACCAGGTAGAGTGACTGGGCATGGATGGCTAAGCAGAATAACCTTTGCGAAGCAGCAGCCTTTTCATCAAATTCTCTTCTTAAAGGGCTTATTTAAACATAGCCTAACTCTGCATAAGCATGAAGATTTATTTTATTAGGATACTGTTATGGGATCGGGACTAGACCTAGAACAGAGATTACAAAGCACTACCATTCTGAATTCCAGAATTTAAGATACCTGATACAGAGTCTTGGCATTCATTTGCAAATGTATGTTCTGTTATTGAAGTAATACAAGGTGCTTAATGGAATTTGCTTTTCAATAAAAGGGAAACAGTATTGAATTTATTAATTTGAGAGTTATTCCAAGAAAGAATCTTGCTTTATGCAAATGTCCTGTGAGGAAATAATTGTTACCTAGCTCGCTTTGGGTATAATCTCCATTAGTCAGTATGTGCTTTTAAGATTAAATTTGCAGTTGTACTGTATTTTGTCCCTGCTTTAAAAGTACGGGTGTATTTCTGTTCTTTCTGTTCTGTACAGTATGCTTGTTGAACACAGAGCTTCGTTCCCTATGATCATGACCCAGTTATGTTGAGTTTACTAACTTGGTTAATAAGACTATAAATAATAATTCATAGTCTTATTTAGTAGTTAGCAGTAGTAGCCTATTATAATTTTCCTTGGCAGCACATATGGTGGGTAATAAACTAACTAATAAAAGTGCCACATGGAGCATAGGTCTGCTTTTATTTTTTTATGACTGTTTCTTTCATCTGGTACATAATTAATGTGCAAGGTTCAAAATTGTTTTGTCTGTGATTTTGGCTTCTGCTGATGTATTCTGAACTGTAAATGTGTGAAAACAATGATTTCCTGACTTAATTGGCTGCATTTCTTCAATGACCATTGTATAAAAACAGCAAATGAGGTTGTCAAAACACTTTTTAAAGAATTTTTGTATTCACTCTTTAAGTCTTATTAGTAATTCTCTTAGCTGAAATTTAAAGTAACTGCAAATTCCACAATAGGTCTTCTAGCCAAGCAAATGGATCAACTTTTTTTTTTCTTTCATTTGCTGTTCAGAAGTTCATGCTCCTTAGTTAGCTTTTTAGTCCCATCTTCACAAAAGATGAGATGCATCTTGCCATCTTCTGCTTGTAAGTTGGCTTTTCCAGTGTGTCTGCTTTAGAAGAAGCAACTGCAGCTCTTCTGCCAGTTTGAGAACTTCAGTGGAACTCCAGGTTGACCTTGGACAAAGATGAGAAAAGCGACATACATTTTGTGTGTCCCATTTATTCTCTCTCCTGTCATGGAAAGAAATCTTTGGAGTGGTATTGCTTCACATGACAGTGATATAACTTCCTCCACGCACAACCCTCATCTTGTATATCTGATACTGTACGGTGCCTCAAGTGAAAATAGGTGACAGAGTACATCCCAGATTGCATTTGTAGATTTTCAGCCTGTCATCTTAATCAGAAGAGATCTGTATTATAATCAGCATGTTACTGCTAGTTTGCGGTCCCCTTCCATAATTAAGTAAATCTACATTTCTTGAGTCAAACTTCCCATGTACGAACCCTTTTGTTTTGTAGTTTCAAAATTCTGGTAGTCTAGAGACAGCTGTATAGGTATGTAACCACCATATCAAAGAGAAATCTTCAGCTTCTGTAAATACTCATCACGAATTTGGTGCAGTGTAGGGAGTCTTAATCAACAAACTCTGCCAGGCTCTAACCTACTGCTTGCTGTTGTCTTTGAATTATACCAGGCTGGATTTAGGTGGATCACTTGTTGCGAGATAGATTCAATAATTTTTCAGCAAAATTTCTTCTGAAGGAAGTGCGTTTCCAGATTTACAAGGAGAGGTTCTTGAACTTTGAATGTTTTATCTTTTCTCCTTTTGCTTCCAGTTTGTTTGTTGTCCTTAATTTTGTTCCCTGGGTGTAAGACCACCTGCTTGGAAACTGCCATCCAGCTGAATAGATACCACTGCTTAGAAAAACCTTAGTTTTCTAAATGACATTCAGGATATTTAGTGAGCACGTATCTGTAGTGATGCAACAGCTTTAGAGGGTCTTCGCGATACATTTTATTTTCCCCTCTGTATGAGTAATTAGGGAATACATGCTGGATTTCGGTGAGAGCGCTAAGCATGAGGTTTGTCATTTACTTACCTGATAGAGAACAAATTCCTACCAATTTGTCACCACAGGGGAACATTTTCACTGTATAATTTGTATTTCAATTTTGGAGTTAGAATTAAGTGTTAAATATATACGTTAAATGTTCTGACTGGCTTAAAGGTGTTAATTTCTTCTTTTGTAATCATGCTTCAAAATATACAATTCTTGAACACTTTAGCTCCCAAAAAGAGCTTCCTTAAGAAAATAATCAGCCTGTCTTAAGAAGAGAAGGAAAGAGAAGGGAAGAATACCTTGATTTTATCAAGCCTTTTGGCACATTCTGCCCTAGTATTCTTATTGGTGAGATGTGGAATGGATAAATGGATGGAGGATAAGTCAACTGAAAAACTGGCTTGACTACTGTATTTAATGGGTTGTGGTCAGTGGTTCAGAGATCATTTGGTGGCTCATTAGTGGTCACGTGCCTCAGGGTTTGATACAAGGGGCAATACTGTTTGATAACGATGTGGAGAGTGGGATGAAGTGCACTGTCAGGAAGTTTGTGGATGATACCAAACTGGAGGAAGCAGTATGTATAGTGGAAGACAGAGCTGCTCTTCAGAGGGACTTGGATAAGTTGGAAAAGTGCGTTCATAGAATCATAAAATTGTTGTGGTTGGAAGGGACTCTGGAGGTCATCTGGTCAAACCCCACTGCTAAAGCAGGGACCTCTAGAGGCAGTTGCCCAGGACTAAGTCCAGAGGGCTTTTGAATACCTCCCAGGTGGGAGACTCCACAACCTCCCTGGGCAACCTGTGCCAGTGCTTAGTCACCCTCACAGTGAACAAGTGTATCCTCATGTTTAGAGGGAACCTCCTGTGTTTCAGATGGTGCCCATTGCCTCTGGTCCTGTCACTGGGCACCACTGAAAAGAGCCTGACTCCTGTTTCTTTTCGCTCTCCCTTCAGGTACTTGTATACATTGACAAGATCCCCCTGAGCCTTCTCTCCCCCCTCCTTGATTTCTTTAGAGTACATTGGGTGTTTTAGAATAGAGGATTCTTCAGTGAATACTTACTGTTTAGCTGTAGAATTGTGGGTCAAGCTGTGTTTTCTTACTTTTCTTATGTTCTCCTCTTTGACACAGAGCCAGGATATTCACAGTTAACAGTGCAGTTATGTCCAAATCATACATATGTGTACTCTGTCTGTTTTATAGAAAGATCCCTAAGGAAAAGATCTAAGTGGTTGTTGGAGAAGTGTATTGGACCTGAGTGATCTGAGGTGTAGGACTGTGCTGTTATCCATGCAGACTTGTTACATATAATCCTTAAATGGTAAAGTTTGCAGAGACGAAGCACTATAAAGGAAAAAAAAAAAGGTGTTAGGATTGTGAATCTGAAGGTTTAGACAATTCTGTTCTTCACCAGCAATAGCAATTTCCCTTCCTGGGAAAAAACATAAAAATTTTAAAAACCTGACGTGTTTTTTGGTTCTTCGGCGATCTTGAAAGATTTTTTTTTTTTTTTTAATGTTACTGTCTTAATAATGAAAGGCAACTTCATGGAATTATGACAAATTTAAAAATTTGTTTTGTTTCCTTTGGCAATGCAATAATTGGTTGATAAATTACTTGGTTCTTTATGTTGTTCAAATGCTTGTGGACACAACGTTAACATAAGGAAAACTAAACTGAAAGCAGTTTTATGCAGCTTTTTTTACTATACCCTTGAGCATTTTCTAAGTTTGCATTTAATCACAGAATCTTGGCCATGATATTTCTGACAGGTAATTTCCTTAATGCAGTTGACAGAGATGGATTACATGGAAGCCTATTGGATCCAATGCTTTTGTGTGCAAGTGATAAGACTAGATTAGGGTTATCTTGCTCTGAGTGCCTGGAAAGATACAGCCACCTAATAATTCCCCTGGTAATATGGATGGTTTTGTGGGAGCAGAAATTCATGGCTAGATACTGGCCTGCAAAAGTATTACCAGATTTTATTGCACCTTGAGAACATCTTGGGTGATGTGTATTTTTCTATTACATGATATCAAAATTATATGTCAGAGGAAGACAAATGTATTAAATGTTTGGCAGATTGGAAAAGTGATAAGGCAAGAGGCAGGCACATATCTTAGAAATATTAATGAGATTTAAAAATAAAATTATGTTTGCCATAAACATTAATATTATTCTTATTTTGCTGAGAAATAACAAAATAAGTAGCTTTTAGCTTTTTAGCTGCTGTAAAGATTCATGTAAGAAAATTGCTGTTGTCTTGCTGCTTTATTAGAAGACCCTAAGTCTGAATGTTCATAACCAGGATGCTTTTTGAAACAGGATTTAATTGTAAATAGTGAAGTCTGAATAAATTTTAGATCTCAATAATATTCTTTTGCAGTCAAGACTTTTTTGGACACTTGAGTAGCAGGTGTATACAAAAACTTGGCTGAAATAATGAAGAGCCATCAATGTATAGCTTGTTTTTTATTTGCTCATAGCATGCATTCACTTCAGTTGAAACAGGATTTTTTCAGTGATCTCCAAGATCATGACAATTTTATAACTTTTTCAAACTTACTAGACTAAGAAAATAATTTTGATGGGGTAGTAGCTAACAATAGTGCAGTCAAAGTATCGATCTCATTTGGAAACAACCTTGTTGGAAAGATGAAGGTTGGAGAAAAGAGCAGGTGGTGTTCATAAAACATAGACTCCTGACAATTCCTCTATGGTCAGTAAAGAAGAGAGATGTGCCTGCAGGAGGCAGTTCGGAGTAAGAATCTAATTCAGATGGTCTGAGTCCTGTGGGATCCTCTTTCTGTCTCTCAACTGATTAACAAGAGGGCTAAAACGAGCAGCTTCCCTAAGCTGACTTTAGCTTTTGTGAATGCTTTTTGGAATGGAGTTGCATAGATTCAAGATACAGAATGGTTTTCCAGGTTTTACAGCTTTCTAGGAATAGAGTTTTGCTACGCTGTCTATATAAAACGTTCAGAGGCTTTTTGATGGGGACTGGTAGGGATGGATACACATACTGTATTTGTTGGCTTCATGGCTTTTAGCTTTTTTCTAACTAGTGGTGTAAAAAGTGTTGTCATATGTTATTTCTGGAAAACACAGCAAGTAGGAAAGACCATCCCTATATTGCAGTTAAAAAGAGAAAAGAAAGAAGAACCAAAACAACCCCAGACCACTGGAGAATATTTGGGTTTGGTGTGGTGGGGAAGCTTTGTGTCCTTCATGTCCTGAAAGTTTCTTCACCTTACATCTTGTCCCATTAAAATTTATTACTTATCTTTCCCTTGTTTTATTTCCAAAGGAAAAAAAGGCATATTATACTATGTCATGAAAAAGGATCACGTACGTGTTTAATATATGCTGTGATGAGTAATTTTGGTCATGGTACATCAGAAAGCCATTTCCCCCCACCTTCTTTCTAATAAGAACTTTAATCCATTGATGACAAAACCTCTAAAGTATTTCCTTGCTGCATTGTAATACACTGTGACGAATTATGTCTCAGGAGTTGTAAAATTTTCTCATAGCTTGTAATACCTCATTTAATGAATTGATCACACTGGAATGTAAAGATGAAGCAGCATTTATTTTGTATGTTATATAGCATATAATTTTTAGACTTGACATTTATAGCTATGGAAGCTGTTATTTTACATATCATTTTCAAACCATATCTGCCTTAAACACATTTAAATTTAATAAGCTAGTAGATTAGATTTGCTTTTAAGCTAGGCATATCATTATAGTTTGTGTTCCCTTCAGTAGGGCACATGCTTACTATTAAATGCAGTATTTAGTTGTCTTTTAAAACCTAACAATAATAAAAAGGGATGTATTTACAAAAGTAAATGAATATACAACTGCTTTTAGGGACAGTGCCCAAGTCATGATTTTTATAGCATGTAGATGTTAAAGTGATTTTTGGTTTTTTATTAAAAATTGCCCTGTTTTGAGGAGATATTAATGTAGGAGATATATGTGTTTCAGTTATGAAATACCAATTCTGTCATAGTAACATATGGCCTGATCATCATCTCCTGCAGAAAAAAATCCATGGGAGGGGAGAGCTTATTTGGAAACTCTGCATGATTTACCAGGCAGATTTTCTGATGCCTCACCTTTCTCATCAGAAACAATTTGTAGCAAAGAAGGTGAATTCTTTCAGCCTTCTAACTATTTAAATGCCTTACCATCCATGAAAAATATGTTGTTAGTAGTGCGAAAAAAGGCAGCCCTTCTTTCTTCGATCCTGGTTTCTTTCACCACTAAAGAAACTTTATAGAACATCATTGCTGTCATTGTGATCTGTTTGTGACTCCCACCTTGGAATCTTGGTGGATGTAGAAGCAGCTGAGAGAAACCTAATGAAAATCTGAACTTTTAAAAATCCCAGTGGACTCTTCTCTGGAGATTAAATTGCTTTTCCTAGCATATCTGCTAAAAGACAATTCCAGCATTGCACTTGTACTGTGGCACAAAAGTAGACAGGATGCAAATAAGAGGCTTTTCATCTTAACTCAGAGGGAAGAATGATTTTTTTCATATTTTTTTCATTCTTTTATAAGGATCAGTTTGGAAATAGGGTACTTGGTTTTCGAGACTTTATGAAACTATTTTACACTTTTTATCAAAATAAGGCTGATGCCTATTTTCCAAAGTCCTTTCATTAAGTGGAAAAAGTAAACAGAAGACCTTGTCTTAGAATCTGTCTTTGAAGAATATAATTTTAAAATTATGTTTTGAGGGTTTTGGTTGGGAGCTTTTGTGGTGGTTCCTCCCTTCTCCCCTTAAATACATTGTTTCACATTGTGTTAATGTCATAGAGTAGTTCTTTGGGTTGTATGTAGCTTTTGGCTTTTCTGGTCTGCCTACATTCATAGGCTTACTCAGCAAAGTAGTAGACCTCCATAGATCTTTCCAAATCCAAACCTCTTCCTATGTATTTCTCTAGTGAGTTGTTTTGTCTATGAGCCATGTAAGCCAATATTAAATGAACCAGAGTACACCAGACAAGTAAGCTGAAACATACAATCTGGTTCAAGTATAAGTTGCTGTGCAGTAGCTTCACATAAAACCAACCCCAGACTCCTTCCTGTTCTTTGTACAATTGGTTAATGGAAGGGAAATCAGATGGATTGCACCAATACTAGTTTAAAAAAAATAATAATAATGAGACAGACCGAAGATTTGGGCATGTTGCTTCATTCTTAACATGCAATGTGGCAGGCTTTTGGCCTAAGACAAATAGTAGTGCTTGTCAGGCACGCTTCTAGAGGTGGCAGATGCCAGCAGCTTTTCCGAACCAGCAGACAGAACATAGCTACCGGTTCTGGTCAGGTAGTGTTTTGTTCAGGGGGATATTGACTGCCATGGGCTGCCATGAAACAGGTTGCCTGTTCTGATTTTCTGCATAGCCATGAAGACCACCATTCAAAATGGGATGATGGTACAAAATAGGCAGAATCCTTATAACCAAGGAACAACTCTAACAGAACTTAAGAGAACTGCTAAGCCTCTTGTCTTGGCTGTTCCTTTTGTTTTGTGCCTTGTCCATGAAGTTGGTAAAAGGGTTAAAGGAACTATCACTGCATTGAACTGGAGTGTGTGGGGCAAAGGAGGGGAAAATGTGCTTCTTAAATTAAACCATCTCACTCAGTTAAATATTATTTACTATTTATTTAATGTCCTTGCATGTAAACATATGGCTATCCACATTGTAAAAACTAAGGTGTAATGAAAGCAGATTTCACAGCCACGTTAGAAGATGGACGAGGTGACTGCAGAAGACTAAGGATTAGTTAGCTGATAAGCTTTCAAGGAAGTAAAAGATGTGGTAATCAACAGGGCAATGTAGAAAAGGCATCAGAAGAATTGGTTCTTTGACATGGCGTTTATAAGAGTGTTATTTAAAAATTAGGTACATAGTTATTGTTCACACTAACACATCTAAATGTCTGTGAATTTCATTCTGAGCATTTCACTAGATTATGTGATCTTTGAACTGTTGATAATTTTTTTTAGTATAGAAGATTGGCAATGTACAGTGTCAGCAAAATATGTCACATAGTCATGAGGCATAACTGAAGAATTGAATAATTTGTATCATGTCTTGCTCACGAGGATAATTAAATGAAACGGCATTTAAGTTGATGGAACTACAGGAGTGACCACTGGATAAAGAACTGTCTTACAGGTTTTTTTGGTAAAATGATCATCAATATTTTGTTAATTTCTCCCCTTTGTAAGTGTGTATTTTAATATGCTTATTTTTCCTAGTACTTTCGGCAGGAATAACTTAATTACAGGGAACAGAAAATAATTCTAAAATAAAATCATTTAAATAAGAAATCATATATTTGTGGAATCTAACATGTAGTATCTTTCATTTAAATACAACTTATTCTTTTATTCAAAGAAAATGTGCTGCACAGTGAAATTACACTTAAAAACATCAAAAAGTATTTAAAAAAAACCCTAATTTCTGGAGGTTTGTAGCAATGCATCTTTAAGTTTACCTCAGCATTGAAGGGGCCATTTAAAAAGATAAGAGCTTAATCCAGACATCAATGATGATGATTTCCTTCAATATGATCATAAATATACCAAAGTACCCTTTTATCTTTAATAATTCAGGATTCATTGAGCATTTAAAGGTTTTCCTGTTCTGTCATTTAAGGAATCTGATAGCAATTTGTTAAAAATAATGAGACTTGTCTCGACAATAGGCAAAAAAATGCACAATATGTATGGGATGCTATTTCAAAATGGAAGTTGGTGCTCTCTACAGCACTTGCATAAAGGTTTAAAGATTCTTCACCTTACTTGCTTATCTTCTTGAAAACTGTAATCATTTGGATGGCTTCCCATAAGTTATTTGGAGGATATCCCCATAAATCAGTTATTTTATAAGAAACTCCTCAACCCTCCCCTTGAAATTATGTATAAGAAGTCTACAAAAGAAGCTTTGTACAGAAGTAATATACGTTGCTATGCTTTATCAGGAAAAAAATAGCACACTGTTTCTGAACAATAATGTGCTTCTCAACTGAGATTTACAGTTTTTACCATCATGATTTTCCAGAAGGTATGCATTTGTGTTTGTAGTACAGTTAACCAAATTGATAATAATTTTAAGCTAATTGTAACATTTACATGTTGTATTCAGTTTCCCCTTAAATGTGAAGCAGAGTATAATTCTTTATAATTGGAACATTTTTTGTTATTTTTGCCCTAAAGGATACGGTTTTTAAGCTGAACATTATTTTATTTTTCATATTCAAATCATTCTCAGGCAAGTTATTCCATTACAGATTATTGTATTAGTCTTGAGTATGTTCTCCTATCTTTAGAGACCAATATGGATACGAACTATGAGAGCAAAGATGCCTCCTGTAATCTGAGAGCAGAATCTGAATTGAAATTTCGCACTTTGAAGAAAAAACGAATACGTGGCTGAAACTGAATGAATTAAATATGCATATTCAGTAATTATGATGTTAATGAAAACTAGTTAGAGATGACACAGTGGACTTCGCTTAGGAACTCCAAAAATCCAGATCCAGGTGCTGACTAGTAAATAATGTAATGTGTGCCTGCAAAGCCAAATAATATTGATTTGAAGCAGCACAGTAATTTCTGAGATATCTTAGGCATTAGCTTCAGTTTCAGGGGCTTGGTTAGAAATATTCTCAGAGTTCTAGGATTTCTGTTTGTGGGAAATAATTTTTTGCAGTGGAAGAGTAGAGAGCTAAGCATTGGATCTGAGTTAGGCGTTGCACTACCCTAAGTTGCTACTGGTTGTCATGGTAACATTTTAAGATGGTGGTGGCTGTGGCTTGACATCAGAACATTTTCTGTTAAGTGAAGATTTTACTGAGATTGTAATGGAGTGTTTTAAGTGAGTGGACCTTTTGTACTCAATAAAATATTTAGTAGGTTGTAGTAAATATTAATTTGTCCTCCCTTCAAGATAATACAACATGCTGTGTATTTACAGTTCTGTGCTAATAGAATGGTATTCCTGGAAAACAGTTAATCCATTCTTAAGAGTCAAACCTGCTAAAAATAGGTTTTCTAATAATGCTTTAAATAGTAATTCTTGAAGTTGTTTCACTCTATCCTTTCTAAATGCTGTGTGGCAGATAGGTTGAATTTGAGCTTTTTTATGCATTTGGTGAGGTAATGATTTTAGTACTCATTTGTATTTAAAGCTGAACTTAAACATCATTATGCTGGGACTTTCTTGTTTTGAGTGACTGAAAATGTATTTACAATAGCTTATGTTTTGGGAAGGCAGTGGTAGAAATAGCTTAACTAAAAAGCTGGGAATGGAACATCTCTCTGTCAATCATATGTTAACATACTTTGTTACTGACCATGTTGTATTTGAGATGAAGCAATGTGAATGCTGTCTTATCCCTCACTTAGATAAGCTTTCAAAGGTGATCTCCAAATCATGTCTGCCACAGAGCAAGGATTTGCTGAGAGTGACAAACACATGCCCACTACATTTCCCGTATGCTTTTCAATAACTGAATTCCAAGGCTCCTGACAGAAAGGAAATGTCTTAGAAAACTCTCAATAGTACATTTCAATAGAGCAGGATACATTGAGTGAAAAGCAGAACTGTTTTTGCAAGTCAGGATTTATAAACTTTAATAATACACTTATCGGGAAGAAACGGAAATTCAGTTTAGAGCGTTTGGAGAAATCATCTTGGTGGGTAATTCTAATTCATTTCTTCTTGCTATTGCACTGCTTCATTGATAGTTCACACGGTTTGATGGCCTTGTGGAGCCAATTTAGCCCTTTCTGGCTCATCATAATCTCATCCTTCATCCCTGTGATTTCAGAGGCTTTATGGAAATACCATGCAGCTGTGTATGTGCTTTAGCACGGCTGATAACAGTGTCTTAGATGACCCCATCAATCTTAATGACATTTTCTACTAATCAGCAAGAGGCTTGCAATTTTTTTTTTCACTTCTTCATTACCTTTCCCTCTATCTATCTATCTATATATCCATCTATCTATCTATTAAAAAAAAAAAAATCAAATGGTGCTTTAGCCTTGTCACGTGAAACTCGGTCTTCTGCATACCCACCAAGTATTTTTTAAATGTGTGCAGTTTTGCTTCATCACAGTCACCCAGCTGTTTTTCTTATAGTTACTCTTTGCTGATTTAATTGCTTTGTCCCTACTATTTCGCTACACAAGGTTAATATACAGGGGGTTGCCCTGTGGCCAACACATAGATCTAAAAGTTGCAGGACACTCAGAGAAACGTACTTTAAAGCACACCTTTCAACATCACCTTTCTTGGACTTAGATAGAGGATCCTCAGAAAACAAATAATGACATAAGAAAAGGAAAATTACAACAATTTTTATACATGTAGGGAAATACAGAATTTTTCTTTACCCATGATTGGTGTATAATAATTGACCGCTTTTTTCTTTTTGTTTTACCAGTAACAATATGAATTTTAGCAACTTGTACTTTATGTTTTTCTCACATTAACATTATTTCAAAAAGATGCTGCAATGTATACTTTAATTGAGCAATAACAATCTTTTCAATGAAGCATTAAGAATGGCTGTCTTTATTTTTGTTTCTGCATTTTAAAAAATGTCATTTATGGAGAAGCACCTTGAGTTTTAGAAAGTAGTTTTTGTTGTATCAAAGTGAACCATAGACACACTATGGATTGGGATTTTACCCAAAGCAGGAAGAACATAGTATTTTTAACTGTGTCGTCATGTAGAGTGGTCTTGAAACATTATGTGAAGTTAGAGAATACAAGGAACAGAATAATAATAGAACATAGCATGTGAAAATACATCAACAAGTTATATTCAACTGCTTTTTAGACATTTTACTTTTTAATGTCTAAAAAACCCACAAGGAATACAACTCTTGATTTAGCCCAAAGCACTGTACATAACAGTTCAAGATGTAAGAAAGAATCAGTTTTTACGGTAACAATTGAGGCTCTCCGTGGGGGAGAAAACGACAAAATAACAGGAACATTAATCTACAGATACAATGTATACAAGCTGTTCCTTAGAGCAAAAAAAATCCTGAAATTTTATTCTCATCTGATGTGGTTATTTGTAATCTTACCTGATTGTTATCTGAATACGAAACACATTTGCTCTGTCCTCTGTGAAAGCTGACCAGCCAACGTGGCCAGCCAACTTCTGTGGTGGCATGGAAGCCTCCTTATATTCAGCTGTGTGTAAATACTTTCTTGTTGCATCGTGTTGTAGTTTTTGTTTTCTTACCTTCCTTGCATCTTATGTTGCTCATCTCACTGCTGATATGTTCTGGTGTAGCGTAGCATACTTCAGTTCTTTGGAGGTGTAGATGCCAGTCTGTCAAATGACAGGCTTTTCTTTCACCTGACACAGTGAGGGTAAAGCTCCTCCTTCTTTTTTGACTTAAGATATTAATTTCAGTTGATTTTATTTTTTTTTAAACCCATCTCATGGAATATACCCCCCACCGACATCCTCCAGGCCTAATTTTGAAGTATACTTTGAAACATGTGTATAACTGGTTTTTTTGCAGTTCCTTCACTCCATTCTGACAGGAGTACCTACTAGATCAAATACAACACTAGGCTAAGCTGCTTTCCGTTTTGGGTCTGTTTTGGAGTTTGGCACACTGAGCGCAGTGAGGAATTTCAGTACCAAGATTCTGCCTTGCAAGGTCCAGTAAGCTACTATGGTGCTCCTTCTTCAGAAATATAGCTTAGATAAGTCTATTGTACCGGGATATAAAACATACTGTTAAAAAAAAAAAAAACAAAACACAAAAAAAAAACACAAAAAAGCCCCCCAAAAACCCTAACCAACAAAATGCTGTACTCCCAGTGTAACTTTAAATAGCTTTCTGTGAAAGTGGATGCATCTTTTGGGAATAGTTTTACAAAATGCTGTTTTAGGAATACTACCAAGTATTTTCATTAATGACATGAATGATGGAATACAAAATACATTTTAAAAATTTCCAGAGAATGTAAATCTGAAAGGACATGCAAGCATACCTTTAGAATTAAAAATGACTCTGATGAGTTGGAGACCGAGCAGAATGCAGCTTACAAAAGGTAAATTGAAAGGTCTACACTTAAAAATACTCAGCTGTGAAAATAGAAATGCATAATGACTGTGTAAGTAAGTAATTTATAGTACAGTGATTTTAGCTTCTAGTAAATGAGAATTAGAACGCATTAAAGATACACTATTGCAAAAAAGGCATAAAAATGCCATACTTTTTATTAGATTAAAACAGAATAAACATCAATAAGGCCTATGAAACTGTACTCTTGAAAGATTCAGCATTTGTAAAGCTTCAGCTGCAAGGCAGTATTGTGGGAGCAATGCTTCAAGAAGAAAGGGGCTTAATCAGTGGAAGTACTGAGGAGAGCAACATGAAGCATACAGGTTGGGGGCTGACCTGTAGAGCAGCTCTGTGGAAAGGGACCTGGGAGTCTTGGTGACCAACAGGATGACCATGGTCCAGCAATGTGCCCTGGTGGCCAAGAAGGCCAATGGCATCCTGGGGCGCATGAAGAAGAGTGTGGGCAGCAGGTCAAGGGAAGTCATCCTCCCCCTCTACTCTGCCCTGGTGAGGCCGCATCTGGAGTACTGCGTCCAGTTCTGGGCTCCCCAGTTCAAGAAGGACAGAAATCTGCCGGAGAGGGTCCAGCAAAGGGCTACAAAGATGATGAGGGGACTGGAACATCTTCCTTATGAGGAAAGGCTGGGGCACTTGGGTCTTTTTAGCCTGGAGAAGAGAAGACTGAGCGGGGATCTTATCAATGCTTATAAATACTTAAAGGGAGGGTGCCAGGGGGATGAGAAGAGTCTTTTTTCAGTGGTGCCCAGTGATAGGACAAGCGGTAATGGGCACAAACTTGAACATAGGAAGTTCCATCTGAACATGAGGAGGGACTTCTCTCCTGTGGGGTTGGCAGAGCACTGGCACAGGCTGCCCAGAGAGGTTGTGGAGTCTCCCACTCTGGAGACATTCAAAACCCCCCTGGACGCCATCCTGTGCAACTTGCTGTAGGTGACCCTGCTCTGGCAGGGGGGTCCGACTCATTGATCTCCAGAGGTCCCTTCCAACCCTGACCATTCTGTGAAGCATCAGAACTGTGGAAAATGTGACCTGTAGGAAAAAGCTGGGGAAGAGAAGCCTGAGCAAGGACTTGATAATAGTCCTCACTTACATAAAAAGCAGCTGCAAATAAGGAAGCAATCAACTTTGTCTCTGTATTCACTGTGCAGTAGCCTTACTTTGCTGAAATGTCAGTTTAGGATCAGGAGCAGGAAAAACTTACTAATAGAAAAGCAGTTGAAATCTGGACAAAGCTGCTTAGAAGAGCAGTGAAACCTCTAGTACTAAAAGTTTACGGAAACATTTTAGGCAAAAGTTGTGTGTATAGCTTATCCTGGGAGCTGGGGTAGAGAAAGGCATTGAGGAGTGAGAGAGGCAACCAAATGGTCTGTCTAGATCAATTGCATTTCTCTATTTGCATACCTAGCTCACATTGAGGACACTGATGATTTTTATGTGCTCTTGAGAAAATGTTGTTCTTGTGCTTGGTAATCTTATTTTATTTTGTCTATTGCTAACACAGTTTGGAATAAATAAAAATAATTTGAAGTGATCTCTTTTCAAATATAGTAGCAATTATTTGCTTTTATGACATATGTTTCTTTCAATTTAGAAACTAAAAGGTAAAAAGCTTATTTAGAGTTCTGGTTATTTAATACAGTCTATTAATTTATTAATAACAAGCAAGAAGATGTATGAGTTAATGGAACCAGAATCAGAATCCTGACTTGGAAGCAGTGTGTCATAGGCATGAACTATTTAGTCCCTAGGGCACACTTGCAGATGGTCTTTATTCATTTAGCACTTCCTGTTGGCTCACTCCCAAAATCCAGAGTATTTTGTTCTCCTTCCCTCCAAGTTGGAAGTAAAATTTTATGGTCATAGTTGAGGAGGGGGTATGGCACAGTACAAATAGGCACAATTTAGTACGTGTATGTCCAAATACAGGGTATTACTCAAGGCTTTCAGACCTGTGGGAGCTTAACAGAGTGCCAGATGCATCCCAGTTATGCACCATTGAAGACATTTTGGAAGGAAAACAGGAGTGGATGGAAGAAGAGACAGAGAGGTGATCTGTCCAAATTAAAATGTGTAATCTTAGCACAATAATTCAAATGCACTAGAAGTAATATTCCTTTCATAGTCCTGATGTCCATGTAGCATATATTGAACAGAAGGTACACCGATGTTTAAACCTTTTTATATCTCTGTAGGAAGGAAAGTTGCATGGGCATGTTGTGCATGAATGACTGCATGTGTAATACTGAGGCTTTGCTTTCACTCAGCCTTTGTGACCAGATCGATCTGCAGCTATGTGCTAACTTTGATTCCACCCCGCTGCTCACTAACATGATTAATATGAACTAGCTTTGAATGCTTTCCAGTCTGTACCACAGCTAATACTAACTTTGACTCTATCCTAAGACTGGGAAGTGTGGTGTCTGTGTACCTACTGCCCACAGGCCAGTGTTAGACCGTGGAATTAGGTTAGTATGTGCAACATTTTTTGTCACTGACCCAGAACAAGCAAGACCACAAACTGAAGTTTGTAGATGATAAAAAGAGCAGAGAAGGGGAAATATTGGAGAAGTGACTGAGTCGTAACAAACTGAATCACTTAGCTGCAAGTGAGTAATTTTTTTTTAAATTATCATTTAAAATCATATATGTAGTAAAAAAGAATATAGCCCATCAGTGGGGACTTTTAGCATTTCAACAGAGCCTTGGAATATGAATTCCACGTAATGTGGTCCAGAAGGCATAATGCAGTCCTTGGATGTGTAAACAACTGGCTTCTTACATAGAGTTGCTTTATTCAGAATGCTTGACTTCTGTTGGGTAATGTGTCCAGTTGTCATACATGAAAGTTCAAGAAGAACATTTATAAATTGCAAAGTTAGAGAAACTTCATGAAAATGACCCGTAGGTTGGGAAATCATAGAATGATTTAGGTTGGGAGGGACCTTAAAGATCATCAAGTTTCAATTCCCCTGCCATAGGCAGGGTCAACCAGGTTGCTCAAAGTCCCATCCAGACTGGCCTTAAACACCTCCAGGGATGGAGCTTCCACAACTTGTCTGGGCAACCTGTTCCGGTGCCTTACCACCCTCAAAGTGAGAAATTTCTTCCTAATATCTAATCTAAATCTATCAACTTCCAGTTTGAAGCCATTCCCCCGCGTCCTATCACATGTATACTTGACAGTGAAAAATGTAGAGACATCATACAATTTAAAGAGAAGAAAGCTTTTAGGTTGACTTGACCAGAGTAATAAGTAGTGATTTGTTCCCAATCCATACATATTTACCAAGGAACACAGCTGTGATAACAGAGGTTTCTTCGGTTGAACCAACAAAAGTGTAACAACAGCCAATACTGAGAAATCAAAACAAGACAAATTAAGGTTACAATATATTGGCACTGAGAGAAATTAAGCTTTGATGCAACTTTCTGGAGGGTTACTTCTGCCTTTCTGAGAATTTTGGGGTCTTGTTTATCCCAAAGCATGTGCTCTATTTTGAACAAGAGTTGATATAGAAATATCTTATCTTTTGTCTTACAAGCTCTGGAGGTACATAGTTGTGGATATTTAGTGTAATTATATGTCATTGAAAAAAATTTGATAAGGCTGGTGGTATGTGGGAATAGGTAAGCTGTATTGTGTTCCTTTTTTCTTTTAGGATGCTTTTGTTTGGTTTAAATTGAGGTAGAACATAAGGAAACAAAGTCTAATTCTGTAGAACTGAAAAGTGTAGAAATGCAGTAACTGCGTGAGAATACTTATGTGCCAGCTGCTGAAGATAAAACATTCTTCACTGAAGTATAAAATCTGACAGGAAAGTGTAGCTGCTGACAAAGAGCATTTTATCTGTGTGACAGAGAAAAAATTATCCATATGGAAGATAAAAAAATATCCATCAGCTACCTTTGGTATATAAGGTTTGATGTTTTGATGAATTCTGGCTAAAATGACCATAAATCCATTTTTTAAGTAGTTTCCCTTCTCTCCCTCACTCAGGCTTTCCATTAGGTATGCAATTCTTCTAAAACTTCCATGTAATATATTTTACAGTTTCTAATTAGTATCAACATAATCAAATTTCCAAGAAATTGTACAGCCCCATTTCTTAAATCAAAATCAGTACTTTATACAGAATTCACAAATAAGAACTACACAGGAAATTCAAGGGGAGTAGCTACCACTGCATGATACACTCTTGATGTGTCAGCTATTTCTATGGAGAAATAAGAGCAAGTGCCTCATTTTAAGACCTATTTTCAAAACTTGTTCTTAGAATGATATTGCTGCAGCCAGTTATCACAGTTCTATAGAAAAAATGCAGTTAGGGTGCAAACTTTTCCAGAGTAGTTCTTTTATTCCTGAATCTTGTTTCAGTTATAGAAAAGTGGATGTGGCTGTTCAATTGTGTTCTTATAGTCTAAGTTTAATTTCTGTGTTTCTTTGCAAAACTACTTCCGGATGAAGGTGAGGAGTAATAATGTAGAAAATGTTTCATGATGCGTTCTTGCCATAGCTTTTCCAAACTGACTGGAAACAAGATATTATAAGAGTTGAAGAGTTCAGTGTAGGTTTTATGGCAGTAAGCGCAAAGAAATATGGTATTTATAAACTACTTTGGAACTTACAAAGGAGGGCGACTTAACAACCAGCCAGGAAGGGAAGAAGAAATGCCTAGAGACAAGGTTGTTGGGAACAGAGGAGAACATAGACCTGCACAGCAGTGAAGTACATGTCAAATAATGGGAGGGGGTTATAAGCAGATCTGTAGCACTAAGCAGGAGTCTAAAAATGGTGCCTTGAGTCCAAGTGAGAAGAGAAGGAGCATCCTGAGAGGGCTGACTTGAAGAATTGAAGCCAGGAATGGGTTTGAATTCAAGAGAGTTTATGGATATGGGAGAAGTCAGTTAAAACTTGATGGAAGAGGAGAAAGGGGAGCAAAAGATTAAGAGAAACTGAGTGAGGAGAAGGCAATGACATCAGGAAGTTTGTGGTGCTAGATGAGTGCGTTACAAGAAGGAAAGATGGAGAGGTCAAATGTGTAAAGAAGGAAAAAAGAATAAGAAAGCATAAGTACAAGAAGACTTAACCTGTTAGTTCTGCTAGACTACACTATTTCATTCATACAAGCAAACATTGAATCATAGTATTTTTGAGGAGACTCGAGTATGGAAGGAGATACATAAAGAAATTTATTTCATAAAAGTGTGAATACCTTGTGGTTTGGGAGTGTCCTATTGTCCAACTGTTGGGCCATGTAGATGCACAGGAAGATGCAGTCTGTGTACTAGCAAACTTCTAGCCTAAGAAGAATAACATACTAATATAATAGATATTGGGAAAGTAGAGGAGGAAAGTAGAAATGAAACTGGCAAAAGAGAGATGTTCTAAGGCTCAACAGGATGTCTGGATTCAGAGTTAAACAAGCAAGACAATTTGGCACCTGCAGTTCTTCCTCACTGGATGGTAGATCTTCTGACAAGTGGTTAGCTTTTTTTGTTGGTGGCAAGAGCATTTGACAGGGAGTAGGCGTATTTGTTCCAGTTTTGTGAAATCACCATAAGGTGTATGCTCCCCTACAGTGAATGTCCCTCTCATCCTGTCCTTGTTGTTGCCCTGGCTAGAGTCATTTGAAGGATGAATGCTTTAAACATACAGACAAATTTATTTTTTGATTGTTGTGTTAGGTTTTAAGCCTACTGTAGGAAACATTTTTCAATAAATTTTTCTCTTTTTATTACTTGGTCTCACTGCAAAAAACTGGTTTAAGGATAGCCCAAATAATTTATAGGTAGAGAAGTATAGAAGGACAGGGACTAGATCATAAATTGGAATGTAAATTCAGTTGCTGGGGGGGGGGGGGGGGGGGGGGGGTTGTTGGGTTTTTTTTGTGTGTGTGTTTTCTGTTGGGGGGGATGGTTTGGGGTTTTTTTAATCCTTTAAATACAGGTATTAGAAATGTGAATCTTTTTATCAGTCAGAAGAGGTCTGGGGTGAGAAACAAGCAACTGTGTCTGTGACTTTTGTCTGTAGCATTTGCAGCCTCAGTGGCAACTTGAAAGCTTCCCTAGTTGTGCTTTCCTAGACTGTGAGATGTAATTCCAAGAGTGTAAGATGGGAACTTCTTAATGTATTTCATTTATAGTTTGTTACGCTTTACCTCTCTTAAAATAGGGAATTGTGCTTAGCGTTTCAGAATTTCCAGAAAGAAGTGAAGTGGGTTATCATATACATTATTTATTACTAAAGTCTCTGTCTCCAGGCAGTCTCCCCAGTGTAGTTAAATTCTGCGTGCTGTATCTGAAGTCAATGAGATCTGACTGAGGGTTTGTTGGTTTGGGGTTTTTTTTTGGTTGGTTTGGGTTGTTGGGTTTTTTTGGATGGGGGGAAGCGGGGTGGGAAAGAAGGGAGAAAAGCTAGGTGTCACTCGTTTACCAACCTCTGTAGTCAGTAAACAGAAACAGGCTGAAGGCACCCAGAAGAATTTCATGTGGACAGTGTCTGGTTTTGTTGTGGTAGTGGTAGTTTTGTCTTTTGACAAAACCCCAGTGTTTAGTGAGCTGTCAAGCAGTGAGTGATTTCTATACACTTGGGATGAGATCGGTAAATTATCTGAAAATGGTCCTAGGAGGAAAACCATTTCAGCTGGAAAAGAGGTCCTTCTCTCATTATTTGTGTCCTGTGAAGCTACAGTGTTTCCAGATCTGTTATGTGTGCGTTGTATGGAGATTTATTTACTTTCAACAGCAAAGTTGATTGTGTTTATTTCAGTAAGTGCTTGATTTAGATGATATCTGAAAGGGATAAGGAGGAAAAAAGCTGCTTTTTGAAATAAATATTATGTTCTGACCATTGCTAGCCTTCATTATCCACTTTTTATAAACTGGAGTTTGCTGGCTTTTTGTCAGCCTCATTGCAAAGCTTTATTAATACACCACCATGAAAATGAAAGTTTCATACACATTGACATAATTAATGAAGAGGCAGGCAGCATGCTCTACCAATTAACACCACAGGGAAAAGTAAAATTGGCTTCCTTTTTGCATGTTGTGCCAAAGTTAAGAACTGTAACACACAGCAAATAAATAGAGATCCTTTTAATGAGCTGCAAGATCGAGCTGAATAACTCTGGAAGGATGATGTGTAAACATTGCCAACTATTTAGAGTGTTAAGAGTAATTGATGAGCTTAGTTACAAGTTGGGGGGGGGGGGCTGTCAAAGAAGGAAGTAGTGGTTGTTAATGAATAAATTTTAGTTTCAATGCAGCTATTAGGCATGTTAAAGAATATAACAAGCACTTTAGAACAAACGTGAGAAAAAGAAACAGTTTAGTGCTTGCTACTCGACCAACAATTTTGTCAGAATTGATTTTTTCAGCTGAATATTTCATTACTTGGTATTTACTCATAATGAAAACTTGACTGATTTTTCTCTGATGCTGGTTCTCAATAGCCCAACCATCTGGCAGCGTAAGACATCACGCAACCTTGATTTTTTTCCAACTGTCCCAGAAGTCCTAATATTAACAATGACAGGGAAGTAAATGGGTGAAGTTTCTCTATGATTTATGTGAAGCATTCTGTTTATCTTGAGACGTATGTGTAGAAAATTCAGAGCAGTTCAGGTTAAAAATATTTTTAAAAGATATTTTCATTAAACAGAATTGTCTTAAAAGCCTTATTACTAAGATTGAGTTTTCAAAACATACAAAAATCCTAACCTGTAATGGCTGTTTGTTGGAGAAAAAAATAATGGGCACTAGAAGTTAGAAGGCCTGATTCAGAGCCTGCATCATTTAGTTAATAACGGGTCACAGTGTATATGCAGTAACAGAAATGTGACTTTGATTGTTCAGTGGCACCAGCTAACTTAATCTTTTTAAGCAAATAAAACATCTCCTTCACTTTCTGTCCATTTTAAATAATTTTAATTTTGTCAATAATGTTTGTACGGTTTTATTTTAGCTCAAGTACTATATTAGGTCAGATACAGCTTAGTACTTTATGTTATATACAGGCAAGTCACCAAGATTGGTGATGTATGAGCATCTGTACCTTGGCATCTTAAATAAATCTTAAAATATGTCAAAATTGTAATTAGGGATGCAAAACACAGTAAAGCTAAAAGTAATAATTAGAAGCTAATAAAGATTATGCTAGACTTGCTAAACAATTGACCTTCTAAATGATCGTATCTTCTGTTAGAGTAACTCCACAACAGAGAATTACACGTCCCTTCGCTTGGTACATTAAAGGTGGTGCCAGAGGCATCCAATAACTGTACACTAAAGCATATTAATATGCAAACACAACTGGCGACAATTTATTGATTGTGGTGAAGTCCTACTATATGTTAAGAAACATGTATTGCTGAGTAGTTAGTTAACTACTATTTTCAAATGGAAGATTAAAAGACATAATAAATGTCAAGAGTATTGTAAGACCCCCCAAAAATGTTGAACTTCCAAAATTTATTTAATTAGAAAATAAGAATGGTAATGAAAAACAATTATTCACCTCCCACCACCATGAAGATTTCTCACTAAATCTTGAGTGAGATGCTGGACAACTGAATTTTTACTACCTAATCACTTGTCTAGTGAGGAAGATGCATTTCTGAATATTTTTCTTCTTTCAGTAGTTTTTATTTGTGTTTCATTTCCTCATTAAGTGGTCAGCCTTATTTCAACCTTATAATCAACATTATTTTTTTTCCATTTGCCATCCTTTTACTACTTCAGCTCTGAATCTCTTTACGTACCTTTATATTGTCTAATCTTTTTCTAACCTAGATTTTATCTTAACCTCCCATAAATTAGTAAAAGGTGTTCTCCTCCTCTGCCTTCTAAATTTTAGTTACTCTATTTTTCTCCCCTTTAACAGTTGTCCTGTTTATGTCCTTCAAAATGTTTAATGGACTCTGTTCTGTCCTTAGCGATGGGCCAAGTCTCTGTTGTGATGGTGTTCAAGACTTCTTGGCTGTTCTCAGTTAATCTGATGGCTGTCATCCTTTCTTCCAGCCAGCTGGCTGTAACTCTGTCTCCACTCTGGCTGTTGCTACCACTAGCATACCAGTGTCTTTTCTTTCCCAAGTGTCTGGATATTCTGATTCTTCTCTTTTGACATCATGTATATCTTTCTGCCTTTCTGCTGCTCTTTCTGTGGTCCTTTCTGCTTTCTTCTGCAGCCCAGTAGAATAACTTCTAGAAGGTCTATAAACCACAATGGCAACCACTGAGTTCTAGCAGGGGAGATGAGCATGGGTGCAGTAGGAGAGAGATAGCAAGCACAAAAGCCTTCATAAGGAGGAAAATACTTTATTGGCTTATTTTTATGAGGATTCTGTGTATAATTGTATCTTTGACTTCTGCTTCAGAAAACCATTTACTGTCTTTAATGCTTCATTTTTCTGTATTTGTAAATAGACAGAATATTACTTAAGTAGGTAAATTAATTTGTCTTCAGGTTGTATGAAGTTCCTTTGTTGAAACTGACCAAGGATAAAATATAATTATGAACTCATTAATACTTGTCAATAAAGTTTAAAGTACGATGACCGTGTTAAAGACTGATGATCATAATTTCTATGATAGAAAACTGGAATGATGTGGAGATCTTTAATGCTGAAATCCATGCATTCACATCTTGTATAGCAAGTGTATTTCTGGCCACCCATATGTCCAATAGGTAGAAACAGAGAAAGTAGTGAGACAGAAGGTGACAAGAATAACAAGAAGTACAAAATAGCTTCTAGTGTATGAAAGCTTAAGTAGGTTAGGATTCTTGAGCTTGGAATAATGACAAGTGAAAAGAGAGGCCTATACAATCAGCAATGCTTCAGAGAAGATGGAATGTTTTCACAGTACAAGAATTAGTATTCAATGATATTGTCAGTCAGCAAAACAAAGTACTTTTCTTCTCATGGACTATAATTGCGGAACTTTCAGTTTATTTGGGCTCAGACAGGATGGATCAAATAGCAGCTGATATATACAGTGATCTATATACAAGTTCTACCTCAGGAGGCTCAGAAGCTACTGACAGCAGGATTATATTTTGAGGACAGGTGCTGTGCTCCACATAGCATTTCTTACATTCGTTCGTAACTGTTTGAAGCTACGATTCTGGACTAGATGAGCCTTTTCTGCAGTATGGCAATTCTGATGTATGAAAAATATGTATGAATTAGATGTTGTTGTTACAAAACTGTCATGATCAGTAAGGGCTCGTTAGACAATTGCAAAGTTCAAAATGCAATGAAAGAACATCTTTGTGTGTTTTGCATTTGTATACCATGAATTAAGTTTCTGCATATAAATATGAGGTACTTAGGGTGGACAGGTTAGAGCTTATTAATTACCCAGCTTTGTACATATAAGCAATATATGTGCCAGCTCCAATCACTAATAAATCCATCAGCTTTGAGGGTTTTCCTGTTCATTTCTACTGGACTGTTAGTGTATGTGACAGGCCATGGTTCTGTCAGAACGAATTGTCCCCCTTGAAAAGCTGGCAGCACAGGGAAGTGACAACTTAATGGAAGCTAAAGCACTCTAATGGCAGTGCCTGGTGAAAGCCCAGGAAAGTCATCCATAGCATTTGCCCTGGCTTTTGAAAATGTCTCTTTGCATTTCTGGTTGCGTGCAAGATATTGGAGCTTTACAGGAGTCACATTTACAGGTATTATTAAATGAAATACGATTCAGTAAAACACTTGTTTGTTGATAGACTTTATTGCACTGAGGTCAGTCCGTCTGATGTGATCATATTGCATGTGCTCTGAAGTACTGCGGTATTACTCATTTTAAAATCCTTAATTTTAGGTGTTGCATAAACCTATTTCATATACATAAAATGAATAAAAATGTAAACATTTTGTCCTCCTGTCCACATGAGAGTGTAAATATAAATATTTTTATTTAGATATGAATGGAGTACGAGTTTAGTCAAACGAATGAAAACATAGTGCAGTTTTTTTAAGTATACTTGTTTACAGGTGAACAATGTATAGATTATTTCTAGTGCCTTTTATTAGTACTCTGAATTAAAATTTGTGTTGAGCTGATAGATAAAATTATCATACCAAGATTAATTTATGTTGTTTTAATCTATTTTTGGATGACATTGGCATATGCTGATGTATTTATTTATAAATAAACAAAAGCCAGTCATTTACATACATTACATTTGTGAATTGTGTTATAAATACCCAGTGAGTACATTTAAATATTTTATTTACACTTTAATATTTTTATAACTCTTTAGATATTAAACAGTGGATATTCCATTTCAATTATTCCCTTCTTACAAGGGTTACTTGCAAATAATTGCATTGTTTCTGGTTTTCTTCATGGCTTTTGTGCACAACCAGAATAGCAGCGTCTTTCAGTAGAAGAGTATGTCTTCATCTTTTAATAAAATAGCACATATGTTTTTACAGGTTGTAGTTAGCAAGATAGATTTTTTTAAAAGAAAGTGATATCCATTAATATTATTACTAAGAGTTAGTAAAATTAATCAATACTGTACCATTTATCCAAGTTCACAGAAAGAGAACAGGAGAGAGCAGACCAAAGAGGACTTCAGAATTAAAAAAGAGAAAGCCAAGTGACTGGTTTAAATTAAAAACAAACAGCCAAACCCAAAACAAAGCAAGCAAAATTCTGTATGCTTATTTTCCTGATGATTTGATTTACAATTGGGACATTCACGTTGTTTAGCATGTAACAAATATTTTCATGAAGAAAAGGTGAATGATATAAACAGACACTATTTCTTTAATGTTGTTCTTAACACCACTCTGTTTTATTTCCTCCTTCCCCTCTTTTCAGCTGTCTTAGTAAACATACATGGACCTTACAAAGCTCTGTGTTTTGTATTCAAGGATAGGATATTTGGGTTCGTTGCATGTTCTTAACTACTTAATGCTATTAATGGACTAAAAATAGAGTTCTGAAACTTTTTCTAAATTGCTTACGTATCATTTCTGAAGTATACTTTCAGCAGCTCTGTGGGTACAGAAGATAACTGAAGTATTATTCCTTCATTTGTAAGCACCAGAATCCAAAGGTGAAGTTGCTGATAAAAGCATTTCTTGTAGTGTTATTGTGGATAATTATATTCAGTTATTTGCTTGTATCTTAGATAAATTTATGCTTCACAATGCAATTGGAGCTAAGCACTAAATAGTCCAGTGCTACAATTTGTGGTTCTGAAGTGGGGAAAAATATGTAGGTATTGTCATGTGATATTTTGCATTTTAGTTCATACAGAAATGTTTACAAATGGTGGCATATTTAGAGGACATGCTTGCTTGATTCACAGTTGTCAGTGGGATTGTAGGATACAGGATCCTTGATGTAACTAACCAAGTTTAAAAGCAAGAAGAGACAAATATGTCATTGGAAGAATTTCGGAATTGGAAAATGTCAATAGAGCAAGGAGAAGAGAGAGGGATAGCAGAACATAAAGGAGAAAAGAATGAGGAGATTATAAAAGTCTACAATATAGATAGATACCGAGAATGGAAATCAAGAAAGATAGATGCCTTATAAGGATAAAGTGCCACAAGTAGATTCTGCTGACATAGAACGCCTTGAACTGCACCAAATGCCTATAAATAATATACATTTTCTTCATACCTCAGAGAAATTATAATTCCCTTTAAAAGTCTAGATACTTAAAACATTCCTCCTTTTGGATACTTAAAACTTTCTTCCTTTTAAAAGAAGAATACTGTCTTTTTATCAGGTAACAAACCCTATCTGCCTTGCCCTCTCTAAATTAATGCTTCATCTCAGATGAATAAACAATTTTTTATTTTTATTTTTAATGATCTTCCGGATGGTCTTTTTATCTTAAGTGGTCATCCAAAATTTCTCAAGGTGTTATGTTTTTACTTTCATTAGGAGATAAATTGAAAATAGAGACATTTGCTTCTTTTACTCTCTCCTGTTTATTAACATAAAAGGTGCAAAGTCATATTTTGATGAAAACAAGAGAAATCAAAAATTATCAAAGGGTAATTTCTTTGTTCACAGATGGTGGCTCGTTATAGGCAACTCTCAGCCCACAATCCTCTTTTTACCTTTTCCCAGGGATAAAATTTCTAAAATGAACTTTTCTTCTTGGCATTTCCTTGTCTCCTCCTCTTGCAGGTTCTCTGTGATTTTTGCCTTCCACCCTAATACCACACTGTAACAAAACTGTTCTAGCAGTACGCCTTTGCTTTTGGTAGTGACAGCTACCTATGCTTGGGTTCAGACTACTCTTGCTTTGGGTATATTGCATTAAGGAGTTTTGGTATTTTTAAGGATTTTCTTGAGTTAAGTGTTATAGTTACTACCGACTAGATACATTGATATCAGTTATTATGAACTATTTTTGCTATGAAATGGTTTTCAAAATGGCTTATTCTCACTTATATATCCTCATGGAGTAAGTACAACTAAATATACTTCAAGTAGAGAAGCTGCACTTCTCTGTATATTCAGTGACTGTAGTTTTTATATTATATAATACGTTACTTTTCAGTTTCTTAACAGAAATGTTCTCTATTAGAAATTGTTTCCTTAACACAAAAAGCTCACACAATCTTTGCTTCACTTAAATTGGAATTTTCAAACCTTTTGTACTTTGTAGTGCAGTTGTCTATTGCGAGTTCATGCATTTTTAATCTTCAATGGTGACCACAGGATCTGCATAATGCAAAGCTTTTGACAGTTCTGCATTTATTGTTTTCAAACATTAAGGAACATTGTCACGGTTGATGGTCCAAAGTTAGAACGTCCTATTAGAAAAAAAAATCAAATAGAAGTCTTTTACGCTGTCATTAAAGAAATTCTTTGATTTAACTAAATAATGATCAACTCAAACAGGACAGCATTACATAGCCAGCTTTATAGGTGGTGGTATGACATCACCAACCTCACTGCATCTTCCCCCACAAATGGAAGGAGGTTACTTTTGGGTTTCAATTGTAAGAGTGCGCAGGTAGTAGTGGCCTTTTATGTCATCTGACATACTTTCTTCATAGGAGAAAGCAAGGGATTTAAAGAGAGACTTGTTTATTTCAAGAACATTGCTCTACACAGAACATGATTGTGATGCACCAGGCCCCAAAACAGAGTTGATGACAGAGAAGGACAATATTATGAGCTCACCAACAAGTAGATGCAGTGAGTTTGTTGCACTTATACTGATGGCAGGTCACCTTAGGTAAGAAAGAGTTGGTCCAATAAAATAGTACCATCTAGTTTTATACACACTGATATTTTTTCAAGAGGTGTTAGGGACTGGAGTAATTTCATAACAGAGGAGAAGTTTTGACAACTCTTGCTTTGAAATGATCAGGTTTTCAATACTGACTGAAATATTATCATAATTGATAAATTATTGAGCACAATTTTTTCTTCAGGTAAGAATTTCATCTTCCAGTAGATGGATTTGTCTCCCATCTTACACTGGGTGCACCTAGCTCCTTTAAGAGCCAGAGGTTCAAAAGCTGTGTTTTGCCACTTTTACAGAATCACAGAATGGTCGGGGTTGGAAGGGACCTCTGGAGATCAATGAGTCGGACCCCCCTGCCAGAGCAGGGTCACCTACAGCAAGTTGCACAGGATGGCGTCCAGGGGGGTTTTGAATGTCTCCAGAGTGGGAGACTCCACAACCTCTCTGGGCAGCCTGTGCCAGTGCTCTGCCAACCCCACAGGAGAGAAGTCCCTCCTCATGTTCAGATGGAACTTCCTATGTTCAAGTTTGTGCCCATTACCGCTTGTCCTATCACTGGGCACCACTGAAAAAAGACTCTTCTCATCCCCCTGGCACCCTCCCTTTAAGTATTTATAAGCATTGATAAGATCCCCGCTCAGTCTTCTCTTCTCCAAGCTAAAAAGACCCAAGTGCCCCAGCCTTTCCTCATAAGGAAGATGTTCCAGTCCCCTCATCATCTTTGTAGCCCTTTGCTGGACCCTCTCCGGCAGATTTCTGTCCTTCTTGAACTGGGGAGCCCAGAACTGGACACAGTACTCCAGATGCGGCCTCACCAGGGCAGAGTAGAGGGGGAGGATGACTTCCCTTGACCTGCTGCCCACACTTTTCTTCATGCACCCCAGGATGCCATTGGCCTTCTTGGCCACCAGGGCACATTGCTGGACCATGGTCATCCTGTCGGTCACCAAGACTCCCAGGTCCCTTTCCACAGAGCTGCTCTCCAGGAGGTCAGCCCCTAACCTGTACTCATGTGGTGGGGTTATTCCTCCCCAGGTGCAGTGCCCTACACTTGACTTAGTTGAATTTCAAAAAGTTTCTATCTCCACCCAACTCTCCAGCCTGTCCAGGTCACACTGAATGGCAGCACAGCCTTCTGGTGTTTCAGCCACTCCTCCCAGTTTTGTGTCATCAGCAAACTTGCTGGTGGTACACTCTATTCCTTCGTCCAGGTCATTGATGAATATATTGAACAGGACTGGACCTTGTACTGACCCCTGGGGAACACCACTTGTTACTGACCTCCAACTAGACTGTGCCAGTCATCACAACCCTCTGAGCTCTACCTGTCAGCCAGTTTTCAATCCACCCCACTGTCCATTCATCTAACCCACACTTCCTAAGCTTGCCTGTGAGGATGATGTGGGAGACACTGTTGAAAGTCTCGCTGAAGTCAAGGTAGACAACATCCACTGCCCTCCCCTCATCTGTCCATCCAGTCATGCCATTGTAGAAGGCTATGAGATTACTCAGACAGGACTTCCCCCTCATTTTGCAGTTGCTTGAAATATTCAGTTTCCTCCTTTTAAGTACTTCTTTTGACTGGTAGTATTAAAGAAAATGCAGATTGAATATAACTTTATTTTCCCCCAAACTTAACCAGACTTAATTGTGGATTTACAGAATTATATATACACATACATATATTGTTTGTATACTTGGCTATATACGTAATTTTTTTCCTTTTAAAGCTAATGGACAATTCACTGTATTAATGAGCTTTATGTTGTCAGCTGCAGATTAATTCTTGCATTTCAGTGATATTTTATTTTAATTTCTTTTAACGGACTGAAGGCACTAAACCATGGTCTTCACTGTTTCCCTTTCTGGAAAGCTACTGTTTGATGTAAGGGTTTTTTTTTTCATTCATACATATATACATACATATGTTACTCTCCAAATCCATGTCCAAATTAATTGTTAATTGTGCATATTTTTTAATTGACAAAACTTATATTCCGTGAGACAGTACCAAGTTCACATACACAAAAAACCTGGAATATTTGTCTGCATGCTGTGATTAAAGTAAGAATAGGATTTTTCTGTTCACACCTACAGCTGTTTCCCTCATACCTATGTTGTCCTACCTTTAAGAAGCAGCTTAGCTTCAGTTTATGCAGTATAAATACTGTGCCTCATGCATGGAATATATTGGCACGTGTAGAAGAGACTTTTTTTAATTTGGGCAAAGTGTATAATATATCATACATGTTTGCTAAATTGTAAGAATTTTAAATCACTTTAGGAAAAAACCGGACTCTGGAGAGGTATCAAATTTTGTTGGAACTGGGACAGAAGTGAAGTGTGCACCGTAATTACTTAGTTCATATCTGGGCTACTTTTTAGGTGTTGTGAAGATAAAAAGCAAGAGGAGGTATAGTTGCAGTCAGAGGTCAATGTTAAGAAGTCCAGGTAAATCAAAATGATTCTATGCTGTAACTAACTTGCTCTTCTCCCTTTGCCTTGTCCTTCCTCCACCCCCCTAGTTTTTGTTTGCCCTACCACTAGCGTTTTCATACCTTCTTCACTTATTTCTAGTGTTGTTAATCCAAGGTAACCAAATATAGTTTAGCATGTATAAATATGAGGCACAAATGCTTAAGCTGGAAAAGTCCGATGGAAGTTTACAGTGTTGTACAGCTGCTTCCTTGTGTCTGGAATTCTGCAAGGCAGATGAAACATCAGAAATCTCTTGGTAAGCTTTGTATAGGGTCTGTGACAGTTGCTGTAACAATTGCAAAGGTGATGTAATATCAGCCTAACTTGCATATGTAATCAGGAGACTGTTTGGACAGGAACCTGCCAGTGTCAATAATATGCCTCATTCTGTTTACATCAAACAAATTTGGAATTTACACAGAAAACTAATGGAGTCTCTGGTGTCTTGCAGATTTCCTTGGCTTTATCTCATATGTATAATTAATGTAAGCAAGAGAGTGAATGAGCAATTTTCTGTAGGAGTCAATAGGCAAGTATGTTTGGAAAATGAATGAACTGCTAAGATTAATTGCAAGAATACCCGCCTGAGTATCCTGTTGAGAGACTCAGAAGGAAATGCCAACCCTTTTATATCCAAAATATTTCTTTATTAAAAGTTGTTAATAATCTAAATAACATTAGATATCAGATTGGACTGAAGGTAATGCTTTATTGTGAAGGTACTAGTGTTAACAACTGAAAGCTATTAATTACTGTAAGAGAACATTTCATATGAATATTGATCTTAATCTACTCAGCTAGCTTGTTAGTATTCTGCATAATGATGGCCAATTCCAATAACAATTAGAAAAAATGCATTTTCTAAAATCTACAGTGGTTGAATAGTCAGCAGAAAGATTTAAATGAAAGTTTTGTGTAAACTACTTTTTGGAAAAACCCAAAAATCTCTTAGATGGGAACATGATACAGTTAAAGACTTTTGGTTTTGCTTTGCCTTTTTCTGATCATTTTAGAGATTATAGATCTCTTGAGTCTAGACTTTTATTTCTGTTTATTTTAGCAAAGTGCTGCTTATTAGTATTTTGCCAGTATTTTAAAATGGATTTCCTGAAGGGAAGAAATTGTATGTGGTGTTTGGGGTTTTTTTCTAGCCAAATTTTAGGAATATTTTGAGTCTATTGGTTAATTCTGTCTGCAGAGCTCTTGTTTTGATTGCCACTAATGTAACATCTGACAACATTGATCTAAATTGTGAAGCCGGTCTTATGAATGGTAGATAGGAACAAGGAAGTAGAAGGAAAATCTTGAGTACTCAAAGGAGAGAAGTTGTCAGCACGTACTGTGTTAAAGTTCAGACAGGGTTTTTTTTCTTCACCATTTTAGCATGAAATCAATGGGGAATGCATAATTTTTTTAGATATGTCTGAGATGGCACAGCAAATGGTCACCAATAAGATTCTCAGCTGCCACACAATCTGGCATAGCTCCTTTCTGCTCCACAGCTCCCAGTTGCATTCAGCCCGTTGTCGATGTGATGCCACTTTTTGGCTCCTTGCCCATCTGTTTTAGTAATTACTGTCATATAAACTGATATTTCTAAACTGGAAACCATGTTTTTGTGAGATAAGCCCATCGGAGTTACCTTTTGTGATGTGTTAAAGCAGTTTATTGACTTGTTACTTTAAAATACAAGTGTTGCATCAACATTTCCTACAGTGTACAGAAAAGGATACAATGATTTTTTGAACACAAGACAAGGGATTGTAATGAAATATAATGAAATTTTCCAAGTTCTTCCTTTTTTTTTTAATGGTACTTTCAGAGTTTGTTTGTTGCTTGTGGGTTTTTTTAAGATCACAAAAGAAAATAGTGTCCTTGAATAATGTATTTGTATTAATAAGCTTTGGCAGACATAATTTTTTAAGTATAAAATATACAAAGAAGTGGTTTGCCCTATCCAAATTACCCATTATCACAACAGGACTATCCTGAATTACATCATTACATATGTCAGCTAAAGTACAAAGATCCAGGAGGATGAAGAACAGCTTTATTCTTACAGAAATTGAATCGAATCGAATCAAAGGTGAGTTAAAAGAAATGTGGTATCCAGGAGCAGACAACATCCTATCATCAACTTAACCTATTAACAAACCCAGAGGCAATGGCAAAGAAGCCAACACAAATGTCAGTGGAGTGTGCCAAAGAGCCAGATGCCATCACTGGAAAATGACTTCCACAGCTTGGCATCTGTGCCTTCTGCCTGTCATCCAAAGAGAAAGAAAAGCTGGGCAAGTGTGATTATTTTGGGGGGTGTATAGAGCATGTTTCCCTCTTTTCACATTACCTCTCTTCATAGCAGTGTTCTTGGCTAACTTGCATCACGGATACTAGTAACAGGTTTAGAAAGGGCACGAGCATTTCTGTACACCTATATGTATGTATATATAAAAATGCATATCTGTTTGCATTTGGGCAGGATGGAACAGAAAAAGGGAGAGACCAGGGAAGGAGGCAGAAGAATACAGAGCAAAGTAAAACCAGAGTAACACAAAGTAGGATTCTGAAAATAAATGTTTACCTTTCATACTTCTTATAGTCTTTGTTTATTTTAGTATTTTCAATAGTGAAACTTCAATAATTTCTCTAACTTTTCCTAAGTCAGATCTCCTCTGTAAATCAAACAAATTTTTGATATGTTGTCTTTGCAATGACATTCCTCACAGCAGGTTCAAAGAAGTAACATTTGCAAATTTAATTTTTACAATTTAAATCGAATTATTTTATGTGATTATTCATATCATTCTGTTATACCTGGATAATATATCTATATATGCATCCAAATATTGTTTGATTGCTTCTTTTTAAATTGTAGGAATAATTTCTGTCCATGTTATTATATTTTTCCTAGTAGGCCTAACCATTCTAAACTATTAGAAAAAGTGCCTGCAATAATTTGAGTGTCCTCCAGTGACAGTGGGGCCACTAGAAACTATATACTGTATCTAGTAACTGGTAGTCTTTCGTGGTTGGCTAGTAGCTAGCTGTATATGTATAAAAGGTGTATTATCATATTCAAATGGCCGCATGTGTATGGCTTGGGTGAGGGGATAAACACTGTGACTTTGGATAATTTTCACCTCTTCTGTTTTCAAGTCTGTAAGTTCCGTGGAAACATTGGTGGGAAACAGAGATCTTGTGAACAGTCAAAATCCTTTTTTTTTTTAAGTGAAAATACAACAGTAGTAAATATGAAACAAAAATGTTAATTAGTTCGGGGAAAACTCTTTAAAGTTATATTGATCAGAAAGACAGACAATTTGAGGTGAACTGTAGATTTAAAATATTACTTTCCAAAGCTTAAAAAAGCTCACAGAAGATTGTTTTTATGATTCAGCTGTCAAACGTGGTTGCAAAGGCCCAATTTAAGGCATACAATAAAAGTTTTTGATGAACATTCATTCAATATGCTACCCCATTGACAGAGCAAGCCTTCTTTTTTGTGTGATAGTGCTGGATTCTGAAATGAAACACTGTAGGTAGGAGGAAGTTGAAAGACTTCAGAAGCTATCATCTGTCTCAGAATGAAAGGATTTTTTCCCCACTTCAAGTTTCAGTATCCTGTGTCTTTCATGTATTCAGTACGTACTGAAGCTGCTAAAAAGATATCAGCATCATAGCATGAGGAATTATGAGTAAGAGCAAAGCGTGGTTAGAGTTGGTCTGGACAACAGAGGATTATTGCTTTCTGAGTTCTTATTTAAAACCTTCAGGTCCATTTTTTTAGGCTCAGTAATCATTGCTGAGGACAAGAACTATCAAGATGTAATTATCGGTATCATTTACACTTTAGCAGCAGTGGAGTTTCAAAATTTTTAATAAATTATAAAGATAAGGATGATAGAATTGGCACTATGCAATTTAAGGTTTTTCTATCATAAGACTTCTGTATGCATAGATCTTTATGGTTCTTTCAGAGTTAAATCTTCAGATGCCTTATCCTAGAATGAAGTCTTTATCATTCAGATTTGAGATTGCACATGTGTCAGCACTGAAATATATTAGCTTGCTAATATTACATTTGACTTCATTCTTTTTTCATTGCTTGTTCTTTTCCTTACTATAGATGGTCTAAATTTTTTTCACTTCACCTTTTTACACTTCAGTGCTTCACAGACTTCGCTATCAAAACCTTGCCACATAAACTCAATATACTTTTTCCTTTTAATTTTTCTTGATACTTTCATATAGATGTATTTTAGTTAACTTATAACAACATAGGCAGGTGCAGGTTCTGACTCTCAGGAGGAATTCAGATATTCTGAATCTTATTCTGAATTCTGATATTGCTGAATTCTTAAAGATTTAAAAGCAGCATACCACAGAGGCTTGAATAACTTTATACGTGTTTGGTAATTTATAAAAGGTAAGTGGCTGGTTATTCCAACGCTCAGTAAAAGATTCAGAGTTTTAATATTATGGAATCACAGAATGATGGAGGTTGAAAGGGACCTCTGGAGATTGTTGGATCCACCCCCGCCGCACAAAGGAGGACCAGCTACATTGAGTAGCCGGTACATAGGGACCAGGGTTTGGGTATCTCCAAAACCAGAGACTCCACAACCTGTGTGGAAACACCGTTACAATGTTTGATACATCCTCCTCCTGGTAAAAAAGGTTTTCTTTTGTTTAAATAGGATGTCCTGTTTGTCAGTCTGTGCCCGTTGCCTGGACAGCAGTGAGTCCTTTGTTCTCTTCCATGTATTCTCTTCCAATGTATTTACGTACATTGGTAAGATCCCCAAGCCTTGTCTTTTCATGGCTAAACAGTCTCAGTTCTCTCAGCCTCTCCTTGTACATCAGATGCTCCATTCCCCTAATCATCTTTCTGGCCCTTTGCTGGACTTGGTCCAGCATGTCCATCTCTCTTGTACTGGGGAGCACAGAACTGGACACAACACTCCTGGTGCGGTCTTACCAATGATGAGTTAAAGGGGAAGGATCACCTCCTTTGTGGTCTGCTCATCACGCCCTTTGTAACTCAATGCAGGATGCTGGAGACCTAGTTTGCTGCAAGGACGCATTGCTGGCTTGTGTTCAACTTGTCCTTCTGGTCTTCCGTGTCCTTCTTTTTCTATAAAGCTGCATTTCAGACAGTTGTTCCCCAGTCTGCGCTTGTTCATGAGGCTGTTCCTCCCCAGATGCAGGACACAGCGTTACTCAGTGTACTGTTTTTATCATCTTCATTACCAGACTTCATCACTTTGCTTGCATTTATAGTAGTAGTTTTTGTATTGCTTTGAGTAATGGATAGTATGGTTTTCAGGTTTTTGTTCTTCCAACCTGTTGAACTGTATTCTGTGAGTAATAAATCTTACAGATATTTTGAAGTTTGAAGTTCACAGAAAAAATTACTCAAACATCTTATTACTGTTTCATTAAAACCTTTTGGTTTTGCTACAACACAAAAATGTTTTGAATTTTGAGTTATTGTGGGCATTGGTGTTTTATGGTAGGCTGAACTCAACCTATGTTGTTTAAATGTTTTTTATTTCCCTTTGCTTTCCATTTCTTTCTTATCCAAGATATTAAATATCCTCGGATTTTTTTTGTTAGCGGCTATTTGGAAATGAACACATAACTCATATGGCTCAACTGTTGCCACTGATGTGGTCACATCATAGTTAAAGCTTTTAAAGGTGAATTTTTAGAAAATTACTGAGAACTCAATGCCTTGAATTCCTTGAATGCCTTGAATTGGAACAGGCTGCCCAGGGAGGTGGTGGAGTCTCCATCTCTGGAGACATTCAAAACCCGCCTAGACGCGTTCCTGTGCAACCTGCTCTAAGGTGGCCCTGCTCTGGCAGGGCGGTTGGACTAGATGATCTCCAGAGGTCCCTTCCAACCCTATGATTCTATGATTCTATAATTCCAGTGACAGTCTGTTGCCTTATTATTCTTTGAAAACCCCAGTACAAAAACTTTAGGTAGTTACATTTAAATTATGCATGTTAATGAGTTGGAGGAAGGATGAACCAAGCAGGGACAAAGCTTCTGACTCATAAAAAAAAAAAAAAAAAAGTTTAGAAGTACTTTTAACTAGGGAAAACGTTAGTGATCTTTTTTTGGAATTTGCAGTGCTCTATTTCTGTGGCTGTAGGTTGGAAACAGATTGAATGTCAGACTGATTGTCAGCATTTGTGTTAGTGGTTTTATATGTGGGTGTTTTCTCAAGTAACGAATTTTGCATTTATTGTAAAAGCTAGTAAGGTAACTTTCCTATAGCTACTTAGGTATTAAAATCCAGAAGATGGAATTAGTGCATAACAAGATTTGAAAACTTACCTTTTGTTTCAAAGAAAAGGGACTCCTGAAACATAATTCACTACTAACATTTGAACCAAAAAGTTGAAAATAAAGGTTTTGGTTTGTGCTGAAAGGATTTGACATGATAAGTTTTAAGTAGCTTCAGACTTTCTATTTTCTTTTTGTTGCTTCTATCACAAGGAAGACTAATTTCTGTGTGCTTGAATAAACATCCACTGAATTTATATATGTGCGTTTTTACACCTGTATCTGTAGCAGATGGTGGTGTATTATCTTAGTTGGTTATATACTTTATCTTATCGATCTACCGTATCATCGCACTTTGGAATATCACGGAATCATGGAGTTTCAGAGTTGGAAGGGACCTCTAGAGATCATCTAGTCCAACTCCCCTGCTAAAGCAGGATTGCCTGGAGCACATTACTCAGGACTGCATCCAGGCGCATCTTGAAAATCTCCAGAGAAGGGGACTCCACCACCTCCCTGGGCAGCCTGTTCCAGTGTTCTGTCACCCTCACCATAAAGAAGCTTTTCCGTGTATTTGAACGGAACTTCCTGTGTTCTAACTTGTGCCCATTGCCCCTCATCCTGTCACTGGGAACCATTGAAAAGAGCCTGGCTCCATCCTCCTTCAACCCACCCTTTAGATACTTGTAAGCATTAATAAGGTCTCCCCTCAGCCTTCTCTTCTCCAGGCTAAAGAGTCCCAGCTCTCTCAGCCTTTCCTCATAAGGGAGATGCTCCAGTTCCGCAATCATCTTAGTTGCCCTTCGCTGGACTCGCTCCAGCAGTTCCCTTTCCATCTTGAACTGGGGAGCCCAGAACTGGACACAGTATTCCAGCTGTGGCCTCACCAGTGCAGAGTAGAGGGGCAGAATGACCTCTTTCAACCTACTGGCCACACTCTTCCCTATGCAGCCCAGGATTCCATTGGCCTTTTTGGCAACAAGGGCACATTGCTGGGTCATGGATAATTTACTGTCTATCGTACCCCCAGATCCTTCTTCTCAGAGCTACTTCCCAGCAGGTCCGCCCCTAACCTGTACTGGTGCTTTGCATTCTTCCTCCCCAGGTGCAATATTACTCAAAAATCCGAGTTCTGTCTCACTATAACATTTTAAGCACATAATTTACTCCTTCACAAAAAGTAGAATTGAAATGGTTCTTTTATGTCAGACGATTAAGACCTCTGTTTGAGCATTTTTGTGAATTCTGGTGTCAAGAAAACAGTCTAGTGTTTTCGATACTATAGTCTATGTGGTACAGGACCCTAGAGATGCATTACTCCCTCAATACTTACTGTCCCATTCTTAGTCATCTGAAACCTTTTTCCCCGTGAACAGAACAATAACTTGTTAAATGCCTAAACATCATATAAAATCATACTAAAAGGTGTGTGACAGCTACCAGCAAACACCATTCCCCTCTGCCTTAAAACTGCCAGAAACTCCTTGATACCACACAGAAAAAGTGATGGGTTAGAAGTGTTCTGTATTAACAGTATAGAATCATTCTGATTTGTCCTGTATGTTGAACCAGTCCTGTTACTTGGTCATGCAAATCTTACAATATCGTTTATATTTTTTACCTGCTAATATGCTTTTAAATTCGTGCAACTTTGCAGGTAGTTGTTTATTTGGTTAAAGATTTTTGTTTGTTTGTTCTGCTTAATCTATTTAAGTAGAACAAGGAAATCAAATCATAGTTAATTATGTAGGTTAATACTACATTAACAAATGGGGCTATTGAGTAAAAGTTGGCTTTGTTAAATTGGTACATGGACCAGCATGATAGGAGGAAGACTTGAGCTGGAGCTGTTTATTCTGTGACATTTTGAATGCTTGGTATGTTTAGCTGTGCTGGTGCAAATTAAAAAAAGGTTACTATGAGAAAAAAATTGATGGCTATACTCAAAATAGTTGGCAGAACAAGAGAGCAAAAATTAGGGACAAGTGGAAAATTTCAAGCTGAAGAAGTATGAAAAATGTTTGTGGCTTGGTAGATGCAGTAATGGCTAACAGTAGCATTTTAGGGTTAATGCTGAAAAAAAAAAATAGATAAGAAACCCAAAAAGAGAGTCATTGCCCTGATTAAGGAAAGAGGTAAGTACAGTGTAGCCTATGTTTTAACAGTTAGATCAAAGAACAAATTTTGGTTATGACAAAAAAAAAGTCATTTTAATTTTATTTTTGAGACCACTTGAAATAGTATAACTTATACAATTTGTTTGGAAAACAAGGCAATATGTTATTGTACATGTTTATTTGTATGGTGAAGGTTTATATGTATTTTTAAAGCAAGAGTATGGAAAAAATCTTTTGAAGGTCAGTGTATATCTTACTGTGTGAAATAACTTCCTTTTTACTGTTGGCTGTTCTATAGCATGGTTAATTCAGATAAACATTAAAGCTGCGTAAAGATATTTTTGTCTAAATGGTACAAAACCAAGCTTTTCTACTACATTTCTTTGTGTCCGTATTTTGTTTAGTTTGATGATCCCGTGAGGATAAGTTTTCTTGGGTATTTCCAGTTCTACGTGAATTCAGATTGCCCATCAGTTACTATATAATGAAACAAATGTACCACACAGTATAAAGCTAAGATGACAAATACGTAGCTGAAATTCAGAGAAATATAGAGACAGGGCAAAATATGAACTAATAAATCCTGCATGAAAGCATCTAAATACTTAATTTTACTTGTGTAAAGCTTTTGTTTTACCATGAAAGGTCTAAAATATATGGCACTTTTGTATGTCTAGAATATAAATAATCTGATGACAGCATCATTCTAAAGTTCATGCATGTTTTTAAAATGATTTAGTGTTCTCCCATAGTTCTCAATTTTATCCAGATGCCTTATTCAGTTATACCAGAAGCACATTACTGAATATTTTCTTTATCACTGTGTGTCTTAATTCACTTGCAGGTTAGAACTGTACTATTTTCAGTTGAGCTGCATATCACACTTGTTTGGAAAAAGGTAAAGATTGAGGTGTATTTATGTTTCAGTCTAAGATTTCTGAGGATGCTTTTTCTTGAAAGAGACTCGAGAAAACAGAGTAGTGGGCTTCTGGTAGAATTTCCTGCTCACTACATGCAATTAATGATTAATTTTTTCTTTATCTACTGGATTACTGATATTAGCATATCCACTGCTCCGATCCATTGCTTCTAAATTTTATTTGTTTAAACAAAACATGAAAATAACCTCCAAAGTTGTAATGAATTTGTAATTACTGTGTAGAGAAGTCATTTGTCTTCCTTTGGAAAAAAATTTTCTCATTATAAAGTGTGCATGGGATAGAGGAATTGAAGGTATGAAGGAAAGTTTTCCTTCAAAATTTACTTTCATTAATATGAGTAATCCTTTTGAGAATTCAGTAAGTGGGACGCTTCTATGCAAATAGATGGTGTGGCAGAGAGTTCATTGTGGGGGTACTGGGTTGTAGACAGTGCTCTAGGTTTCTAATCAGTTTCTGTCTTAGAATGTTTTCTTAGAGGTAATTTTCCCCAATAAACCTGGTCAAGGTCCTGCTTGCATAATTAAAATATTTTCTTCGTAACTATTTGTTTGAAAGAGGATGTATTTTTTGCATAATTTCAGAGCTTAAGACTAATTATTGTTTTAGTTTGTGAAATTGCAAGGGGCCAGCATTTCAGTGGAAGAAGTAATTACCTTCAAGTGTATTTTGTAGTGTGTTAAAACCTTGCAGTGCTTTAAGATGAAAGCAAGGGGTAAGTTTACATATTTAATTTAAGCATGTAACATTTTTGAGATAATTTGTAACTGGAGATGACTGCCATTTTTTACTTATGATTTCCTTGCAGAATGATCAAAAGCTCTCATTGACAAACAAATCTATTTCCCTGTAATGAATCTGAATGCAAGTATCAGTAACACAGCCGTTCCACCAGGAGAAAATTCTATCTATTACATTATCACCATTGAGTGAACTTTTAGTATTGCATACACTTGAGATACAGCCAGGTGACTATCTGTTTGTTGCTTTCAGTTGGGCTAAAGTGGTCTTGCCTGTTACTTTATATCCCTTCAGGTACCTGCCTGAAGAGGAGATGAACAAATTATATTTTTATAATTCCTCTATAATGAGTCAGTTAAAAAAAAATTTAGGCGAGTTATAAATGACGGATTTTGCACTGTCTCCAGCTCCTTGTGTTCCTCCAGATTCACAGTAAATTAGGTACCTTAGAAAATGTGACTTCTATGTGCAATGATTTTGAGTCGGTATCTCATATCTTTGTGTGCATTCACATAATCAATACCAAGAGTTAGAAGGCCTAGCTTTTAGTAACATGATGCATGAATCGATATTTCACAGCTTACTTTTGGAAATAAACTATTGTTTTCTTTTTCAAAATTCACCTTCACAATGAAGGCAGCATAAGCTGTTTCACACAATCAAGGTACCATTCGGAGTATAGTATTTTAGAGATACAGCAATTTTTTGTGGTGCCTTTTCCAACCTCTTATGTATTAATATTGAATCGAATCTTAGTCCATGTAACTTCCTGCTGTATTGTTTAACTGAATGTAATTTCATACCCTCTGTGAGATTTTTTTAAGATTTTAACACTTCCCCAAGAAGAATCTATTGATGAAAGGTGACCATTTGGGATTTCGTGTACAAAATCAACTCAAGTTTTGGGCACTGACATGTTATTCAGCTTGAATCTACTACTGTTGTTTTCTTCAGTCTTTTTGTATGTCAAGGGGAAAAAAAATTGCTGTAGCATGTTATGAAATACTGTGACACATGCACATAAAAATATATCGTAGTTGGCATATCTGTAATTTAGTTGTAAGTATGAAATTCCTATTAAGAATCTATATATCATATTAGCAAAACAGTATCCATCCTGTGCTATATTATTTTGGTAACATGATAGCTAGATTTGAAATGGAATCCAAAGGTCATAGTTGGCATCATATTGAGAATTACCTAATCACATTTTCCTTCCTGTCACTGACCTCATCTCTCTCCAGCCCCTAACTACAACTGTCTACATTGCAGCAGGTGTGGAAACCCTCTAATATGTTTGTGCAATTGCATTTTTTAAACCTACAGTGAAGAAAGTAGGTTTCAGACTGTATATCAGTTTTTTTGTGGCAGTGGCACTAAAACAATCAAGTATTTGGTTATTTGGGATTCATTATCTTAAATGTATTTGTCATTTTTATTTTTCAGATTGTATCTCACAATTCTTGAAATTATTTTAGCAAATAATATATTTACAAAACCAACAACAGATAAGGACAACAATAAAGTACAATGTTCATCCCCTAAAAAGCCTGTTATTCCTTGCATTGCACTTCCTCACTGCCAGTAGCAAACTTGTGTTTGTAAACTTACTTTGAGTAATTGCATAGCCATGTCCTATTTAACAATAAAGAAACATAAAAAATATGTGTTAGGGTCAGGAGTGCTGAGCATTTAAATCTTTCTTGTGCTGAAAAACAGAAATTTCTAAATTTAAACTGAACTGCTGTTTTTCTCCAAGCATCTGACTTGAACTTTTTACTGGAATAAAAGTTAAAATTACATGGGGGACAACTCAAGTAAAGTTGGATTTAGTTTGACAAAGGCTATGCATAACTAAAATTAACTTATGGTAGTGATAGCACACAAAAAATATTGTGTAACTAAGTAGGCATTGGCACAGTATACTTGGGTTATTTGTGAATGCTGAAGGGAAAAGAAGCTTCTACTGATTGACTTTTTTGTTTCAAAACAAAAGAACATAAAAATTTTCTGATTGAAAGTTATCTGTGTGAAGCAAGAAATACAATCAGAATGGTGCTTTTGAATGCATTTGAGGTTTTGCGTGTTTTTTTAAGGAGCAAACATCCTTTGAAAGAGTATAAACTCCTTAGAAAAACAGTGTCGAGAGTTAAGTTCAAGCACAGAGACAAGAATGACATTGTGAAATGTACATTCTGATCATATGTACTTTAAGGAATAATGTTTCCTTCGTTAAAACTTAAAAAGAAAAAAAGTTTTTCATGTAGGGCTGTATACTGCAGGTCTGAAGAATAATTTATTTTAGAGGTTCCCAGGTTCCCAGTTCTTATAAAGAAATGTCTTGCTACCCATATTTCTAATATTCAATAGTAAGCGTCATTGATAATTTCATGAGCCCATCAATGGTAATTTCAGGAATGTTTAGACTATTCTAAATTACAGAAGTTTATTCATGTAATAAAGTATTTAAAATTTTATTAGTAAAATGCACAGTCTCCTAAATTGTGCGAGATTAAGTGTTAGTGAATTTATTTTTACTTCATATTTGTTAAATTTTATAAATCTGATATATTTATAATAGAATGCATTTGTTATGTTAATCTAAATGTATACATATTAGAAATAAAATTTATTATGTCATACTTCCTGACAACATCTTGTTACTTTTTGCCTTTTGTTACTTTTTTTGTTACTTTTTCTTACTCTAAATGAAAGTCAAGCTTTCATTTAGAGAAATACATTTCTGTTTGGTACTGTTATTCCGTTCCTCCTCTGCAGGCAAGCAGGTATTCAGACCAATTTTTTTCCACTGTAATATGAAGTTTACAGATTTTTTTATGAGCATTTAAATATTATTGTGGAGAATGAGAACTAGTTTGCCTGTAAGTTGGTACTTGGTATTTAATTTTGCTCCCTGCTGCTCCTCTTTGAGATTTTTTCCCTACTTATGGTCTTGGTTTGGAATGGCAGCTTTGATCTGATCTTCAGCCATCTTTCTGTTGTGGCTTAGAGCATCAAAAACATCATCAAGACATAGGGGAGCACAAAACTGGGACTGTCACTCACCTTTTATAATTATTACCAGTTTTATAGTTATTACCAGTCCAGGATAACTCTTGAGATGTGTAGCAGCTTTTAGAAGTAGTTAAAACTTTTGGGGAGAGAGGATACCTGAGAAAGGAAGGAAAGCCACTCTTTTATTCCAGGTACACTTCCAGCCAACAGAGGCTCATAATCTGAAGGTTTCTTATAATTATTGTTAGCAGACTAAGCAAATAGAAGAGAATCACAGAGTATATTGACAATGCTGCATGATGGTTACTGTAATGAATAATAATAATAAAAATATATATGTGTATGTATGTATCTCCTGGGATAAATTTTATTTAATATATATAATTGTATTTTGTGTATTTGTGTGTATATATGTGTACACAAAAACACAAAAGTAATTGACCACTGGAATTTGATGGATTTCTAAATGCTGTTAAAAGTGCTAGGGCTGTGTAACTCCTGGGAAGAATAACGCAGACGAAAATCACTTCGGATCGCCTTTTGATTCAGTGTTGTGTTTCAGAAATCACTGAGTGTGTTTTTTGGTGCCACGCAATAAGGGATTACATCATGCTTTCCCCAGTCTATCTGCCATGGTACCAAATGTATATTGGAAAAAAAATAATGAGAGATTTTTTTATTTTTTTTTAAAAAGCTATAAAAGGTATATAGCAACTGATATTTTAGAAACTGGGTATTAAGTTTCTCCTATGTGATCCTCTTAGTTGATTTCCATGTGAACAGAAATCTTGCATCATAAAGATTAAAGTTCAAGGCTTCTTACTTGGCAGCAAGGTCTGTCAACAAGAAAGGCATTCATTATTAATAATGAAAAAAAAGTCTTATCATTTTTCATCTTACACAGGAAGGAAAAGGACAAAGAGACATCAACACACTAAACTGTGTAGCTAACCCATTCTGTCCTCCCTAAGCCGTAGTAATGAATGTGATATATTTAGGCAGAGACAATGTACACTGCCAAAACATGTATATTTGTCATGCAATACAGCTTTCCTTTTTGGTTATCCTAGTGAGAGGCAATATTTGTTTAAACAGGAAAATGAATGTATTTTCCAGCTGTGAATTCTGTGTCAGGGCACCCATTTTCAATGAATTTCATCTGAGTTCCTGGGTGTTTTCTTCATAACTAGATAGCTAATGTGTCATTTTTGCATTTGAGGTCAGTTAGATAATCTGAACTTGGAGTTCCTGTACAGATTATTTATTTCAGTCCAGGTTAAGTATCTGGGTTTATAGTTAATGAATACAATTTGAATGCCTCACCTCTGTTCTGAACTACAATAGGATTATATAAATACATAAATAGATTATTTTTTTTTAGAGGAAAATATTCTGATTATGTGTACTAAAAAAAAAGCTTTTTTGTTGTTGTTGGTTTTGTTCCTGATTTTTAACGTAGTAGCTTTTGTTCAATTATATGTAAGTAGGTTCCCAAGTATATAGAGGGTATTTAGGGGGAAACGTTACGCTTCCCAGAAACATTTCTAGAAGATGCAATCAAAAGCAAATTGTGTATTGCAAGCTCCAAGATATACATTCCAGATCTTTTGAAATGAAATAAATAAAAATACTTAAAGTTCTGGAAAGCAACTAAATGTCATGTAGTTAACATGTTCAAGAAAAAATAATTGATACTTATGGTATATTACCACTGTTGCTTCTATACAGAATTTCTTAAGGGACACAACCATCAATGTTTTCTAAAAAAAACGTTAACTGTTATGAAGCAAAAAGCAAAACATTCTAGTGAAATTAAAACTGAAGCACAAGAATAAAATGTTCAACTAATAGTAAAAAAACTCCAAACAACCATTAATACTCATTAATATTCAGCTTTATAAATTCTGTACCTAAGGATACGTTATTCAGGAAGCATTCACTTGATACCACGGTCTTCATTTTGCACAGTGTTCTAAAGTACATTCGTTAAATGCATGCTATTTGACTGTATAGGCAAAGAAAACATACACAGTTAGAATGACATTAGGTGGGAGTGTGTATCTTTACACGCAAAGTTCATTTGATGTAACTGTAATGATGAATGAGAAGCTGTTTAGAGTGTCAGTGAAGGACACTCCCCAGTGGTGTCATAGAAGGGATAACAAGAATTATTGAGGGCTGAGTATAGATTCAGGACTGCTGCTTCACTCTATGTGAAGGTGTCTGCTGAGGTTTTTTTGAAGCCTGAGGCCTGCCAATTCGTAACCTATTTCATATTGGTGCGTGCCTATGACTAAAGGTCTATCAGCCTAATATCATATCTTTACCTCTGAGGAATGACCTTTGGTCATCTAGTCACGATGATTTATCGCCTGTTGTGACAAAAACCTCTTGCTACAAAGAAAGCCGGTATCTTTTCTGGTGTTATTTTATTCTGGTTTTATGTTATGAATGAGTAGTAGAGCCTTATGTGCTGATGGTTTCTCTACTCTCAAAACCAAATGAGTCTCATGAAATCCACTGCATATTTTGACAAAAGTGAAGTATGATAAACGTTGGCAAGGGGGCAAGCGAGAGGCATCAGCCTGAGACCTGTAGCTGGACAGAGCTGAGCTAGGGGTAGTCCAGCGGTCCCTTTTTCACACCAATCAAATAGTGAGGGATCTGTAACATTTTATTAGATTGTGTCCGGAAATGTGAAATTCGTCTTCAGGATTAACTTGATAAAGTTAAACTTTTTGGAATGAAATATTTGAGTTCACGCAATTCCCCTATATGTTCTTCTTAAGAAGCATGAAACAGTTTTTCAGCTATGTGAGAAAACAGCTAAAGAAATGGAATATTTGTGTTGTGTTTTTTTTTAATAAAAAAAGGAAAAGAAGAAAATTCTTAATAGATTCTGGCAGTCTTTGATAGGTGGCCAGAGAATGATGGGATTTTTTCATGAACATGACTTTGGCCCTTTAAAATCAGTCTGAATTCCTGCTCAGATTTGACTGAGTAACACCTAGTAAATAACTCTCAGAAGTTAATGGTTAAAATCTCAAGATTTTGCCCCTTCTGAGCATCTGGTACAGATCAGACTGTATTCGCTAGTCCTGTAGGAACAGCTGACTGTTCTGCCCCTGGCTCACAGTTTCAAGGCATCTGACAGAACTGTACGTGGCCTATCCCCGTGAATCTGACTATCTCAGTCCACTGGCCTGAAAGCTTGTTTTTGTAAGTGATTTTGGGCCAGACTGGAGCAGGGCTTGGGAGGACAGAAGTGCCAGTTCTCACTTTGGTTCCCTCCTGCTGTCATTGAAGCTTTGTAGAGGACAGAAGTGTCTGATTTGGTTGGAGCAGGGATGAATGCTAGACTAGAGAACAAAACAGAATGAATGAAAACGAGGAACTAAAGGTTTCTTATTTTGTGATTTAGTCATTCCAGTGGGACATACTATGTTATTTCGACTCTACCATACATTGACTGACAGAGGGTCAAGGTGTGTGCGGGAAAGAAGTGTGTAATAAAATAGTTAGGATGTATATGAATTCACATTACACAGAAAAACATTTCTGGTGTTTCATAGACTTTGTGTGTTTAGTTCACAATCTTAAAAATGTATATAGTGGACTTTTGTCAGTATACGTTATAAAGGAATGTGTCAGTATATAAAAACATCTAGGGGTGGATATGTATGAAAAAAGTAAAAATAGTAAAAAATTGAAGTTTCTCCAGTAATTAGGACTAGCGCTGTGTCTACAACTCCATTTTGTTGATCAAATTTTTGTTTTAAGCTGGAATGGAATAAATGAGATCTAGAGCAATCTCAGAATTGAGCAAATACTACTTTGTGTGTAATATTTTTCAATGAAGGTAAATGCTAAGGAGAACCTATTAACTCAGATCAGTTTTCTGTGTGAAGTATTAGCATTTGCAGTATGTTTTTGATTTGAGGGGAGGTGTAGAGGTTTTCTTTAAATTAATATCATATGCCATTACAGAGGCCATAAGGGTGGGGTTTGGTTTATTGTTTTATCAGTTGGTAATACATCCTATAAATCCCTAACTAGCAATGATATTTCTTAAGCATTCTTTAAAATAATTTCTGTAAAGAACCTGATACTCATAAACAGGATTAAAATGGCTGATGAATTATGCAGCTAGGCTGTCTTGTGCCTTGACTAAGTCTATTTTATGGCAATTGATTTTTTTTTTTTTTTTTGCAAGATTTAGGTAAATAAGATTGTTAAAGTTTGCTTTTTTTCCAAATGTGTTTATTTCCATATTATTTCAATCTTGAAAAATCATGTTGGGTTTTCAAGAATAGATTCTGAAATATTTAAGTAAGAATGATGAGTAAATGAAAGCACACCTGTACTTCATGTTGAGACTTTTTTTTTTAGGATCGGTGGTGTGAATCAGGTGTAAATGATTATCCAGTCCTGGTATTGCCTTTTTTTCTAGTAATACTTTATTACAGAAACTAATAAGATGAGAATTTTTTCATGTATTTTAACTTGAAAAGGATCAGCAAATCCTTGAGAAAAATGCTCCTGCTAACTTATCTGCAGCACTGCAGGTGTTTGGTGTTCTGAGAGCCCAGGACTGCATTCACTGAGTCTTCAGACTTCTACTAGTTTCAGTGAATAATTCATTCTCACAATAAATGGAGAATGGAACACATTTTTTATGATTTGTTTGGGGTTTTTTTTTCTAGTTTAGCTGCTGATTTTAGTTAATCCTGCTTTTGGGTTTTTTGCTGTTTTGTTTATCTGTGAGATCTTGAAGTTGTTGTTTCTGGAGATTACTAATGAGTCGTTGCACCTAATTTTGTTCTTAACTTCTGTATTCCAGTGGAGACAGTTCAAATATTTGATATTTTATCTTTTTATGGATATGTAAGATTCTTACACCCCAGCAATGTTTCTTGGCAGAATTAGGGAATGCAATTTTGGTACCAGTAATAACAGCTTCTAGTAAAAATTCAAGATCCAATACTAAAACTGCATCTATTATACACATAATGTAGCTGATACAGTAAGCTATGTGCTACATCTTAATAAAAGTTGAGATTGTCTCTGGAGTAGTGAGGTTATTATCTACACAGTGAGGTATGGTCTGTCTCTTCAGAGTTCATTTTCAGGTAACTGGATGGCACTAAACACTTGTAATTAGGTGTGAAACCCTTTGTGTGTAGGTCACCTGGCTTATGTTGACTGATACCTGATGTTAGCACCTGATGACTGTTTAGTGGCCTGGATGAAATTCAGGGCTGGTCTCAATTAGTCTCCTGCAGCAGAGTTATCTTCATCACAATTGGTACCTGTGATGGCAGGCTGAGGAGGGAGGCCAAAGGTTTAAACAGGCATGCAGAATGATCTAAGGGGTCACTCTGAGAGGCGCTCCTTACAGCTCAGAGCTGATGCAAATGCATAGAAACATTGAAACTTGCATTATGCTGTGTTAAGGAAGAACAGGTATGTTGCTATCTCATGTGAATAATTTGGCATTTTTCATTTAGTTAACTTTAAATTTTAGTGTTACCTCTTTAATGATGCACAAGGTATGTACAGGATGGTGCATTTGTATGTGCTTTGTGGATACAATAACTTAAAAAGTGAGTTACTTGTGAAGTCTTGGCTTTGTATTGCTTTGAATGACCGTTTCAAAAACAGATTAGTATCTACACTTGTCAATCCACATTTAAATACAGTATTTGCTAGTTAATAAGATTATCTGTTTGGTGCATTCTTTTCTGCCTTGTTTGAGTGGAAATTGTGCATGTGTTTTGGAGAAGATCAGTAGCCTACTGTCTCCCAAATATATATGGAAACATGTATATGCTCTGTCAGCAACACTGAGATGTAGGCACAAGCTTACCCATGCTAGCTTTAACTTAGCTGTCTGGTCTAATAATAGTAACGTTTCTGCTCCTTTTACGTTCTTGAAATGTAGATGTAGAGTCCTTTCATAGCTGAGAAGTTTGGTTTGGTGGGTGAAGCTAGAAAATGCTAGGTTGGAGATTTAAGTTAGGACGAAATGCCTTCTCTGTGTATATAAGCAATTAGATACTATATTGGGAAGTACTACAAGCCATAAGACAGTAGTTTGTGTGCGTTTGAGAATGCATTTAGCATGTTAAGGCACTTCATAAATATGTGTTATTGGACCTCAGTGATGTATTCTCTAACTCTAATTTTAGAGCTTTTGAGTAGCTGAATTTCATGTGTCACTCAGGTTTACAAAAAAGAGTGTATTCAAATACCTCCCTTTTAGATCTTCCTATGGTTGTTTCTGTTTTATTCTATGTAGTTTTAATGAAAACTATTTAATATAAATCACGCTGTATTGATAGTATATTGAGATGTGGCAAAGCAAGGTATACTTACCTGAAAAAAAGATAATAGCTATGAGAGGACACGTTCTTATGCTTTTATATGATCAGAATTAAGCCAAAAACTAACCTCTTTGGTTATTGTCTTTCAAATTTATGATTTAATCTGAGGGTCCTTGGAGGTACTGTGTAAAAAAACAAGTTAGAAACTGCAAAACCAATTCAGAGACACTAAAAATTAGTTAAAATTTAGGAGTAATTTATTTTCATTTTTCTGTGATGGTTTATGTAATTCAAATATTTGTAGTAATTAAGCACTAAAATTAAAAATAACTTTGCTAGTTTTACCTTGAAATTATTTTGAACTTTGTAGCCAAATTATAAAACATAAAGGAATAGATACACCCGCAGTGTCTTAACTGTATAACTAGTTTCAGTAGGACTAATGTAATTCAAGAAAAGCAATAAGAAAGTGTTATTTATGTGTGTAAAAAACATTTCGGAGAGAATTCTGCTAAAATGTTATTTTTTCTTCAAACTACATGAATATGAATGGTTTTGTAGGGAGGGGAAGCTTTGTGAGTATCAAGTGAAAAGGAAAAATGTGAACTGCTCTCTCTGAGATTTTCTTACTTGTAATTTGAGGCAAATATTCTCTCATTTTAAAACAACCACAATCTAGACCTTTTAAGACTGACATAAGCATAGTTAGAATTAACAAGCTGTAATGTATATGTTTTCTTTTTATTTTTAAGGATATTTGTGTCTATCATGACTGGAAGATTCTTGGGAGTAAGAGGAAAGCCGGATAATGTGCGAGTACTGCTTGTTATGCTTGTGGTCGTGCTTAACAGCAGATGTAGAATACCCGCTTCTCTTAAGTGTGTCCAGTTTATTTCTAATACAAAACATTGAGTGTTACACTTTGTGCATTATATTGTGCACATGCAACATGACTTCTATGTTTTAAGCTATCTTTCTTGGAAATGTTCATATTTCAAAGGATGTAAAGGAGGTGAAGGTCCTCTCCAATGTGAAAAGTTGTTTGACGCATGAGTAGAGCATAGGGGAGTCTGGTTGTAGATGTGTGAGATGGAATATTAAAAGGGATCTTAGAGAAAGTAAGGAATGTCAGGTAATCCATGTGTAAATGTTTGACAGGAGTAGATTTCAATGCCAAGTCTTGAATGGTCTGAATCCTGGAGGATGAGAAACTTGAACTTTATGCAGAAAGCAAAAGAAGTGGTGATAGTGCCAAAAAGCAGCAGAGGGAAAAAGAAGAGTGAATTCAGTGTTACCAGTATGGATTTCATTGAATAAAAGAAGATCAGAGAGGAATTACAAGTAGGAGAGGTGAAGGATGCAAGCGTTTTATGGAGCCAAAATTCTTCAGTCTAAAACACCACCACCACCACCCCCCCAAAAAAAAAAAAAAAAAAACAAACCCAAAAAAACCCAAAACTCAAACCAAAGCAACTAACCCTTCTCCTGATATATTCTGGCATAGGAGTGAAGTTGGATCATGGCATCTGCTGGAATAGTCTTTTGGAGAGTGTATAGTTGGCTGCTTTGGAAAGCCCTGGTAGTGCTTCAGCATAAAATAGAGCTCAAAGCTACAAAACCCTCCATTTTAATTCTCCTGAGCTGCATCTTTATCTCTTTGGATGAAGAATGGTATTTAACTAGAACCCTTCAGGCTTGGCCATAAGAATTTTAAGATATTTTAGTTGACAGATTGAAAGCCACAAGAAAGAATTAGAGATGAAGGGCTAGATTTTGAAGAGTCGTTGAGCTAAATTTAAAACTGACTTCGTCCATCTTATGGGGTAGTGTCAAAACGATGAGGAATATCTTGAGGTTTACTGGTAGATGATGATAAATAAAGTCTTCAAGGGAGCTTTGGAGGTATTGTTCATCGCACTGGAGAGATCACATAGTCATGGGGAGTGCACAGGCTGAAAACTGTAAACAAAGGACAAGGGAAGGGGAGACTCAGAGATTCAGCTGCGGTTAATGGAGGATTTGTTGGGTTTATACATGAGCATGGTAATATTTAGCTGTTATACATTAAAATGAGCTGCTGCATTGTGGACTAAGTCTGGTGGATTTAGATTTGGGCAGAATATACGAGTGATGCCCAGTTGTAGACAGAATAATGAAAGAAGAAGTGGTTTCATTGTATAAGGAAACTGTTAATTTCATTCCTACAGAGGAGAAGATACAAACTTTACATAATAGTATAATTAATCTATCATTTATTCTCCTTCTGAGATTTGACACTTAACTTTTTTGGTTAAGAGATTAATGATCTTTCACAAAAACCTAAAACTTCAGCAAGATGTGTTTATACTGCCCTGCTATGTATATAATTATAATTACATTTGGTTTGTTGGTTTGGTTTTTTTTAAACTTTTATTACTGTCACTTGAAAACAAGCTCTAAATTCATGTGCTTCTGCTTCTTATTTCACTCTCCAAGTTAAATTCTTTCCTTGTGCTTTCATAACAGCAGCAAAGTGTGAGATGTGATGGTGCAAATCAAGGAGCAAAAAATTGGGGTAAACTCTTTTTGATTAATGAATTTGTGTGAAAACTTTAGTTTAAAATAACTGTATTCGATGTGAACGAAATAGTGATGGTAGCACTGCAAATTACTTGTGTCTATATAAAATAAGAAAACAGAATTTTGTATGAAAATTTTGGGTGAAATATATATAGTATCTCCTTACTATTCAAATGCTCTCTCTTTCTCTTATCTGATACTTAAAAACCAGCCCACAGCGGCAGCAGGCAAAAGTAGGCTTCATCACTTTAGATAAAACTGTAGACTTTTTTGAGTAGTTTGTAGCCCTCCGATCCTACATATTGAAGCTTTTAAGCTGCGTAATAAGTTGTACACAGTTTTCTGTGATTGATACTCATTAGTTTTGTAGATTAGCTTTTTAAAACAAATTAAAAATCTGAGTTTTTAAATTTAATTTTGAGTTAATTTTCTAAGGGTCATACTGTTATATCTTTTCATTGGGGAATTTTGCAAAGAATATTGTAGGGCAACACTACACGTGGCATACTGATGTGTCCTTACTAGTAACAACCTAAATGGTAACTAAATAATAACCTACACAGTACCTATTATAGCTGGATGCTTCTGTCAAAGTGGTTCTTTTGTGAAGCAGGCTTGTACCGGTGTGTCAAATTTAAAGAATCTCTGTGTATGTCTGTTTGAAAAGGTTTATTTGGTGGTGTGACAGTGGTGTATGGTGGGTGAGAGCACCCTGTGCTTCTGAAGATGAAACGTTGAAGTGTCTGTGCTAGCTTTGTGCTGGGTGAGGTGGGAGTGGGATTGACAAAAGATTTTACTTCCCCGATATCTATTTCACCTTCTTGGTCAGTCTGTCTGTCTGTCTATTTCCCTGCTTCTTGAGTCTGTACTCAGAAGGCAACAGTGTTTAGATAAAGCTGCTTTCCCCCTGCAATGTTAATTGCGTATCACCTGAAACTTTCCTAAATCAAGGCTGCTACACTCTTTGCTTCCTCCTCTGCGTAGTGCAGCCTTTCCTTTATTCTGGCAATGATGCTTGTGCCATTAGGTGACGAGTGCTTTCTGAAAGCTTTTGCTACTTGAGTTATCAGCCATCCTGTCTTTCCAGTTGTCTGGCAACTGAGTCATTTGTGCCAATGCTAGCGTAAAAAGTGGATGGGAACATCCAGAAGAGAGCAAGGGCAATGGTGATCCCAAGTAATTTAAGGTGTTTTGGAACCTCATTCTGTGCCTTTGGCGCACTATTGTGGTTATGCATAGGCATATGTTTTTGAGACACAAGTCTCCTGATTAAAGTATTTTTTCTACCCTTTATTTACTATGCAAATTGCGTAGCAGATTCAATTACACCATCAAAAATCGGGTACAGCTCATTGTATTTTGAGTAACTGGTTTAAGCTGAGGTTGATATAACCTGCGTCTCCACTAGATGGAGTTCCTGGTATAGCTGTTCAAGGAGCGCCGGAAAAGAAAACCCTCCGAGTGGAGACCGGGTCTCGGTGCGAGGGGACAAAGAGGACTCATAGAGTTGGATGCTAACCTTGCTTTCTACGGTGAAAAATCACGAGTAAATCTACTGTTTTTTTTTTTTTAAGAGATACGCTGGTGTAAACTCGCATAAAAGTGAATCAGGATCAGGTTGTTAGGCCTGTCTTCTTTCTATATTCCTCCCCCTCCACCCCCCCACCCCACTTGCTTTCTACAGAATGCCTAGATACTGTAGGCTGGCCGGGAAAATTAGACCTGTCAAGGAACATACATCTTGTGTTTGGAAGTATCTCTAACTCTTTAAGGGCTAAAGCTTTTTTTTTTTTTTTAATATTTTTATTTATTTTGTTACCTTCCCCACCCCAAACCTGTTGATGGGAAAACAGGCTCTTGGCTTCTCATGTGAAAAATCTAGATAGTTAATGTTGAATGCTTATGAAATATGTATTAAGTGGTGCTGAAGAGGTTAACTGTACTACAGAGTCTTTATAGACATTGCATATGAAATACTGGAGAAGTCAATGGACATAACACAGTGCTTAATAGAAACAGAAAATTAGCGATTCTTATTTGCCTGAGGTAAGCATGAGCCTCTGTAATGTCTTGATCTTTGTGCAAAGACCTAGTAAGAAGAGCAATCTTAACAGAAACCTTAAATTAGAAACAGAGATTTTCATGACAAGAAAATATCACTGGAAAGAAGAGTTATCGCCCATTAATTGAAAAGAATAGAGAGAAGCCCTTTAGTCTTTTTTTGCCAAAACAAATTCTTTAAAAACACCGGTGATATTTCCCTAGTTTATTTAAAAAAAAAAAAAAAATCATAACACATATATAAGAAAACAGAATACTATGTGGAATAAAGGCGAAGATATTGATGATTGCTAATAATTTGTAAAAATATGTTAATGAAGCATGCTATTTTTAAGCTCATAATATGCTGCTTTTCCTAGTTTGAAGTCCTGGGAGCTATTTTTTCATGTGGTGTTAGAAAAAGATTGTTTAGAGAAAGGACTGCACTACTATTAGCTTCTATACCACTTGCCTGCATTATTTTTGTACTATGTCAACCATTTTATAAAGTAGAGAAGTATCCATTCTTCACATGGTTAATGTAGTATGCAGATGTGAAGCATTAAAAAAAAAAAAAAAACCCAAAACCAAAAATCACATCTGGAGGCATACAGTCTTTATAATACTGTATGCCTTCTGTATGTGTAAACTTGTTAGCGTAGGGTACTACTGAGACAAGTTTGAAGTGTAAAATGGTACGTGGTCTTGCAGGTGATCTCTTTCAGATCTTTTTTTCCTTGATCTAAAAGGTTTGACTGATTGGGCACTCTACTGTGATAACTCTAAAGCTTAACTTTTAGGCTGAATGAAATGTGAAATTTGAACTTCAGTTTTGAGAAGAAGTTGCCTACCAGATCATAACAAATTGAGTGGATGATTTTAAATTGAAGATGTTATACTAAATTAACAAATGCATTGTAAATAAAAGAGTGTTTTTGTATTTGAAAGTCAGCTGTGTGAGAAATGCTGTTGGCTCTTTTTGCTTTGTTTCAGAGATTCTTTGATTTCATGGTTTTATTTGCATATTCAAGATTGATCAATACTTTGCTGTTAGCATCTTTTAAATGGTACTGTGGAAGAACTTTTTATTTCTACATTTCTAATTGAACTCCTGCAGAGGCTGATTTAGGTTGTGCAGATTGGTAGCTTCCTTTTGTTTTGAAAAAGTTTTGTTGTTGTTAATTGATATATAAGTGATAATATCAGCAACCGAGTGTGGGATAACTGAGGTCAGTTATTGACCCAACAGAGCAGCACTGAGGCAACTGGAAGATGTCATATCATGTAGGTAAAACAGGCTTTGCAATTGCTTATATGGGGTTTTGTAGAATAAGGTAAAAATCAAGTTGTTAATAATTTGCAGATGAGATATTGATGGGGCATATGCTATTCTGTGAAATTGCACAGTAGTTATAGTGGTACTGTCACTGTGTAGGAGGATAAAAGGTCAGATTGTGTACAGTCATTCATGTACCTTTGGCAAATTTGTGGTGGTACTTACTGTATATATAGCCATAACTTGGAATGTGGTTGTGATTGATGGGTTGGGTTTGGTAGAAGAGTGTGTGTAAACAAGGAAATGGCTTTAAAGAAGAGACATTGATTTTATTTTTATAAAAATAAAACACATTTTGTTACCTTTTTTCTTTTTAGACATAATGACAAGTCTTTCTTGGAAGGGATGAAAATTGATAATGACTTTCCCCTGCATCTCTTGAAGTAGCATATATGAGGCTAAAGAATTCTGTTTCTTTTTTAGGTCTCTTACACTACTGAAGTCTATCTGTTTCTCTATTGTTTCTGTATGTATGGATGATTTGGATAGTTAAAACATTGATGATCTTGTTTTGATAACACGAATATACCAATGAAAGGTATTGATGGTATTTGTGGGTTATATATTTCTTACTTTGAAATATGTGAAAACTAAGGGTAAACCAATGAGAAAATTACTTTTGCCATTAATATTAGCTACACTTACACTACTAAATTCTCTTGAAGTAATTGTTCAACACACAGCTTTTAAGAGTTTAATCTGTTTTATGGATGTCCTTTTAGCTGTAAAATAGTGCAATAGACAGAAGAAACTTTGCTTGACCATCACTGTGTTCCAGAACCTCACTTTGGGAAATTGCACAGACTTATATAGTTCCAAACTGTTTGGCTAGGAAGCGTGCTGCCTTTGATTTTGACATTATGTGGAACGAGTTGGTTATTTGCCTCCTTACATAACGTATTTGTTTTTCATTAAACATTCTGATAAGGTCTTATTAAAGTACCATGTATTATTTATGGTATTTCATATGAAAATGAGCTGACGGGAAAATTCTCTTAGGGCATTTGCAGAATAACAGCCTTTTTGTGCTAGGAAAAAAAAATGAAAAAAAGCATGACATAGTCCTGTCAGAACAGGAGACTGCTTAAGGCAGCGAGAAAGAATGAAAAAAGGAGAAAGGGCATAGAAGAGAGTTGATTTCTCTTCCTTTGCACTCTCGCTTGCTCTGTGGTGCGTGTGGTTTTTTTGTTGGTGACTTGGGTTTGGGGTTTTTTTTGTGGTGTTTTAGGTTGGGTGTTTACGGTTGGTTTTTTTTTTGTGATAATCTGTGCAGTTCTATATCTGGGCTGTTCTAGTAGATCAGTCCATGATAAACTACAAAAGCATGGATGTTTCCTAAGCCAAAACCAATCCCTGTCTTGTAAGGTTGTGCATGATTGGCTTGGTGTTGATTGCTGAGTTCTAAATACATTGGTTTTGTTGTGTTGGCTGCTTTTGAAAAAGAAAATTATGTAATAACTGATTCTGCTGGAAAATTTTTGGTTTTGCATGAGGAAGACTTAGTGGATCTAAATCAGTCTCTGAAGCTTTTGTGGGTGCAGGTATGTGTGCACACATGTAAAAAATAATATCCTTTTTCATTCTATAATACAGCGCCTGAGTTGCAGTGACATGTTTTGTATCTGTTTCCAGTTAAGCGTGGACTATTATTTGTTTTTCAGAGTAGCTCTTAATATCAAACCAGTTACGCTGTAGACTTCTCTTGTTTGTGGGTTGTTTATTTATTGTTGTTAACATTAAACTCTTGATCAAAGATGAATTTTTGTGGGAGTTAGATATCCTACAAAACAGGTAATTTTAAAATCTTCTGCAGAGGCTTTTTAAAAGGAACCCCTTCAAAACCTCAGGTGTTGCTTTGAGGTTTGACCTTCTTTCCCGAAGAATTAATATTTAATACATTTGTCAAATTCTAATTAAAAATAGTAGTATCTTCTGTTATACTTGAGTTGTATCTAAGAAAAAAAAAAAAGAGCTGTAATATAGGACCTCAAGGACAAGCTGTAATATAAATTATTTGATTTGCAGGTCACATCCTACTTTATTACATAAAGACTAACTAGATCTACTAATGAATAATTATTACTCCATAAAAGGGGGGGGGGGAATGGAGGGGGGAGAAAAAGCCTGCAAGAGTGGAATACTAATTTGAGGTATCACTCCCAAAGTAAAATGTAAACATTAAATTCTGAAAATTGCAAATGTAATTTTTCCATGTAACCTGATAGGGCAGTTCTCTATAATAGATTGACTAGCTGTCAAATAAATTTGTAATTTTAGATGAGATGGGTTTTAGACCAATTTTAAGATACAGTCTTTATCCAAGCCTGCTCCCCTCCCCCTAGCAAGTAGGCACAGTGTGCCATAGAATTTTGTTTCATTCCTAGTGTTTCTGCTGCAGTGGTTACACAAATATTTCATAGTTTCGCTGTAATGCTTTTATAGGCTTCTCTGGGAAACTAGATGGTGAATGAAACATAGATAACAACTTAATTTGTATTTAAAGAACCTCATTTACTGATAGCACTGTATATTTGCTGGAATCCTCTTGACTAACCAAGATTCTTTCCCTTCCACTTTGTGCTTCATACTTTTGTTCTTAGAAGGGGAAAGCCCTTTTTATGTCAGGTGTGAGTCCTGCGAGGGGAAAAAAAAAAAAGTGTGTGTGAGTGTGTATGCGTGCGTGCAGAATCATAACAGGCATTCAGTCCCAGCTGGGCAATGACACTAATTGCCCAGATCTCATGGATGCCTGTGATGCAGCACGCTCACTTTCGCTCCTTCCCTTTCCTCTCCAGGGATTTTTAAAATGCAGTATTTGAATTTTGGTGAGTGGTAAAGACCCTGCCCTAGGACCCATTTGACAAATGAGAAGCTGTGCAGCATCAGCACCAGCCGACTGAGCCTCACTGAGTCAATCTCTCTCTCTACTAGTCAGCAGCTACTGTTGTGAGACAAGCTTCAGCTCTCTCTGTCATTGAGGAAGTTCCATTCGCTCATCAATAGGCTGCAGGCTGTGTCTTCTTTTTTTCCTCTGTTAAAAATTCGCAGTTTAAATCTACCAAGTTGCCTTAGCTGACAAATGAATGTAGGGATCTAGCGCTGGGGAAAAAAAGGCATTCAAGAAATACTGTTTCTCACTTAAATAAGCAAAAGGAAAAAAAACGTAGTGACAAGACAGGGCAAACGTGCTTGCATGCAAGCCCCCTCACTTGTTCTACGTAGACTTCAGAGCAACACCATGCAGCATCCCCTTACGGGTGCAACCTGCGTGGCACTGCCGAATGTGGGCATGTGTCCCCAGCTCTCCTGTGCCTTGACTTTTATGTACTTACAGCAGGTAAGTTTGCTTAACTTTTTCTTTTCCTATAGTGCCTGCTTTGTCAGCATCGTTTGGGGGATTTGTAATCTTGGAGATATTTTTTGTGTGAATAGACTGTATAAATGTCTCCCACTGTGCGGAGTGAGTGTTGTGCCTGCATTAAAGAATGGTGAGAGTGAGTAGAAAATATGTTTTAACATAACATCAAGCCTTTGCATATCTTCTCCCCCTCCCCCAATGTCTTTATTGATGCTGTTTATAGATATTTAACAGAGTACTTTGACTGCATTTTTGTGGATACTGTAGCAGAGTTTCAGCCATAAAGGACTGCTCTTTATTCACTTGCAGGCATAAATTATACTTCTAATGTAAATGTGCCCAATGGCAATTTTGTTTAAGCCGCCTTTGAAGCCAGGAATTTCAAGTCTGTGTTGAAACATGCTGCTGATTAAAATCAAGCTGATTTCTAGTTCACCAAAGAAAAAAAAATTATAAAGCTATACTTGTGCAGAATTAATACTTCTATCACTGAAGTATATTGGAATGGGTTTAAAAAAATGTTCTGATATCAGCAAAATGATACCAATTTCTAGTCCATTTTTAAGATTTTTTTCATTAATTTCATATAATTTTTGTATATAGGGGGTTTTTTAAGTGTTTCCACCCCTCTCCCTGCCCAAATAATTTCCTAGTTGGTACCCTCCTGCTGTTATAACATTAAATAAATAGCTAGATAATAACACATTATTTTTAAACTAGTATTTTGGAATTGTCATTGTATTCTACCTCTCTATTTTACAAGTCCACTGTTATAGAGAGTCATCTAGTAAGTATGTAGAGCCAAGACAGAAATATGTTATCATGCAAAAAATGATTAATCCTGTTTATTCTGTTACTTTCTGCTGAAACTTCAGGGGAAAAAAATCCTTGTGCCTACTGTAACATATAGGGGCATTTCTTCCAACTTCCACTACAATAGTTTATATGCATATTGACTTTCATGAAACAGTCTCTAACTTTATTTCTGTATTTACAAATGCCTGACAGATGTTTTATAGTATTTCTTTTTGCTCCTAAAGATTAAATAAAATAGATTTAAAGCTTGTTTTTGTTTCAGAATATTTGTTTTCTATTACTGCTGAAAAAACAGAACTCAGTTATTTGCAGGATATAAACCCTTATGTAGCTTTTTTTCTTGAATAGTGTAGTATAAGCCATTTCTGACTTACAGCATAGAAGTGCATAATAAAAGATTCTTGTATACGCCCTAGATTATACATGTGTGTGGGAGGGATTCATATGTCTGCAATTGAAATTTGCCTCAGATAAATATGATGTATTTAATATTTAAATAAATTGTATGTCATAATTAAAATGTATGTTCTTAGTAGTCCTGTATTCTGGATACATTTTGGAAATGACATTTATAGATTAGGTTTAATGATCCAGTGTGACTTGTGCACTTACTGGTTGTACACAAAATGCACTCCTGTATTTTGTTGGATTTCTTACTTTGAGTTTGCCAAAAAAACAATTTGTATGTTAAAGATCCAGCTTTTGAAAGGAAAAATATGAATTAAGGTGAGAGGTCAACATGGCCACACAGGGAGCTGATAAAGAATAATATAAAGATGAGGTTAGGTGCTATAATAACCTTCCTGTGTGAGCTATTGCAGTATCATTATGCAAACGCATCTATAGTATGGCACTGCTTTAAGGTTTAAGAAACTGTGCAACCATAATGATTGCTTTAAAATAGTGAATTCAATTCCATCTATTCCATTTGAGAGAAAGATGAGAAGTGATTGCTAATGCACTTTACAAAGTGCTATATCTAGTGGATAATTTTTAACTCTTTAAGTGGATTAACTGCCACAATGAAAGTACCTCTTTTTTTAAGCGTTGGCTTCATCATCTGGCTAATCCTATTGTCAGTTTAGAATCGTTCTGCCTCTACTAATCACAATAACATATAAGTTAAAACGTCATCTGAATTCCTGATTATAATTGTGGCAGGTTCAAAATTCTGTGCTTGTTGCTTCTTTTGCTGGTTGGCATTTTAGTTAGTCTGGGTTCCTAGAGTGTCAGATAATTATCATCTTAATTCAGATATGATTTATTATTTTATGTATTTGTTTCTAAACACTTAACCAATGTTAGTCTATCTCGGAATTATTCAGGCAGAAAGATAGTACTGTGGTGACATTACTTACAAAGCTAACATAGCATCATTCTGGTTTTAAATAGGAAAGGAATAAGAAGTGTTTTCTATTTTTGAAAGCATTAATAAACTTTTACCGTGACAGTCTACTTGGTTTTTTTTTTTTCTATTTTTTCCCCTATCTGATAATTTCTAGCAAACCTACAGAAATACCTGTGTTTTGTATGTTTAGTGCGAATATTACTATTTCCGTGAAACTGTTGATGTTTTTCATACTTTATAGCTATATAAGTTGTCTATTGATCTTAAATACTGGTAATCTAAAAGCTTTGTCTGGCAACTTAATAACTAGTGATTCCCCCCTGCCTGTGGACTCTGTGATCAGCAGTATATAGACATTATGTGAACCTATAGAGTAGAATATTTTTTTTCCTTGAAAAATTGCACTTCAGATATGTCTGCTAACTTGCACCTCAATTAAAATGAATTCAGACATCTGTATGACAGCTGAGCTCCCTCTCAGTTGTTAAACTTTACTATCTATTTAGGATCTATGAAAAAAGTTATTCTTTATTTTTGTGTCTATCTGCTAAATATGCTAATATTCTGTTACATTTAAGTTTTATAATTGGACATATGTTTTTCCTGAAAGACTATAAAAGATGTTACGTTCTTCTCAAGCTGGGCAAACCACTCTTCCTGTCAATAAATATGTGTGTAGGCATGAGGATGGTGGTTTTCTGTGGAGCTGTATTAATCATTTGGGAAAATCTGTGTTTTGGTAGTCACTTAAAATTGGCCATTATTTATTTGCTAAACTAAAACTGCTTGCTCGGTTTGTTTAGTATAAAGGGATAAAATGTTTTCTACAGTGTACCCACAGAAGTGCTCTACTACTTTATTCAGTGTTAGAAACTTAAGTATTTGCTTTGATATCTTCCAGATTACACACATACATAATGTTTTAAGAGCTAAGTGAGGAACTGCATTTTTTTAAAACAGTTTGTGCATACAGGATGCTTTACCTAAAAACATTTAAAGCTTAACTGTTGACAATAAATAAAGCACAGAGGCCTACTTCACATTATAAATTAACTGTCAAGAAGATACTCACTTGAAAAGGCCAACAAAAACTGAAGGATGCTTCCAAGCTAGTTAAGCTCTTAGAAATGGTCTGAAATTATTTGTATGTTCTCTAATTAAGATGCTTCTAACTGTAGAAATCCAGAAAGAGTTTTCAAACGTTAAAACCAAAATAACTGTATCAGCAGCAGCAATCAACAGAAGGAGGAGATATGGTTTTGATTTGGAAGTTTAAACTGCATCATTAAAAAGATAGGGACATTTGGGAAAAGTGTAGGTGCATTTGGATTAGAATTTTACCTAGTGTCAATATTTAAAGATACAGGAAAAGGCAACTCGGATTCATAGTGTGCCCTATCATTTGGTAATATTTTATGGTGTTAGAAACAGCTAAATACGTCTATTTTCTCTTCTTCTCTTTAATATAACACATCAATGCAACAAATAATTTCTGACCACAAGTTTACATCAAATGCCAGCATGAAGTAATATTTGCAGCAAAATTTTGACTGCCTGTAAATTAGGTTTTACTGTATATTAATGGAGGCTTAGTTCTGTTAACGGGTATTTCCATATGATATATGTTTGCCTGGACATAGGGTTATTTAGTTGGTATTTTCTGACTAAAATAACAAAGTCAACTGTTGTTTTGAAACATCACGTAATATTCCATGTCATAGTATACAGTGCTGCTGTCATTATTTTAAAATTGGTAATTTTTTTTATGTTTAATGATGATAGATGTGCTTTGTTTTAAATAGTGAAGTGGTTTGTACAAAGGGTAATTCCTCTTAAATGGAGCAATTGCTCATAGTGGACATTCACAGATCGAAAACAATTGAACTGAAACTTCAATATCAACCTTTTCTGTCTTTAACAAGAAAGTAGTTCACAGTGCAGCTCTTGTATCAATGATGAAAAGAATCCACCATGAAAACAAAACAACCCAACAAACCCTCCATCTCTACCCTAGCTATTCCATTAGTGCTTACATGGTAAATCAGTGTAATTTTATTTGGGCCTTAAGCATTATGACTATGGAGAAAAGCTGAATTCCCCACTCAGTTACTTGTGTCATGCTTCTGGATCTGATGATTTATAGGAGTCTGAAAGACTTTATATCACATTCTTTCTTCATGGCTTAATTCAATGTTGATTTATTTGGTGGCATTTTCAATTGATGTAGTCAATAGTGTCAATAATGGAATACGGATTAGAGCAGATTATCTTTGTGCTAAAATAGTGTAGAGAATTAAAATGGATGAACAATTCCTGGATACAGTTTACCCCTTTTTTTTTTTTTTATAGAGTACAAGCACATCAATTGCTGAATGCCATCATTGCAGTTGCAGTTCTAAGCATGTCTTCTGCATTTTATACTTTAGTGAGTCTTCAGAGAATCATGTATGGTAGTTGAATTCTGTAACTGACGTTTTATGATGACACTGTTTAAACCTATCACGAGAACACTGCCTTTCTTTACCTGGTCCGTTTATAGTACTTCCTCACTCTGTAAGATCTTCCTCTCCTGTAAAATCAGTTAATCTGGCTTTAGCTCATGAAAATTTTAAGCATGTTAGCTTACAAATTGGAGTCTTTGCACAATTTTGTTCCTCAGTCTGCTATTTCATGGCAGTTTTCATGTGAGAACATACAACCTCTGCTTATGACTGCACGAGTGAAAAGAAGCCCACGTTACTAATGCTCACTCACCATCTGTTTTTCTTACAGCTGGGCCTTGAATAATTGTCCAGTAGCTGATGGACTGAGGGTAGGCAATCTTTTCAGGGTTTTCTGATTCATTTAACCAGTTTCGCTGCCCCTAGAGAAACATAGTGCTTGTTTATTCCTATGTGAGGGGCAAAAACTGGTGCTTTACCAGATAAATTTCAGTACTCTGTTAAAACAACAAAAAAAAAAAACAACAAACAAACAAAAAAAAGGAATTACCACGTTACGAACAAATCATGTGGATGCATTTGCACCTAGGGGGGCAGCGTGGCAGTGTATTTTAGTATATAAGTGAAACCGACCTCAAAAGGTGGGGGTGTAATTGTTGCATCCTGAAATACTGTTAATGCAGAAGGAAGGAATGATGTCTTGATGTGCTGTTTACCTTAATGAGGGTAAATAAGATCATTTGCTATTCACCAATAAACTTTGAAGCTGGTATTTGAGACTCCACCTCTGATTCAGGACAAATTTAGATGTTTACATATCTTTTGTCTCACAAGAGCTGTTTTGTTGTTTTCCAGAGACTAATGAGAAGTGGCTTAGAGATCAAGTGCAATAGCAGTACTCGTTCTGAATAAGAGCTAGTTTGGGGCATTTAACTACAGCGTTGTCAAACAAGGTCAGTCTCTTCTCACAATAGCGAGTGGAGGTGCTTTAGTTAAGTACTCCTCTCTTTAAATACTAGAAGAAAAGAAAACAACAACAGCAACAACAACAAAAAAAAAAACACCAAAACCCAACCCCAAACACAAAAAAAATCCCCAACCAACCAAAATCAGTTAAGAAGGTTACTTGCTGCTTTGGAATATAAGAGCAAGAGCAGTTGCAAAGGAGCTTCCGAGTGGCAGGAGCAGGTGAATATTTTTGGCTTAGAATCATTATTTTTATAACTGGGCTCTTTGAACATTTTAAAACAGTTCAGCTGAGAAGTGATGGCTGGATTTTTTTGTTGTGAGCTATCCGTAAGTTGTCACTATTCATTGATATTTGCCAGATATGTATATGCATGGTTATTTTCGAAAAAAAAAAAATGTGGTGTGGTATTTTATGCCGAGGAAAGTGTGTTGGTTATTTAAGCAGGGTTTTTTCTCAGGGCAGCTACTAGATACTTCATTCGGTTTGTTTAGATTTTTTTGACCAGTAGCCGTGCAATACTGCGCTATGAGGTTTTCCGTTTTTCAATGTGTGTATTTCTGAACTGGTAAATAAATACTATCATTGTGTTAACATTAATTCTCTTTAAAATATTTTTGAAGTATTTAAGAGGTAATATAAATGAAAGTGATGAAAATTGTGACAGTAGAATTTATCACTTTGCTTTATAGAGTTAGAATAATATTAGTGGAAAGGAGAAGCCAGCACCCTCTAAGAATCCTTCAAGCTTTCTTGCCTTTTAAAGGTGTATGTGCAATTGATTTATAAGTTTTAAAGTGTGATGTGTAGTACAAGAGCTCTCCTGAGGAGCCCCTGTCATTTCTTTGCTAGCATTGCTCATTTACTTCTGAGTTGCCTAGTGCAGCGCCATTGACTTTTTTTTACATTTTGCTTCTCCTCCTACTCTGTCAGTGCAGCAGCCCAGTGAATTTAATTAGAGAAAATAGCATATCTAATGCCTATAGTATCCTGACTAGTTGTAGTCGGGCCTTTGGTCTTTAGCACTATAGCAGGCTCCAGCTGTGGAGAGATCTCGCTGTGTTTTGATCCTGCTCTTTTTCGTTGTGTTGAACACATGCAGAATCAAAATTAGATACTGTAGTAAGAAATGAAGCATTCAGTGAATTATCTTTCAGTCACAGTGAGTCCCTGATTGTATTTTTCCCCCAGATATGGAAAGAAAGTGTGTGGTACTTCAGAACTGAAATAGATGTTCAGATGCTCAGGAATAAGAATGCAAGTGCTTTCATCTTAGACCGTTATTTAAATTTACCTTTTGACCCTTTATATCAAAACACACCAAAAATTGTTGGTCTTCCAACCTGTAACATCTTGAATATGCCTTTTTTTGTAACTGCACATAAATTTAATAGTATAATCTCAAATGTATTTGTGAGGTGTGTATATAGTTATGATATGCCTTGCCTCAATTCCTGACTGACTTGCACTAATTATTATTATTATTACTACGTAGTTTTGAAGGCTGTTTCTTTGGTTTTGCTTCTCATGGCCTCTTCTTTTATACCTGTCTTCATTATCTCTACTGTGGCCAGCAAGCCTTCTAAAATTAAATAGTTAATTGATTACAGGCATGGAACTTTCTTCACAAACAAGGAGTGGTAAAGGAGTTTTAAAATAAAGCTTATGTGTTCGTAATGGCACCGTCTTTCATAACAGAGTGTGACTCTAAAGTATTTGTTTGAAAAAAGTTTCAGTAAGCATTACAAAGGGAGACACAAAACCTCTTAAAAGTTCTCCCAAGAATAAGATCTTGTCAAAACAGAGCTAGTGTGAAAATTTGGGGGTGAAAAGTCAGGCAGCCCATATATTCAATGAGCATCCCCTTCCTTTCTTAAGCTTTTTTTCCTTGTCATGTATTACTCCTATCTCTGGGATGTTACATGGCTGCATAGCTCAATTAATGCTCTATGGCAGGAGGAGGAAAAAAAATGTCTCTCTCTTGTCAGAAGCGAAGTTATTTACTTTCAAAAGCTGACAGAATAGCACTGCAGGGGCTTCATTTATTTCCGTTCAGAATGTCATTATTGTGTAATGCAGAGGGACTTCTGCATGCATTGCAGGCTTATTCTTGTAATCTTTAGTCTGCTGGATGGCTGCAGAAGTGTAAAATGGCACACGGAAATGCTCCCCTATTCTGACTTTAGCTCGTTCACTTTTGCAAAATTGCATTCCGAGTGTCTTAAATATTTTACTGTTTAGATGGTGATAAATTCGTTTGTCGGTGGTGCTGATGCTCAATACATTCGGAATCGAGCTCTGGCCTAGCTGAAAGACTGATTGTATCCTTAGTTACCTTTACAATGTGTGTCATTTTTCCTGATGGGTAGCATATGGTTTGAGACTGCTTTTTCAGCATTACTCTCCCTGTCATACTCTTCAGTTTTTCTAAGTCTAGTCCCAAAAAGAATATTTTAGTGCAGAATGTTTTATAAAGACTACTTGGTATTTAATTTTAAAGTTTGAGGAAAACATTCAACTTTGTTATTTTACATGTACTTCAGAGGCAAGATAATGAGTTTTGCTGTTCCCTATCCAAGTTCAGTGTATTTTGCTGCAAGAATGTGGGAGCGTTCAGAAATTGCAATTCCAAGAGTTTTGGTTAATTTTTCTTTTCCTGTTGCTACCATCTTTTCCAGCTCCACTTAGAATACCACACTTAGCACGTGCATGGGAAGCTGCCTGTTGCTCTGTGGAAAGATTTTTGGTACACAAAGTAAAAACAATGATATGGCTAACTTCAGGAGTTCCTCATGCCCAGACATGGCCCTTCTTTCTGCCTGCTCTTAAAAATAAATAAATAAATAAATAAATGCTCCAATGGAAAATTACTTCATTTGGAAAGGAGTCACCTTTTCAGTGATAGTTGATTTTTTTTTTTTTTTTTTATTTTATTTTGTTAAGACAGTGGGATTTTTTCAGTTTCTCTTTCAGTTTATAGTAGTAAACTAAACATTTTAAAAATTCAAATTTTATTCATTAGTAGTAGATTTTATTTGAACACAACCTGTCTTTAAGTGAAGGGACAAGGATTCTGCTTCTAAAAGGGCTTTCTTGCTTCTTGCCTTCTTTTCTCTTCCTTTATTTGCAGACATAAAATCCAATAAATTTCTATTGCAGTTGCTGGGCTTGGGGGAGAAAAAGGAAAGGAAAAGTACAAAGCTATTGGGAAGCGTCAAACACAAAGAATGATGAAGTACATTTCATAGCAGCCAATTCCGATCCCAAAATCCCCGTTGTGCAGGAAGGCTTTCCAGCTCACACAGGAAATTCAGCCATTGCACAGCATAGTATTAATGATTTATACACACCGCACCACTGCTTTTGTTCACTAGCAGAGCCAGGTTGTGTTAATAAAGGAATTTCAGGGAAAAGGGTCCCGGCATGCTGAGTTGTTTTGCTCAGTGCGGTGGATGCTGCCTTCATAAATCAAAGGAATTTAGTGCTTTACAACCTTTCAGAGCTGCTGAGGGTGTTTTGGGTTTTTTTATTTTTTTTTTTTTTTTTAATCTGATTCACCTAGGAATATTTTTATTTCTTTTCTATAAAGAATGAATGAACTACTGGATGAGATCTATCTCTGCTGTTTTAGGGATGATTGGTTTGCTTCACAGTGGCATTATACTTCCATTTGTTTTCCATTTGGTATTTATGCTTTATGGTGTTGTCTATGCAAAGAGGCTAGCATGGTTTTATTAACATAAAGAGATGCAGATCACATTATATTCTGTCTTGTTTCTTAGAAGTAACTAAATAAAATGCAAAGGCAACATATTTGCAGTAAACAAAGCAGTTTTGTATTATTTATCTAAAATAAAAAAGTAAGTAACACTTATTAAAACATTTATCCTTTTAAGATCAAGATTATTTTTTATTAGCAAAAATATGCTTCCGTGTTCTTTTGCAATACATGTGAATGTTAATTTTCAACGTGTTTTATATTTTTTTTTTATCTGGAAACTTTGTTTCCTAATAGCAACTGCAGGATTGGGTACTTAATTTTGTATTGATTCATATAATGATTCTTTTCAAATTGTGGATGGATGTTGATATTGCGAAAGAAAATATGTATCGATATTTGATTATAGAAAGGAAGATAAAGAAGGATGGTTGTTAAACAAAGTTCTCAAAATCTGATATGAAATAGAGTATTAAACAATGTTATGGGGCGTCTGGAAAATAAACACTTGGTGTGGTCCTTATGAAATCTAATCTTTACTTTCTATTACTGTTGTACAAAAGGGGTGGTGGTGTAGAAAATAATTACAGGGAATGTGTTTTGCAGTCAAAGGGAATCTGGCTTTCGAAGGGACTCTTAAGACTTTGTATTACACAGCAGGCGCAGTGTTTGTAGTCCGTTTGGATCATTCAGTCTCATTGATTCATGTAGCTTTTGCTTATAGAAAATGTGACTTCCCTGTCCTGGCTTTGTTACATTAGAAAATGTGGTTCCCTCCTAGCTTTATGAAAGTCAGCAATGTGGGAATCGGTATTGCAGAAGTTAAAGCTACTTACTACTGAGAGGAATTTTTTGTTTGCAGTTTGTTCTGTAGTCTGAAGGCAGATAAGTACCTTCTTTTCCATTTTCATCACTGGTTTAAATATCACAGATTAATATAAGACAGGTGCCCAGTAAATGAAGTTTATGTTTATAGAGTACTATTTTTGTATTTGTTTGTCCTCTATTATTTGGGTGCATGAGTGTTTCATTGTATTTAATTATGTCTGTGAGGCATGAGACAACAGTCAACATCTGCTCTATTGTTTCCTTGGTTTACAGATAGCTTTGATGGGTTATTAAACAATCTATTTTTCAAACAGAAAACAGGGAAACAAGCTGCACCCGTATTATGTAATTTTGTAAAGGTACATTATGTAATTAGTTGTCTAGTGTTTGCACAATAATCTCTTATTTTGGTTGAATAAATGCTACTCCATTAAAAGAAATGTTATGATCTTGGGCAGTTTTTATTTAATAGTGAATTTCTGGTTTATAATATATGGGTTAAGTTGATTTCACCACTACTAAATTGATTTCACCATACATTTTATATTTAAATAATGCTTTTGACTTGTAAATGCTAATACAAAAAACTAGAAATGTATATTAACTTTAATTTGCTACTGAAACAGCTACTGATGAACTCTTACTGATTACAGAAAAAGTATTAATTATCTTGAATTATTTTTAAGTAAAAATTTACACTGTTACCAGAGCATCATTTGGGGAAGGCAGTGCTCAAACTGCTTTTACTCGCACGGATCTTAGTCAGGGCAGAACAGCCCTCAGTACTCCCCTGCCATGAGAAGTTGGACTGTGTGAGCAGGGAGGCAACACTGTAAAACTTGACTCTTTTACAAATGAATTTACTGTTAGAATAGTGCTTCTTTCATTTTCTGTTTTGAATTTCTGGGGGGTTGTTTTTAATGTACCTGTCAACTGTTTCAAGTTTCTTTATGTAACACTGATGTCCACTATACTCTTGATGGATTAAGGGAAATCACTGAAAAAAAACAACTACACAGCATGTGATTGGTTTTGCCTCAAAAATAAAATGTAGAAGAAAACTTTGCAGACACTAATGATGAACAAATACCAAAATTGGCCCCTCTGTAGCTTTTATCATTGCAGAAAGTCACCTATTAAAAATGTTTAAGGGAGAACATGAGTTTGTAGTGTTTTCATGGCTATTGAGCTGACACTGTATACTGTTGTAGAGATACAGCTATGTATAGCTGTTTCTTACATTGTTTACATTTGAGGCCTTTGAAATGCTGTTAATGTAATGTGGTGGGTTTCTGTACACAGGTTTTCCATTGAAATGAGGTTGATCAATATCATTTTACCATGAACTAAACTATCCCTTGTATATACAGAAAGAACTGAATTCAAAGGGGAAAAAAAGTATAAGAAGCATAGTTACTCAGAAAAGTATGCATTATTAACTCATGTAGGACTTACATTCCAGATGCTTGTTGAAATGTAATTTTGCAAAATGGCATTCAGTTTTTAGGCTAGAATGAAAATACCCCACTTTTTTTGTGCCAAGGGCTTGTTAGAAATACTTCATAATCTCCCTCTCACCTGTCCATGTGCATCAGCAGCCAAAGGTGTAAACATAAACCAGGGATTTCGAATCTCTTCCTTCAAGTGTCAGTAAATGCTCCTCAATAGATTTGGAGGATTACACTTGCAGTTTTGACTCCACAAACATGCGACAAATGGAAACTCAAACAGGAACTTCTAAATACAATTTTCTAAAAATGAAGGAATGCTAGGGTAATGCTGTTTGTAGGGAACTTGTTTTCAAGGTGTTTCCAGAAACCCACTGTAGGGTGGGAGGTGAAGGAACTGTGGTTTTGTTTGGGTCTTTTTTGTATAATGGGTTTTTGCTAAATGTTTTGGTAGGGGGTATCTCTCAGGAACTGCTCATTATAAACAAACATATGTATTTTTATACAACCAAACAAACCATGCAGGAGTCTTCATATACATGTGTGGGAATGGAGCATTTACGGGCATTTTTTTCTGGTATCCAATGCAGAGTTTGATTTTAATGGGAGAGAAAATCAGGATCGGAATTTCTGCTGAGGTAGATCACCACAGTAATTTACTGACTTCCACTAAGGATGTTATCCTTGCTTTGCTGTAAAATTAATGCATTGTATAGTTTCTGTGCATTTTATCTCATCATCATATTCTCGCTTGAGAATAGTTTTAAGTGTTAATTTACACTAAAATTATACAAGTGATGTGTGCCCTTTTTCAGCAGAAAATGAACTTTGAAACTGCTTTATGGAAACTTAAACCAAAAGTGCTATTTTCCTGGATTTATGAAGGAAGCTGAGTTACAGCAAGCAGCATCTGATCTGTGATAGTGGTGGACAATTGTTATTTGCATAGCTTCATGGGTAATTAGGGCTATGGAACACAACTGTTCAGTTTTGTTTGTATGATCTTAAAGAGCCTATCAGGGCTGAACAGTAGAGGGTAAGAATTCAGGAAATTTGGCTTTTTTACTATACCACAAATGGCCAAATAGATCAGTAGATAACAACAAAGGTGGTTAACTTCCATTGCTTATGCAGTAGTACTAGATTACTCGAGCATCTAAGGAAGCAGCCTTTGAAGGAGAACTTACCATTAAGAACAAAATTGAGGTAATTATAAAAAACTTTGAAAATAATTTCTATAAGAATTGACTAGTTGCAGTTGAGTCATTAATTGTCCTGAAATCTGACAGATCTGTAGAAGCAGTTATGTAGCACTTTTCTGTCATTGCAATACCAGAGAGATAATGGAGTTCCAATAAGAGCATTTATAATCCAGATGCGCAAGAGTTGTGTCTGTGGGAACAAGAGGATATGAACTTTCAGTGCAGTTCATGTTTGTTGAGCAATGCAAGTCAAAAACTTGTAGGGCAACATTACATTTCTTATTTTCATTTGTTCCTTGTGTTCAGTAACATGCGTTTTGGTGTTTTGCTTTTTTACAAAACAATACCATGGGTTGCATTTCTTCTGGCTAGGAAAAGATCACTATTGAAAAATTTTGAGAAAAGGTAAGATAGTCTCAGTTCAAAGAGTTTGAGTTAAATTTTTGTGTTTGCTCCCCCTGTGTTTCACTGTAGGAGAATTAGGCACATCTTGGGTCTTAGAAGGGGACTACTTACTCTTTGTAAGAAAGGCTGAGGGAATTGGGTCTTTTTAGTCTGGAGAAGAGAAGACTGAGGGGGGATCTTATCAATGCTTATAAATACTTAAAGGGAGGGTGCCAGGGGGATGGGAACAATCTTTTTTTTTCAGTGGTGTCATAGGACAAGAGGTGATGGGCACAAACTTGAACATAGGACAAGAGGTGACGGGCACAAACTTGACCATAGGGAGTTCCATCTAAATATGAGGAGGAACTCTTTACTTTGAGGGTGGCAGAGCACTGGCACAGGCTGCCCAGAGGGGCTGTGGAGTCTCCCACTCTGGAGACATTCAGAACCCCCTTGGACGCAATCCTGTGCAACCTGCTGTACGTAGATGATCCTGCGCTGGCAGGGGGGGTTGGACTAGATGATCTCCAGAGGTCCCTTCCAAACCTGACCATTCTGTGATTTGTCTCATTTCTTGCAGCAATAAAATCTTACTTGTGTCCAGCTAATAACCTCAGTATCAGCTAAAGTCAGCTAAAGTACTGATTTCAATAAAAATAGAAATAATCCTCTTCTGTTGTCCTTCTCTACACAAATTTACACCAGTCCTTTGCTGGTGCGCTCCAAGGGAAATGACAAAGGTTTATTAAAACCTAAATGAAGGTGAAATTAAAAAGGCCATCCTTTCTGTATTCCTTAAACCAGGACACCTTCTGATATCAAAGGAATTAACCAAAAGTAGGACAGTTGATAAGTGGATGACAGGAAAGGCTCTTACCATCTGGCATTGATATAACAGTGTAATGGTTTTCTGTTCTTTGGTGCTTATTCTATCCTCTTCTGTGATTCTGATCAGTAGCATGATCCCCGTAGGTTTATGTTGTCTTGAGGAGTTGTCATGAGAGATAACATTAGAAATCAAGTATGCGCATGAATTCACTGTCCACTGTGGTTGCTGAAGAAAATAACCTGTTTAGTAGAATAGTTACTTAGGACTGGAACATATAATGGATAAGTAGAATATTGTCTAAGAGGTCTTGTGGGAGGGGAGGAAAGAAAACACATGATGTGATCCTTTAAAGTGAGATCTATTTACCTTATTACCAGGAAGTTTTGTTGAACCTTAATCCAAGGAAATTTATTCTTTCAAAGTAGTTTTCCTGTGTATTAGCTATTTACATGAAGGTGCCTGCAGAGAGTACCAAAGCAATTCCTCTCACATTGACCTGGTCTCAGTCCCAGACCCTCAGACTATGGGCAGAAGAGATCAGACTGGTCTCAGGAAAAGACAGGTACTCCTGTGCTATCTAATCTGTTGGCTGGGTGGGGCGTGCACAGCAGCTACCTGTAAAACAGCAGACTGAGTTTAGGAGTGGTGGCTGAATTGCTGAACATGGGATTAAGTGTGTCTCCAAACAGTTTGTATTAAGCGATAACCTACAAGACTGAATTGGCTTCAGTCATAAAGTAGCAATAAAGTTGAAAATGCTTTCTTAACTTTGTGGTATTCAGATTAGGAGGCAAACTTCATATCAATTGTGCTTTCAGCCAAATCCTGCCTGCCTCAGATGCTCCTAGCTTGTAGTTCTTGGCTAAACTTTCGTACTTAAAAACTGCTGCTGATGTCTTGAATAGGCTGAATTATAGCTAGCATTACATCTAATGCCTTTAAGTCTTGATATTTCACCTCTGAAGAATATGAAACTTGTCAGTTCTGAACAGAAATTCCCTCTGATCCCTTTAAAGACCTGTAGGGTCTTTATTATTTGGGGGTTTGAATAGGTTATTTCTCCAAGGCACCCTGCTCACTTAGGATATCTACCCTATGGTGGTTTCTGCAATCAAACCATGGCACTTGGTGTAGTAGGGTGCTTGAATGGTGTATTTATACGGGCAGGAGGCATAATTCAATACCATCTCATGATTCACCATGCAGTCCTATTAATATGAACTTTACTCAGGGGAATGAATTGCTGTTTCTTGTCAGCAAATCTCATGTGTATTAAGGGGCTGAAGTTGTACTGAAAGATCCTCACAGTGATACTCTGCTGTTTCCAAGGGAAGCAAATGAAAGCTGTAATTTGATGAATAATAAATGTGCTAATTGGGGTCAAGAAGAAGTCATAGCTTCATGTGATACAGTAGTCAGAGTAGCCTGACTACAGCAATAGAGAAGTCTGGCCAGATTTGGCAATAAAAGTATGTGGCTATCTGTCTCCACACAACCAAACCCTGATAGATGACAGTGAGAGGCAGGTGGCTTATTTGTTCTAGAATACACTGTTATATTCCTGAGATTCTGTTTTATGCATGTTGGTGTCAACAAGAAGATGGCCATGAACTGATACTGAGTGAGACTGGTTGTGTGCTCAAGTATTGGCAAAAACCTGTGTCGAATGAATGATGATCTATCATGGCATTGCTTGGGTATATCAATAGGATTCATTAACAGTGGATATTGATTAGAAGTCAGTCTGTTCCTGATTTGCAAAGAAAAATATATTTTATTGCTACTGCTCTGTATTTGCAAATGAATGTACTCCAAGAGGAAGATTAAAGCTTGCTCCTACCTGTTGGCAAAATACATGCAAAAATACATATTTCTTGGGCATCTTATATCCAGTGCATGAAGGAGAAGAATAAATGAATGAGATTAAGGAAGATATGTGACAGTGTGATAGTAATACATATTTTCTGAAATAGATCTATATAGCCTGACTATTTTAAAATAAAGATATATGTGATACTGTTTATCACTTATGCCGCTGGAAAATGTGTGTCATTTTCAGTAGTTTGGCTATGTAACTGCACTATGTCAAACATGCATGAGATCTTGAAAGTGTCTGTTATACATTCCATTTTCAAAAAATTTCAGAACTGCTTAGCTTCACATAGATTGGAGGCTAATTTGAACTTTTTAAGGAATGGCAGATAAACTCGAGCGGAGTAGTGAAAGATATCTGAAGAGCCTGGAGATGGGAAAGAGTTTGTTCTCAAAGAAGCCGACAGTGAAAATATAGCTGATTTGGTACACTATCCAGCCAATAGGAATTACGTAATAAATGCCAGTATGGAAGTCTGTAAGAAAAGGAAAACAATGCAGTGCTCATGAAGACATGAGAAACATAGTGAAGACCTTTGCAACACATCTTCAGTGTTGGGAATAAGTAGTAATGTACGCATGTCAAAAATCAACTTTTTTGTAGTTTATACAATAGTATTTTCCTCCAGTTCTGCAGCTAGCCTTTCTGAGTGATCCAGCAGTCAGAGAAACTCCCTTCACAAAAACAATTGTACAGGGCCACAGGAGCTGTTGATTGAAGGAGCTGCCCTACAAATGGCTTGCATCACCATGTGTGATGCACCACTTTTTGTAGCTTTAGAAGATGATTTTCTGTGTGACTTCTTGCATAGTCTAATGTTATCCTTCTTCCTAGTTCAGTGCTCAGCACATTAAATGACTGAAGTTCCTAGATTAATCCTGGTTTAATTTTGACAAGAATGCTGGCACAAAAAGACAAATGTGGTTGTGATTCAGCATTTTTCTAATTCATATCAAAACACAGGCACTCAAAGCTATTTCTTTGGGGTTTTTTTCAGGGAGTAGTGGTTTACTGATTGTTCTCCAGTGTTGTGCCATGATGGGTATGGATGATGACAGATCCTTACGTTTCTATGGTAGCCAAAGGGAAGTCCAGCCACAGAATTATCCCTTAACTCTATTTTTTAACTGGCTTCCTCTCTCTAGCATACATTCATTGCCTATGCAAGTGAATGTGTTTTGTGACTCACTGAAGGGCAAATCTCTCTATCTGCTATCAGGAGACAAAATATATATCTAGCAATCTAGTCTAAGCAGGAACTGAGGTTTCTGCAGATGTAGAAGAGGGTAAGCCATTCATGTAAAAATGTGCCTTTGCATGTTACTGAAAAAGTGAAGCTAAGTAGATGTATACCTTATGCATGCGTGTGTTCTTTCATGTTACTGTCATAGATGATGATCTCCTTGTACCAGATACAGGTGTATTCAAAAGGAATTTACAGTCTAAGATGGATACAAATGTATAGCTGACTTGCAGAGGAGCAGAGATATTGGTCAGCATGCTAATCAGCAGTCAGTTCATCCCCCTGTCAACGGTTTTTGGCAGCATTCTGGCAAGAGGAGGTTTTATGGGCTAAAAGAGAACATTCATAGTTGTTTATAGGAAGTTCTTCTTATCAGGAAATTATAGGAGAAAGCATTGATGCCATTTTAAGTGTGTTAGGAGGTAAAGGAGCCTAATATTCAAGTCAATATGAAGAAGACATTAATCTTTCAGTTGTTCACAGTAGTAGCTAGGGTAAGAATAGGCTGAAGTGAGCCCTTGAAGGTGACAAGTTGCTGAGGTAGTAAAAGGATGCGTTGTGGGGCAATGCAAGGAGGAAAGGAGAAGTGATCTTTATGGGAGCATGCAGAAAGAAACAAAGTAAACATATCATTCTTTAGCCTGTGGGACACTAGAGAAGCAGGTGAATCGGTGCACAGTACTGACAACAAAAAAAGAAAGCTTGGAGTTAGTGAAACCAAAGAAAAAGGATTGGCCATGTACTCAGAGACCAACATTTGCTGAGACACTGCATTTCAAATGATGTAAGACCAGTTGGCCTGTAATGTGAAAGCCTTCATTTTTCTGGAGCTACAGAGCATTTCTCAAATGCGCTTCCTAAGTTTTTGCAAGAGATGATTCTGTCTGAAGCTCAGCAGGACTATAATTATTTATCTTGAAATCTCTAAATTTGCCACCATTGTACATTTAAAAGAAAAAGGCTAGAAAGTTGGACATCAGTGGAACTGAAACATCGCTGGTTTCTCATTGAAAGAATCAGCTAGGTTCATCTTGAACTGCAGCTAGTTTTTAATTTGCTCCTAAGGCTAATGTAATTTTCAAACAGAAACTTTAAGTTTGGAAGAAAAATGTGCCAACCCACAAGTGTTCCACATACTTGTAAAAGGTGTGCTTTCCCGGTTGTGAACAGTTTCTATATCCTTGCCCTATACACTAGTGTAAATTGAGGTGCTCAATAAACTCAACAAACTCTGATAGCATCTGCCATACTTGTAATGATATTAGATCAGTAAATATCTTTGATTTGTACATGTGACATTTTCTATTTTAAAAGTCACTAAAAGATCTATGTTGCATTTTGGTCCTACTGTTAATATAATGTATAATAGGAGTTGGCTGGGGGAGTGATACTTGGCACGAACAGCTCCTACATGTACTTAAAGCTTTGCTTACAAGAGTGGAATAGAGTCAGCTGAGGACAGGGGTCGAGTCTGGGTAGTGCTTCTGGTGCCCTTGAAGAGCATTTGGTCCCAAATGGCTTTTGCAGAAAGGTGAAAATAGTCTTTGGAAGACAAGTGTAGTAGGGATAAAAGCGGCAGCAGTCACAGTTGAGAGGATGGGGGAAGACATGCAGGACAGCTTTTTCTATCTACCAATATTTATTTCATTTAATGTTTGGGTCTGCTTACCTCACACAATACTAGTCAATGGCAGCTCACCTTCATTTTTGGGGCATGCATGATACTGGTCTGGTAATACTTTTTAGGGACAATAATCTGACGTTCCTGTGGATGATGGAAACTACCAGGTGACTTGGAAACTACTACTTCATCCTCTCAGTTCTGGGTTTTCCTTTACCAGAAAACATGGAGAAATCCTAAAGAGAAAATTGAGAGCATCTGGAGAATAAGAAAGGTGGCCAGAAAATGGGAGGTTTGAAGAAGAGCTTAAGGGAATCAAATATGACATAGCATAAGCTATGAAGAGGGTGCCAAAGTGGTACCTGAATTATTTATGAACTATGAAATGGGAAAGTTAGGCCAACGTTGGAAGGCAGTAGAAATTATTTTAAGTTTGTTGGTGGTGTGTAGATTTTGGAAGAACCACTGTTTGTGGTATTTTGAACTAGATATAGGCATTAAAAAGACTTAATTATTTGGCAGAAAGATGGTCTAAATAGATTACTTCTGTCAGGGTCTGATCAGAGCATACATCATTGATTGGCTGATGACTGCATTGCAGGGATCTGCCATTTCCAGGCAATGTTGGCTCCAAGGAAGGTGCTAAAGTCATTTTTACCTTGAACCATAGCAAAACTAGGCATCTGCTTTTGCCTGGGGGAATATTTTGGTCATTGTTTAATGCGCCATTTAGGTGTTATATGCAGGTGGGATCAGAACCTTTTCCCTTCTTGCATAATTTTCATTTTTCTTGTTCTGCCTGAATGTGTAACCCAGTTTTCAGGCATACTTGTGTCTATTTCTTTCTGTGTGCATCTGTACTGTACAGTGATCTCCATTTCCTTCCCATTTCAAATGACTTTTAACAAGTCTGCAGTGAAATCACTATTAGAGCACTCCTGTGAGTAGATTCAGTTCTGTGCTAAAACGTAAGATCATGGCATTAGACTGCTGAACTGAAATACTTACGTATTTTGTGACCTTCTACTGCCACCTTAGCTTGCTTAACCTATGGTGCTCACCTTTAAACCCAGCTTATTTCTATGAGGCAAGTTCGTAACAGGACTACCCTGTCAGATTTTGGAAGTTTGATTGTTCAGTCAATTTCTGTGTAGAATATTTATAGTCTCTTACATTGACTAATTCGGATAATGCATTATATTATTGGTGCAAAACTAGTCTTTAATTAATGAATTTTAAAAAGGTATGTATTGTACAAGCTTCTTAGCTGTGATTCGGGTAGTATCACTTGGGAGTTTTTGGTCCGATATTACTAAATTCTTATAGTGATGTTAGTTTTTAAAACTGCAGATTCATTTTTGTAAATAATGCATGTCTTTTAGCAAAATTCTGCAGAAATGAAACAAATAAGATTGTATATCTTATTTGTGTGTGTATATTTTATATCTAAAACTAGTGTTCATCTGCTTTCTTGTTCTTTTCTTTTGTCCTTCACTTTTAAAATCAGTTTTCAGTTTCAGAAAATCCTTGAAAAATTTTAATAAAAAAAGGCTTTGGAAACAGCTGAAAGAAACACGCGCTCCCTTAGCATATTGAAAATAGTTTAGCATGTCATTTTTTTTTCCAACGGCTTCATAATTTTGTAGAATGTAATGGAAGTGAAACTATATAGTTGTTTAAGATAGATAATCTCCCCTTTTCCACCCACACACATACTTAATTTTTTTGCAGGGAGTAACACTCCTGGAGTAGGCAGGAAGTACTGTCACCATCAGTGGCTTCAGACAGGTGACTGATGTGCATGGTACTGACCGTTCTGGCTTTGTCCTAGCGAAAACATTTAGGCTCATGCTTAACCTTAATCACACTAGAGGTCCTGCTAAAGTGAAACAGAATGATTAGCTTATTTAATACTCTTCTGGCTTATTCTCTGAGTCCTCAGCACCCTATGTTCAAATTTTATGTATTCAATATATTCTTGCAGAACAGGAGTGACTGTTAACGCTAACTAATGGTGAACTGTGAAACGACAAATTTCCATTTTCTGTGGCTGGGAGGGAGAACAAATATGTTGGTATAAACTGGTGAAGCTGATGTAGTTGCATTGGCGTAAGTTCAGAATTTGGCACGGGGTGGAGATGCAAGTAAAGCTGTATTGTACTTCTGTGGTTTTGATTCACAGAGGTTTGTGCGAACTTAGGTAGCTGGTGCACACATGGGACATCAACAAAGAGCCCAACCAGAAAGTCAGAGCTTGGATTTGGAGAGCCATACAGCTATACATTTAGAAGCATGTTGTTATAGTGAGGCAAGCAAAGCATCCTTTCATTAAAACAGGTAACTACAGCTTATTTTCAAAGTTTATTTTTATATATTACAGTCTGCAATGTAGTAAATATAAATGCTTTTTAGATGTTTGATATTTTCATTATTCTTGAATGTTTATACTGCTTGCAAAGGACTGGAAGGGTCCTCCTATAAGTTGCTGAGTTCAGACTACCACTACTATTGGCATCATTTAATTTTCTTTTATAAGCTATCCTTTTTTGTTACCATGGATTTGGAAGGCTGTTCTAAACCCTCGCTTAGTCAACATCAAAATACTTTTAAAAAATAACTTGAAAAAATATTTTCAACCTAAATTTACTCATAGCTAGTTTTCCCTTGATTTTTAGTGTCAGGACTGTCCTTAGCTTAAACAGTCTCTTCGTCCTACTGTTTTCTTCCCTATTCACAGAGTGTTTTGATAGGATTAAAAAAAAAATCAAACTTTCTTAGGTTCCTGTTATAACATAGTTGCTCTGTTCCCCTGAACAACACAAAAAGGATTTTCTCTACAGTTGTTGTAGTTTAATTTGACCTTTTTTTTTTAATGTGAAGGAAGAGAACTGTATGCTATCGGAAGTACCTCTAAGAAATTAAGAAATTATTCAAGAAATTAAATTAAGAAATACTGATAATTTGCCTTTTCACATTGGCATCACACTAACAGCTCAGATTCCTTAAACAGATGCAATGAGGTCCTGCTTTTCTTCTTCCTGAGTTTAGAACTGAAGTTTCTGTTATTAGCAGACGCATGACCTTACGTTTTGTATTATTGAATTTCATCCTGTTTCTATTATTGAAAGCTGTAAGGCTGAGCAATTCTTTCTATATAATACTCTTATCCTTCTCAGTCTTGACAGTATCTTCCAACTTTGTCATCAGGAATTTCATCAGCATGTTTCCTTGTGTCAAAATAATTAATGAAAATATCAAGCAAAAACTGTCCCCAAACAGATCACAGAAAAGCTCCCCTTGAGCCTGTGCTTTCCTGTACAAATCGTCTTGCTCCTTAGGTTTTCTAACATCTTATCAAGTACATAAATGCTGAAACAAAAAATGACTGGGTATTTTACAGAGCAATTTAACAGTCCTCAGTTGTCCCACTGGAGTCATTTGAGTAAAGCTTGCAGAATCCATTTTATAATCTCCATTCCTAGGTGAAAGAGATCTTTCTCTTCAAACGCAGCTCACTCTGTTAGACCAAAGAAAGAGGTAATAGTGATAATGGAAATTTTTTTTACACGAGATACTTTTAAATGAGTTGTAATGGCAACTTGCTTTCTCATATATACCTTTTGTTTATATATTTCCATATGAAAGTTAATAACTTGGTGTGTATTGGAATTTACAAAAATCTTTTGGCAAAACCTATGATGTGTCAGCCTACCGACACTGACTGAACTTAATAATTAAATTGCAGGGTTCTGTTCCTTATTAAGAAAAGAGCACAAAATATGTTTAATAGCTAAGCATAGTCAGATAACCAGTGTGAACAGCATTATCCCGAACAGAAAAGTGAAGGGATTCTATAACAGGAGATGGAACTAGGTAAGCATCACTTCATAATGTGACAATTGCTGTCCTGATTGGCAATCCCTCAAAAGAGCATCACAGAGGGTCGCAATTCAGCATCTAAAGTTAGAAACGGTATATGGCTGATAGTAGCAAGTGACAATATGCAGCTGCTAAGGCAGATTTCTAAATCATGCAACACGGCTGCCCTGATACATGGGAATTAATTACTGAAAACCTTTCACAATGGTCAAAATGTGACATTAAATAATTGAGTATCGCATCAAATCTTGTCTGTAATTAGTTGTCTGGGAAAGTAATTATGCAACAAAATCAAGTAGCCAAAATTAGCGATGTGAAGCACCGTGGTTATTCAAAGACTGTAGGAGAGGCTTTTTTTTTTTTTTTTTTTACCTTGTAACTTTAAGTTTTAAGACTTAACTAATTCTTTTTTGAAATAAAAAAATGTTGCACAGTTGTAATTCTTGTCATTAGTCATATCTGCAATAGAAGATACATTGCACATGAAACGTGTTAGTGACTAAGTTTGTTTTGTCTAAAGTAAAAATGATTAGCAGTGGAAGAGAATATCTTGCAAGTAGTACAGTAGAAAGCAAATCTGTTTTGTTTGGAGGGGAAAACAGCCAAAAATTTGTTCTTTTGTCTCTTACACTAAGACTGGAAGTTTAACTGAAGAACAGATATTAAATACTCTAAAGATCAAATTCGTTCTTTTTAAAAAAAAAAGTTACAATAAATGTAACGACGTAGATGTGAAAGGTTAGAAAAGTCATTAAAATATAATTTATGCTAATAAAACGACTTAGCTTGCATTAGTTAGCTCAAATATTCAAAATAAGCAACAAAAATATGATGAATCAAAACAGAAATATGTATCCTATGTAACAGACTTAAGTTTAAGCTCTCACATGAATACTGTTTAACAGCTTATAAATACAGGGAAACATTTATTTACGCTATCATGATAAGCCTGATTATTTTTTAAATGGCTTCTGATAGTAACTGTTGTCATGTATATGCCAGAACTAATAGGAAAATTAATTCTAATTGGTAGATCTGTACAGAATTTGATCTGTTTGTGTATAGTACTTAAAAATCTGAACTGATAAAGAGTAGTTGGTTAGTCATGTTACTTAAGCTGATCCCAAAATAGCACCTTCCTTTTTTGGTAGAGTTAGGTTTGCAGCTGTTGTCTCTATCTGTTGTCTCTGAAGAAAATTTAACATTAAGAGTTGCTGACGTCAATTTTTTTCTTTTTTTTACAGCTGATGTGGGCTTTGCCCCTGACAGAAGTTATTTGGTTCTAGCTCTGAGTTTGGAAGAAGTTGGTATATAGATTTTCCCCTAACTTTCAATTGATGTGTTTAGCTTTAGTGGGAGTAATACTATCACTTAAACCATGTTGTCGTCTCAAGGAGTTTTGCTACATCCATATGGAGTGCCAATGATTCTGCCGGCAGCACCATACTTCGCTGGACTTGTTCAGGTAATGCAAGGCCGCTTCCAACAAGCAACTTAACTCTAGTGCACTTAGAGTAATAATTGGAATTTTTATGGTTGAGAAAGCAAACACTTTTAATACAGGCAAAAGCTCTCATGTAGTCAGTGAGAAGACAGTAGGAAATCAAAAAGATGGATCACCCTAATCTGTGTATTGACATCTCTCATGGCTGAATAAATGGTGTAGTTGAGCTATATTTGCTTGTATTGATTTGTCTGCTGTTTAACATTCATGCCTTTGCTTCACGAGGTTGACCACAGGGCAGAGGATTTGCTATCCATTCTAGGTTTCTGAGGGAGTCAGCATTCCCACGGCAGGTCATAAGACAAAGTAACTTACCATGATGTGTTTAGGTTAAGTGTTTTAGCACAGCGAATATGAATAGTGTTAAATATGCATTAATTCATATGTTATGCGTCATACTGAATGAAAAAGGGTTTGTGTTTTTGAGTGCATAGAAATATATCACCTTCACAGAATATTTATGCACATCATATTAATTCTTCTGAGCCCTGGAAGTGTAAGATCTTGCTTCAGGGCAAGAGTTCTGTATTTTGGAAGTTAACTGGCAATTGCTAGATTTAGTTGTTGTTTTGTCTGTTTTTGATTTTATTTTATTTTTATCAGGAAGTGGTACTACTGAATTTTCTGCTGTTAGGATTTTGAATAGATCATGTAGACACTAATTAAGCAAAAAGTATTCTGTTCTTTACAGTACGAGAAGACATTAAGAAAGAATATAAGTAACATTTCAAAGCACTGACAAAAGAACCCAGGGTATCCTATAAATGGCAGTGGGTAGATATTATGCATTAACAGGGTCAAGAGAGACACATGTCTATTACAGCATTTCTGTGTCATGCTAGTGATCAGTCAAATTAACTGTGGAGGAGAGGCCAATTTTCATTATGCTGCTTTACTGCAGCAGTTAGCTGGCATAGAGGGGCAATCGCAGCATGAAACAGTTATTTTTCCCCGTATAGGTCCATTTAGTAATCAAAGACAGAGTGGTGTTCTGCACTTCAGGTTTAATATCTGACACGTATGTCTAAAACAGAAATATAGCATTGCACAGTGGGCATTATCAGGTATTGAAAAACTGGAACATGCAAGCTGATGCTATGTTTTTAATGCATTGAGACACGGTAGCACACTTGAACACATCAAGTAGGCCTTCATATCCATTAGAATTTGGGGGTGAAGGTCGGACCTAGAGCTCAGTCAGACCCTGTGCCATCCTGTCCAATAAATAATTACAAGCAAATCGTACCTTTCACTCTATGCTGATTGATGTTGAAATTGCTTTTGAAAGTTCTCATAAGTTCCTGTTATAGATTAAGTGCCGGTGTAGGAAAAATAACTGCACCCAACTGAAATGGGTGAATGTAATCAGGTTTAATGGACTCGAGAGCTTGTTGGGAATTAAATAACTATTGATTTGTTGGAAAGTTGCTGTCATTACAAAATGCCACTCTGGACACATTATCCAAGCAGATAGATTAGAAGGAAGGGCCCTTTGAAAATTCAGGATGCCTTATTTCAATCTTTTTTTCTTTTCTTTCTTTCCTTAGAAAGATATATCCAGACCTATGCTACTCCATTAGCATAGGTCTAAAATAATCAAGCAATAAGAATTGTTCTACAAAAAAATAGGTATGTTTACAGGTACAATTGAAAAATGTTCTTTGTGTGGATACTTCTCTAGTCTCCTCTTCTCTCCCTCTCCCTAATGACATACCTGAACATTGCATTTTGCAAACAAAACAAATATGAGTTATTGTCTTAGCGGGTGAACTAGAACATTAAATGGTTTAACCACTTTCTCACCCTAAGTTTTCATCTGCATTTGCAGAATCTGCAGTCAGCTTATGATAGTAGAATGTCTTACTTAGCTTATGATAGTAGAATGTTATTGTTTGTCTCTCAGAGTAAACCTAAGTAAAGTATCCAAAATAAATAATGCAAAGGACACTTGATAGACATATCATCCTCTTCTAAGCCGTAATTACATAATGTTCAGAACTTTAATGGAAATTTTCTTCAAAAATATGCCTGATAAACTGATTATGCAAATGATTTTACTGGATTGCAGGTTGAGAGCCACAACCCTGATGTATTTTCGAATACAAGGCTGTTTTAATATTTTAGAGGCTTAAAAGATTGCAATTTATTTATTTGCATGGATTTCTACAGAAAGTAGATGTATTTCTGATTAGGGATTCCCCATGGTTTCCCATTCCATTTACACCAAGATTGCATATGAAAACAGTGTAGAGTATTGTGTAGAGATTTGGGGGAGTCTTTTGGTGGGGTGTTTTTATTCATGTTTTCTGTTGTGTGGTTGAGCAAGAGAGAGCTCAGATCTCTGTGGAGGACTGTTAGTTTTGAGGAGTTCTGCACCTTCAAGCACTGTCTTATTATTTTACTTTATGCTGTGTACGTGCAGCCTTTTTTAACCTCTCCTCCTAAATTCATCACTAAACTCTATCCTACATCCTCTGGCTGCTTTTGTCACACCCTCTTCTTGGAGAGTACTGGCATGTGTGAAACTTAGGACAAGTCAACAAGGGCAGAGATTGTAGATATATCTCTGGCAACACTTTAGATAAATAGCCATGTGTATTTTCCCAATTGCTAGTATTATTCTGTTATGAAGATTTGTATTCCTCTTACCGAGATCATATGTTTGACTGACACAATGAAAAATTGAATAAGTTCTTGGAGAGAGAAGGTAACTGTTCCCAGTTACAGATAGATCAAAATCTATCCAATTATGTTAAATATACTTGCAAACTTAGTTTTATTTTCCAATAAATAAATATACCTTCAAAAAACTTATTAGAATGATGGTATTATTATTCCCTATGATTTCTTAACACACTTTAAAATGAGCAAAATAAAGTATCTTTTCCTCTCCCTTCTTCCTCCTGGGTGAAATTGTAGGAGAAAAAAAATCACATGAAAGTACAAATGATGCATAAATAGCATTACACCTCATGTGGGTGGAGAGATGTTTTCAGACTAGGGACAAAAGATGTACTGGTGGCTTCACAGGCTGTCACAATTACGCTGCTGTGAGAACCACAGCAGGTACTGCAATCCAGCAACTGCATATGCTGTGGACAGCAAGGCCTGCTTTGTGTCAAAACTATCATGCTGTTTCTCCTGGCAGGGGAGAATAAAAAGACGCCATAGAGGATTAAGTGGCAATCCAGTAAAAGACTTCTTATACTGCCCTTGGTTCATGCCCCAGTTTTGTCTTTGGATTCCTAGGGGGGAACCCTTATGTCCCGATAAGCAGGGAGATCAGTAGGGTGGCACATGAAAAATAGCCATCTGCATTGGCCAGGGTGTGGGACCAATCCCCTACTGTCGGGAAGTGTGGCTGTGTGCTACTGTACCGTCTTACATGTTCTCAGAATAAACATATGAAACAAAGTTCTGTTTATCATTAAAATTACACAGTGCAGCATCAAAAAAATCCCCAAACGTTTTGCAATGTGTAGAAGAGTGGTTTGTTTTGTAGAATAAGAAGTTGAATGCCTCTGTATTAGCTTCATCTTTCGTGGCTTTGAGTGTTGCAATCTTTGCAATTGCTCTGGATACTTGAATGTTAGGATTATGATAAAATATTTTAAAATCATGGAATAATACAATAGTTAAGAGTTGGAAGGGACCTTAAAGATAATCTAGTTCCACCCCCCTGCCCTGGGCAGGGACACCTCCCACCAGCCCAGGTTGCTCCAAGCCCCATCCAACCTGGCCTTGAACACCTCCAGGGATGGGGCAGCCACAGCTTCTCGGGGCAACCTGGGCCAGGGGCTCACCACCCTCACAGGAAAGAATTTCTTCCTCATATCTAATCTAAATCTCCCCTCTTTCAGTTTAAAACCATTGCCCCTCATCCCATCACAAAGTGCACAAATGATATGTGCAATATGTGACATTTTAATAATGGTTGCTAAATTATTTATTACATGGATGGTTTAGGTGGCTCAATTTCCATTTAGCAGAGAAAGAGGAGTTCATATGCATTATTATAAAAAATATTAAAATTGAAATTATGTAGAATTTTTGGTAAACTACTGGAAAATTCTAGTTAGAGAGACAGTTCTGTTTTAATAGAAAATGCTCTATTCAATTTAAGATTAAAAAGATGGGTTTTTTTCTGAATACGGTCAGGTTTTTTTAAAGTATGCTTTTATTTTAGCCTAGTGATCAGAAAAGTTCTAGGAGTTCTGGGGGTTTAAGCTTATGTTCATTGTTAAAGGCTTCAGACAGCTAAGCCAAAACCTTTTCTTCTGCTATTGTTATTTGTTTCTGTGGTGGTAAAGGTGGGGGGTAGAAGAAAAGTAGGAAATAGGTGGCTGTTGATTAATTGTTTTGATAAACTGGGAATTACTGTACTTTTAAGTAGATAATTCTTAAGTTTAAATTATTCTTAAGATATTTTGATTAAATCTGTCATCTGATTTTCCATAACTAGTTAACTAGTGTGTTTGACTGACAACTGGAAAAGCGGTAATCTGGAGACACTTCCATTTTATTTTAGGGCTAAGTGAGAGAACTGCCTAGAATATGCTGTGAAAAGTAGTGGTGCTGGCTTCTTCACAGTTCCATCGTTACCCGTCTGTAAAAATCCTTGTTTTAGTGCAGTATTGGGAAGTGCTAGCAGTGAATACATGCAGAAAGCTTGCAGATGCTAGCGTGTTAGGCTACTTGCAAAATCGTACTGACTTTCTGGCAGTCCAGTTTTGGAAAACGTTGTGGATGTGTTGTGTTACCTTCCATTAAAAAGGCTTTTGTATCTCAGTAGTTTTTATTTGAATAATGCATTTGAAATAGAAATTATGAGAGATTTTAATTCTTCCCATGTTGCCTGAAGTGGTGTTACTGTTGTTTTGGTTGTTTTTAGATTACAGTCTAGTGAAATCCAGTGCATAATTTCTTCTTACCTTGGCCAAATTGCCTATTTGAAATTCACTAAATAGGTGATTTACCTTAGGTGCAGATTTATTCTGGATTGATTGTGTTTTTCTGTCTTTGCAAGCGAGAAGGGTCTCCTATTACTGGTACTTTACTCCCTGCACTTTGAGTGGCAGCCTAACATGTTTTACTACTGCAATCACTTTTCATCTGAGAGCATGTTTTGTTCTGTTTTTGAAAGAGTATATCTAAAATTTCTTCTGTCTCGAAGAGATGCAAAGGTTTTCTCCCCTCTCTAGTGATTTCAATGAGATGTAAGCTGGTGGTGAAAGTGATGGATGTGGTCTTTGTTACTTTGTTTACAAACATTTTCAGTTGTCAGTGTTTAAACCTCTGGAAATACAGCTTCAGTTTTATTTTTTTTCCTTTTTGATACGTGGATAAGGTAATGCAGCCAACATGCGTTCTCTGTGACACCTCTCATTTGCTCAAGGGGCTACAGACAGCTTGTGAAAGTATTTTGTTATTGCTATTGCAAGAGTTTATTTTCTTTTAACCTGCTTTTGTTTCATGCTAATAAGTGTAGATATAAAATACTCGCAGAGGGAAGGGCAATGGCACAGAATGTCTTTCACATTGACCAAAAAGACTTTTTTAGTGAGAAGGATAGCCTACCTGAATAGTTTAGTTCGACTAAGAAACAAGTTGTTATTCTCTCCTCCCATCTGCATAATTTTGTCTCACTAGGCTTTATTTCAGAAATCACTGGGTACTGTCTGAATGAGTCAGGCATTACCTCTTATTCTGTCAGCTTGGTCAATGTTGTGTTATAGTCAGGGCTTCTTTCTGAGGTCAGCAAAAAAGCAAAAGATTTCATCTGATGTCCAACAGACACCGAATTTTTTCCTGTCCCACTTTTGCATGTAATATCAGTATTAGTGAATTTTACACATGATGATATATAATTATGGTCACTAGCTTCTGTGTTGGATAATACACTTCAATGGAGTGCTTTAGTATGGCAAGAAACTGAGTAAATCAGGGGCCTTCATGTCCGCAGATTCTGCGCTATGTTTTAAGTGGAATAAATAAAAGGATATTTGAGTTTGTATGGACAGAATAGTTTTTATAGATAAAGTAACTTTCATTAGGACAGGTTCTATTTATTTGTTCATCCCCTAAATAAGACAAAACTTCTAAGATTTGGATTCACTGCAAAAGCAGATTGTTGAATTTGGCTTCTCTAACTAGAAGCCAGCAAGCTGATATGGCTATTTCCAAGGATCACAAATTTCAGCTGATTTTGTTTGTTTGTTTGTTTTCCCTGACTCATGCATAAATATCAGTAATAAAAGTTCTAATGGCCAGATTATGCTGGGAGATACAACTTTGAAGTTCTGCTGCTTTCAGTAGAATGGTACATAACTGATATCAAAATATGCCTGTATATCTAAATATAGAACATTATAGAATTATTTTTATAGACCTGGCTTGAATATTTTACCTATTCACCCTCTGATAAGTTATTTTGTGTTACATGAGCTAAAGTTAAAAACCAGTCTGAAATACATCTTTTGGTTAATTTAGTCTGTTTCCTTGCTTGCTTTTTTACCTGAGGTATGCAGGTAACAGTTTTCTCAGACCTAGTTTCAAAGAGGGTGATGTAAAAACATATGAAATGTCTATTTCAGTAGACTAGGTTGTGGAAAAAATATCATAAGGTCATCATAATTTAAACTATAAATCCTTTCAGCTGAAGTAATTGGGGATTGCATTTGAACTGTTCTAATAGTAGGTGAGACTGATGGAATCACACCTGGCTAAATATTTGCTGGCTAGATATCACAGCTGTCTTAAGTTTATGAGCATGAGAAGGGTTCACAGATAATTTGAAAAAAAAAAAAAATGGGGTTTTTATTAGTGTAGTGGCAGGTAAAGGACACCGTAAACAGATAACAGGAATTTGATCCAGGTACATTTTTTGTGTCAGAGTTTCCACTTCTGTTTCATGAGATTCAGATTATTGTGGGTTAGGGTAAATTCTGGTACCACAGTTCCATCTCTTCCTCTAGTGGCCAGAGATACGTGAGCTTGGAGGATGACTTAATCTGCTTTAATTCTGATTTTTTATTAAATCAGTAAAGAATGTCTTTTTTTTTTTTTATCTATGTATTGTTTTATTGCTGATCAAGCTGAGAAGAATGTAGAAGTCTCTTGCCTATATGTTCAAGAGTCAGAATGGTTCATATTCTGCCTTTTAAGATGATGTTTGAGGCCTTTGAATTAAATAAAGCAAATAGTGCATTTCGAGGAAATGGGATTCAGACTCCATTGGAAGGTATCTTTAAGTAAAAGCAACTTCTTATTAGGATAAAGCTAAAAATACTCATAAAGCAGTGAACTGATCTGAACTATGCTAATTTTTTAATTTTTTTTTTTATTTCTGAGATTAAAAATCTGGTGAAATGATCGTTCACCCAGTGCTTTTTCATCTTGTAGAGCTAGAAGTACGCTGCTGTTATGTCTCTGTCCTAACTCTGCCATACTATTTCAAAAGCATGTAATGGTCTCTTGTATGCTAATTAGTAAAATTTAAATGTAATGAAGGAGAAAACGGTAGGTTGTTTATATATTGGTTTACTATGATAAATGTCTACGACACCTTACATTTTCTGTAACGTTTGAGTATCTGGGAAATACAGTAAAATGCATCTCCATCCATCTTGGACATGAAAACTGCAAAACATCTAACGCCAGATAAGAGAGTTGCTGCCAAAATGCAAACACATAGATTTCCCTGAAAGTTACCAGCAACTCTGCAGGCATGCATCAGCTGTCTTCATTTTTACCGACCATATACAAGTATGTTTCAAACACTTTGAGAACAAATCATGTTAGCAATTGAAAGCAAGAAAAAGCAAAATGTGGATTTCCAAACATTTCACTCATCTTCCATCCTAGAGAAAAATCTTGGAATTATATTAAATCAGAACCTGAGCATAGGTGAGAATTCCAAAGAGTGATAAAGAACACGTTTTAAAAAAAACAAACAAACAAACAAAAAAACCCCACAAACAAAACCCAAACAACCACAAAACCAACACTGTCAGGCTTTTTAAAAGATATACCCGTGTAGTTGGTAAAAAGCAAGAAAGATGACATTTAGTTGAGAAAGAAAAGGTGACTGCAGGTGAAGGAAAGGAGGTGTTCCTGCATTTGTGAATGATCTTGTAGATAATACAGAATGAATCGTTCTCTTTTTCCCTACTAGCCTCTGTGTGATGCTTTTAGTGAATTAGTAAACCTGAGAAGTCCTTCCTTACTCCCTACAGATAACTTTTCTCTGTAAGTGTGGCTCAGGTGATTAGGCTCAGTTGCATGCTGAACTGAGTGCTTAAGATGGGACTGGCTTCAGTTATCGGAAAGAAAGTTTGAAGATGTATACTGCCTTGTGCAAAACAGTTCTTTATTCTCTAAGTGTAGGAGTTTTATTTTCAGGAGAGTGGGTTTAGTGCTTGATGAGCTTTTTAGTATTTTTCTTTTCTTTCATTTCTTTGATGTATTAGATATTGTCTGTGCAAAAAGATATTAGAGATAGATTTTTAATATTTTAAGATAAATTGTTAATATTTTGAGAAATACAGAAAAGCCAGTTTTTAATGACATAAGCTCACATTTTCTAGGTTCTCCTTGACTTGAAATTGTTCTGAAAAACATTATTGGAATAAATTTTATTCAGAGTAATTTGATCTTGGGAACATTTGAGGTACAGAGAGGAAGTAAACATCTACAACTGTATTTCAGTGCCCTGGTAGAATGAAAATATTTTAACTTCAGTTATTAAAAACCAAACAAAAAACCCACAAAAATAACAAACACAAAAAAAACCCTACAAACCAAAAAAACACCAACAACCCAAAACATAAATACTATTTAGAGCGATCAAAAACTAGGATGTAAGAGAATGCAGATTGATGATATACAAAACAGAAAATACAAATTCTTAAGAAAGCCATGAGGATAGTTTAACAGAGCGTCAACCAAGTTTTATTCTATAGAGCCTGAACCATACTGGAAAAGGTTTGCTCCTCAGTATCTTAAATAATTTATATTTTGTTACACATTTGTAATAACTAATTAGTACTAAGCGGTTTTTAAGTTTGTGGTACCTGGAAACTGTCCTATATTGGAAAGCTGTTTACTCAGGTACAAGCTACAGAGTATGGTTTCACTATTTGATCTCTGTTCCAATGAACGTTACTTTCAGAAGTGCAGCAGTATTTTCTACCTTGTTGCGAGACAGACCAAGGAGAATGAACAATCTAGCATGTTCTATTGTGACAAGTCATGCACGAGTCTGTTCTGAGATGAACGTGGAAAAGGTGGCACAAGGTTTCCTTTCGCTAATGGAAATTAAATGTGATGGGAACACCACCACCACCCCATGCTTCTGGAACACAGGAATAAATTATACTTTTGATTATTACTTTTTAAAAATCTTGTTCTTCCTACTTGATTCTTCCCCTATCAAATCAGTTCTTATGCTTGCCATTCATTTTTTAAAAAGTCCGCTGTTGCAGAAACGGCTCTGTGTACTTCCATGTTTGTTTATTCATTCAGAATATAAAATGAAAGAAAATATGTGTAAGGATTTACTTCTAAGTACCTCTAAAGTTACTTAAAATTGTTGATGTCAAAGAAATTGTCAAAGAAATTTTTCAAAACTAATTCTGTAAGAAAATAAATAGATGAATCGGTTTCATTACAGCATTAGTCAATGTGTACTGGGAAACTGTCTTCTCTGGCTCCGGTGGTGACTTATTTTGTGGACATAAGTTGTTAAAACACACTCGAGCCTTTTGAACACTGCTGTTATAGGAAATGAAATAAATCCATTGCAGGATTCTCAGAGTACCATTTTTAACTGACATACTCACTTCAGTCAGTCCAGCACAGTACATGGTCTTTTTACGGCATAAATGAATGCTTTGATTTTTATGCCTTCCTCTATGAAGGAACAGTGAAAATCAGGCATAGGGAAACGTAACAGATGTTCATACACATTTCCCATCTGAAAATGCCTTCCACTGGCCAAGACGATTGTTAGGCACAATTAAGCCCAGTATATACATCCTGTACTGTAAGCCAAGTCTGCTGAATATGTTCCCACCAGGGAAGCACAGATTTGGAAAGAAGGCAGTTTGTATGAACTTTCATCTGCAGTAGATTTTTGAGAATCACTGTGTGAAAAACATAAGGAGACCTGACTGACAGCTCCGAGTCTGTGCCCCAATGCACTGTGCTGGAAACTATATCTTTATGAGAAATTTTCAATCCATGAGAAAATTTCACATGCATTTCAGGGATGCGAACACTTGAAATCTGATTTCTGAGTGGCATTTGGTATTATGTTGCCAACTGACTTAAAAAGCTTGTGATATTATGCCTTGTTATGTTCCACATTCAGTCTAATTGTCACTGTAATCAGCTTTATGATGGCAACTCTTCATGATGACTGCAGGGATATATTTTCCTCTTTTTTGCATATTATGTCTGAAATGTGAGTTACTTTTTGATTTCAGAGGCATACTGGTAGTGAAGGGAGGGAAGGCACTGTAGACCTGCAAACTTTTAAAATCACATGTGACATGTTTATGCACAGAGTGGGATTTGTCATTTCCAATTATATGACAGCCTCTACTGTTGAAAAAGATGCTGAGAACCAAACACACTTGCATTTTGTGGTATGTATTGTAGCTGAATGCATTATAGATGACCATTCTGGAAAAGCATGCCTTCCCGGTGTCTCAAAAAATTGCAGTGACTGACTATTTTTATTGTATTAGAATATCATATAGATGCTATGAAAGTGTGTTAACCTAAAAATGTCAGTGAGTGTTTCATATCAGTCATCTTCTGTATTTTTCTTCTTGGGGGGGGGGGAACACACGACATGACACGGATGGATGGATGGATGACAAAAATGCAAGTCAGACATTGCTTTCCTTTTGAGTAATGCCTGTCTTTTAATAAGGGAAAAGCTGTGTGCCAGGTCCTTAAAAAGAATCTGTAAGTCGCTGGGCAGTCAGTAAGTCTTTTCTCTGGCCTTAGTTCTTTACATAATGTTTTTGTTAAGTTCCTCTTCAGATTGATGTAAGTAAGGTTTAGTATCTTATGTTATCTTTACTCATGGCAGAAATGGGGAGAAAGTTAGCCTGTAGTCTCACATGCAGATGATGATATACAGTTAACTGTATTTCATAAAGGCAAGAAAGTGAGACTCTTCTGGTTTTCTGAAAAATATGCTTTGTTCCTGCAAGAGAGAATGTCTTAAGTATCTCTTTGTTAGTCCTCTGGAACTGGTGGACTTTTGAGGAGTACCCCGAACATTGCTGGGCAGCATATGGCCTTTACGTGTGCCTAAAAATGATTTTGTGCATGTTAACTCATGTGTTGGCTATGTGTTTATATCTGATACTTGTCCACAAGAAGCATTGTCTGGCTTAAGTGTCTGTGAAATGGACTTTTTATATGCCCTTTTATAGTGTTCTTGAGGTCATTATATTCCTGGCGGAAGGTTTCTGGCTGCAGATTTATCTTTTGTATTATTAGTGGCTGATTATTACAGCACCGCACTAAATAATTTTTTAATAAAAGCCTTCCTGTAGCTGAATAATAGAAGAATCCTGAAAAAGGTATTTTTTTTTCTCTCTTGGTTCCCATAAGAAATGGGAGATCAAGAAGAGAAGAGGTATTCAGTAATTCTTTGGTGAATCTTATTTAACATGGGAGAGATTATTTCAAAATATTATTAAACATGTAATATTGTGCTTCTGGCATAGATGGCATGACACTTTGTTTTACATTTTCAGTTTGTTAGTTGAATTCATTGTAGAGATTTTTCTTCCTTGAGTTCAGGAGTTAAAAACAAGTACTGGAAATACTTAAAAGTAGTTCTGGGTCAGAGCCAGACTACATAATTATTTAAGCCCATATTTCATAGTTTTATTCCTTTTTTTTTGTTTCTGAGCACTTTTTTTCTGACACAGCAAATAATCTGCCTGGTGTTTCGTTTTCTTGATAGTGTCCATTTTACTACTAGCTCCCTAACCTAATGACTAATACTAAAGAATTAATTTGTGGATATCCTGTATGCTGATACTATTGCATTGTTAATCTTTGTTACATTTACCAGTTATTCTTTTCCATATATACATAATTCCACTTCAGGAGCATGTTTCCTTGCAGTAAAATTGAAATTTAAGTAAAACTTAGTTATTGTTTTTTGAGGGGGTTGTTAAATAGCGGTTGTGTTTCACAAATAAGATGAAATAGTTAGTGTTAATTACCCTCCATGCCTTTTTTGGGGGGAAAAAAAGTGTACGTACTTAGTGGCTTTGTTTAGTAGTTAGCTTTTGTTCTCTAACAGGAACGGAGTCTTTGAATATATATTACCTGCTGCAGAAATAGAAAAATCAAGTCAAACGTGTAATAGTTCTTTTTCTCTCTTTGTCTCAGGACAGAATGTTTTTGTTAAAAATTGATTCCGTGTTCTTTGACAAGAACATTTTCTCTAATGTAACAAAACCAAATATTTTTTTTGTTACAGTCTTTTTTATTTTCAGAACCAGAAAGTGAATATATACGTTTAGATAAGAAAGTTTTTTTTCTGTGAAGAGGGATTTCCGATTGACAGATTCAAAGATGTTCAAGCCAGGAATGATCATTATGATCATTCAGACTGTCCTCTTGAATATACACGCTACAGAATTCCTCTCAGAGGCGGCCTTAAAGCAGTCTTGTTGGAAGATATTTAATCTTGTTTTAAATGTCCAAGTAATTTTGATTCCATCAGTTTCATTGATACCCTACTGAACTGTTTGAATGTTTAATTACCCTTGCAGTTAGGACACTGCAAGGCTCTATTTCTCTTTATTTCTGCTTCTAGCTCCTGGTTCCTGCTGGGTTTTTTGTCTGCAAGATTGAAAATGCAAAATACCCGCAAACAAATGAGGAAGCTCTTGAAGTGTACCACTTCCTAGAAGACGTATATCACAGACATGGAGAAAAATAGGGAAGGCAGGCACCTTGTGGGATCATGTAAACTACTTCTCTGCCTGAAGGCAAGATCAACTTTGCCTGTGTCATTCCTGACAGATGTTTGTCAAGCCTGTTCTTAAGATCCTGAATGACGGGGACGCTCTAACCTCTCCAGGCATTTTACACTTGTACTAGAGAGGTGGTATTTTTTCCAAGTGTCTGAGTTGAATTCTTCCATTTTGTGATTTAACCTCCCACTGCTGTTTTATGGAGAGTGGGTATAGAAAGTGCGTTATTTTCATCCTTTTCATCGGGGGCTGTTATCTACTTAAAGACGGTGATGTTGACCTCAGCCTTCTCTTCTTGTGGTAGTTCAATCCTCATTCCTTCAGTCTTTCCTTCTATAGTTTTTTCTTAGGCTCCTACAGTTGCAAGACATAATGTATAAGTTTTTTAGATCCACAGAATTATTTAGGTATCTAATTTCTCTTTTTGAGAAGGACATAATGTAGTGTATGAAGCATAACGTTCCTTCAGATACCTGAAATTGGAGTAGGAGATAATAAAATTTTGCTAGTAGATACAGATGTACAGTGGGGAGGAGAGGTGAGAGATAACACTAAATCATGAGACGCAGAGCACTGTGAAGGATAAGTTTATTTTGCTGTTATTAAAAATTTCATTTCAGGATAATCCCTCTGAGATTTAACACGTTATTTTAAGAAAAGCTTCCTAGAGCAGCAGTAAACAAGATACAGTACAGTAGGTTCAAACGATTCATAAATGTTTGGATTTTTTTTTTGAACATCCCATTTGTTGAGGCTATTTCTGATATAGTGTTGAAAGAAACAGCAATCATGCCGCCTATGTGTTTGCAAAGTGACATTTGTGAAGTAATCTATTTAAATAATCAGCACTCTAAAGCCTCGTCTGCAGTTTTTGGCTGTCAAATTTTGTGAAGTAGGAGGAAAAATGTTTAAAGCGCAAGCTAGCTCTTTATTGATTTTTGCGTATCCCTTCTTCATCGGTAACTCAGCTGAGTCTTAATTTGGAGGTACTGCTGTATGTGTGGCCGTACCAGTTTCTGTGCATGGCTTTGTGAAAGCACGTACTCTGTGCCTCTGAATGTCCAAAGAACAGGAGCACCAGATCCTTCCGTCTGGGTGTGTCTGTTTACATTAGTGTCACAATGTCCCAATCCGCGTTACTACAGAAATGTGCGAAGAAACCTCATTTTACTGTACAGCATTTACATTAACTAGTAGGACATGAGATCACTTTCTGTTATACCCGCTGTTTGAGTGGATGCCATTGTGGAAATTGCAGCAGAAAAACCACAGACTATTTAGATACAAGAAAATCGTGGTCTTCTCTTAAGCAAAAATGAAACTTCAACACAGTGGGTAATGGTAATTATGTGTGGTTTTGGTAGGGATAACTGATTACATTAACGGCAAAACAGTCAACAAAATGCACATACGCTACCATTGTGTTACCTGCACGTAATTTTCCCTTGATAATCATCGCTGTATTTTAGAGAATTATATCTTAAACGTTTGATTTCTCCTTTTTTGTTAAAGTTTGTAAAGACAGGGGACAAAACATGAGGTATGAATACACATACTCTTCCGGTCTTTTAAAGCCACAGTGCTGTAAAGTCACATGTTACAAATAGCAATTAATCCATATTTCATTTGACACCCTCCAGTAAAAGAAGGCATTTTGGCATGTGTTTAGGACCATTCCTGTTCAAGAAGGAACTGAAATTACAGTAAAGCACGTGCTGACGTGCGAGCCAAGTACTTAGGAAATATAGTCAGATTTCCTGAAGTTTTCCCCTAGTGTTAATATTGATGATAGGATGTGAAACTCTGAGGCATGGACCAAGAATAGTCTGTGACCAGGAAAAGGCAGATAAACGGTCATGGAAAAGCAGAGAGATTAAGAAACACAGACAAGTAAAGCAAAATAAATGAGCCTTAGCAAAGTGGGATTTATTTCCCAGTTCTTATTTGTATCACTTTGTATAAAGTGACTCAAAAAAACCCCATACGTACCACATTTCTGATTTAAGGAATCTTCTTGGCCTAACTTTCTTTTTTTCTTTATTCACGAGAGTATTAATGTGTTGAGGTGTGTGCAGCAGAAATAAATGCAGTTAGAAAATCAGGGCTTAGCAAGTGAGGTAAGTGTGGTGCAACCTTGTAGCCCTTCTTGAGGGCCTCCGGATGACCATTGCCAAGTCTTGTTCTTGTAGAATTTACTATGTAATCTCAGAGAAGAATGAGAGCTTTCTCCCCTCTTATTGACTGGCACTGGGGAGAGCTTGTAAAGGGTCAAAATGTGGTAACAAACTTATAAAGATGAAACAATGCCTTTATGACTCGCTCCCAGACACAAAATGCAGATAATAGAGCAACTTCTAAAGAAATATTTATATATCATTTTCCATTTATATCATGGAAGAACAAAGGGGGATATAATAAGGTTATGATTTCTTCTGCTTAAGCTTCATAACGATAAACGAGATGGTAGTAACTTAAAGCTATCATATTATCGGTATAATTTTTCTTCGGTTTCTTTTTTTCACTGCAGTTTGCCATTTTCTCCTCTCCTCTGGTTTATGCATCAGTGCCTGCATAAATAGGAAGTGATCCTTGTAATCTGGACAAAATCTTGAGTGTAAGCCTGAAAATTCTTTTCAGTCTGCTTAATATGGTTTATGCCTTGCTCATGTATATATCTAAGGGGGCATGCCTATTTAATTATATGAGAAAGATTTCTGTCTGGAGCATGTGAGGAGAGATCCGTTTCTCCTGTAGCCTAACCTGGATCATGTGTTTTCATTTCATGAAACTTGTCACAGCTGATTTCGTCCTTTCAAGGGACAGGTTTTTAGGTAGTTGCATACATTATAAAATTAAAATACCGCAACAGTGGTGTTCCTTGGGAGACTTGTACAAAGGACTTGTGTATAATTTAAAATTCTGTGGACTTGTTGGAGTGCAGAAGTGCTTTCAAAGGTTGTATCTAGATTATGAGTTAGTTTGTATGAACATTTCTGTGAAATGTAAACATCGCCAGGAACCAGAAAAACGGATGAAATGCTTGTAAAGATAATAAATACTTGAAGATTATACTGAAACTTCTCAGTAAGGTGGAGTTTACAATGTTTTTTAAATTATCAAACATTTGCCATGTGCTTAAAACCCACCAGTTCTCTTTATTTCGGTTGATGTTGGCATACTCAGTTGCTTTGTTTAGTGTCACCAGGATGTGCTTAAATCATCCTCTGTACTCAGTGAAGCTTTGCTGAAGAATGTCAGTCAATAGTTGCAAAGCTGTCAAGCACTTTTTCCTAAGTTGAATTTACACAGTCACCTCGAGAAGAAATTAATGAAGTCTTGTTTCACTGCACACATGTAGCCATTTTTAATAAACTTTTAGTGATCTGAAGTACTTTCTCTGCAATTGCATTTTTCTTTGGATTACAAAATGGATAAAGGCTTCACTAGCCTTTGCAGAATGAGGGTAATTGCAGTTTACAATTTTTTGTGACGAACATTCACTTTAGGTTGGTGATATGTGAATTTACTCGCTTATTTATTATACCAGTGATAGATTATTCTCACTTCTACTTAAATTTGACAAGCTGCGCAGTGCTAAACCCTGCTAAAATGGTGCAAAGACCCAATTACAGAAACTACAAAGGCATGCAAGAGTAAGCAAAGAAAAAACATATAAAAGGATTAAAGATCAAAAATAGAACGATTCCACTGAAACTGCATTAGGAGACATCAGGCAGGCAAACATGAAAGAATTAGAGTATGAAGAACAAAGCTTTATAAAGCTTCTGAAAACTGACAAACATATTTCAAAAATTATTTCTGTTAACTCTCTTTATTAGAATGAAAATAATTTATTGAAAAAGTACATATTTTTCAATGTAGTAATAAACTAAACACTTGAATTGTGTTCTTTCTACCTTTTTTTTATGGAGTTTGAGTTTCCTTTGCAGAGTAGTGGTAGCTGGCTTTAACCGAAGATTTTAAAAGTAAATGGCATCTTTATTTTAAATAAAATGCTATCTAAAATTTATGAAGAGTTGCAGGGTGGATTTACCCTAATTCGTGCTTACCCATGCTAAGCATGCTAACCCTCTTATTTCTTCTGTAGCTTCAAACACTTTCTTTCCAGCTAATCATTATTTCCTTATACAGTAGACACGGTGTGGCACTGTATCTAGAGCACTGACAAAACTGTGGCGCAATTGGGAATGAAAATGGCATTTGATCCTTACTTTTCTTCATACAAATGTCTGTTGTGTATAAATCATTTTCTTTGCACAGGGAACTGGGAGAGTAAGATAAATTAATAAATAACCCTTCTAGGAATAAGACTTAGCTCATTGCGATTATTCCAGGTTCCTTGGAAGAACTGGACAAAGTACAGACTTTTACAGTATTGCTAAAAGGATTTCTGTATTTGCCACATACAGGGTTTGTGCTGAAGTTGAGAGAACCTGTTCAGATACTAATACGAGTCCCAATCATGGTAGTTCCTGAATATCTTTTAACATCAGGGAAGGGTGTGGCCAGTAGGTTGTGGGAGGTCATTCTCCCCCTCTACTCCGCACTGGTGAGGCCACAGCTGGAATACCGTGTCCAGTTCTGGGCTCCCCAGTTCAAGAGGGACAGGGAACTGCTGGAGCGAGTCCAGCGAAGGGCAACTAAGATGATTGCGGGATTGGAGCATCTGCCTTATGAGGAAAGGCTGAGAGAGCTGGGACTCTTTAGCCTGGAGAAGAGAAGGCTGAGGGGAGACCTTATTATGGCGTACAAGTATCTAAAGGGTGGGTTGAAGGAGGATGGAGCCAGGCTCTTTTCAATGGTTCCCAGTGACAGGAGGAGGGGCAATGGGCACAAGTTAGAACACAGGAAGTTCCGTTCAAATACACGGAAACACTTCTTTACGGTGAGGGTGACAGAGCACTGGCACAGGCTGCCCAGGGAGGTTGTGGAGTCCCCTTCCCTGGAGATTTTCAAGACCCGCCTGGATGCAGTCCTGAGTAATGTGCTCCAGGCAATCCTGCTATAGCAGGGGAGTTGGACTAGATGATCTCTAGAGGTCCCTTCCAACCCTGAAAATTCCATGATTCCGTGATCTAATTGGCAGTTGCAAGAGGGCTTTCTTTTAGATAAGTCTGTAGAATAGTCCAGAACCTTTGTATAAATAAAACAATACTTGCTGTATATTTTGGTTGGCTTGGAACCACATTGCTGTAGCAGTTCTGAACTTATTATTCAGGTTTCCCTTTCCACCTTCTGGCCCTACTGAGGGTGTCAGTTTGGGAGTGGATGAGAAGTGTTGTGATTTTTTTTTTTTTTTTTTTTTTTTCCTGAATTTTTTGTAGAAGCATTGACTACTGGTTGAGATGCTGCGTAGACAGTCATTGGCTCTTCTGTGGGGTTGTTCTCCATGTAGCTGTTGCAGTATGGTTGAAGCCTGGGAGGGATACGAAGCAAGACAGATGGTTTCCCACAGACTTCCCCTCTAGCTCTTTCATCTTTCATCTAACTATTAATTCATCTGTTTGGATGGATACATTCACGCATGGAACCAAGATGAATAATAATGAGATTTTTAATAACTCCCTACATTTGCATTCCTTGTAACTCTTTACATGGTTCTAGCTGATTAAAATGAATCATTTACATAATTAACATATGGTTATAGTGTTGGCTTTAATATGCTGATTATCTCAGTACTTTTGTCTAGAGTCAATTGGATTCAAACTGTAACAATTGTTTGAAGTGAGAATAGTTTATTCCTGTGAGGGTTGGTGAATGTTTGCCATGGGGCCTGATTAGAAATAGCACAACTGTCCAAGAAATTCTTTATGTAAAGCATATATTAAAAAAATTTAAAAATGTCTGTTACATGTGCTGTGTTTAGGTCAGGCTTTACAAATGGCTTTCTGTGGTTAGGAAGACTTCTGCCATTAGTTCCTTAGTGAGATACAAACAAAGTACCAGGCACAGGATTAAGAATGAATCAAGACAACAGATTCAGGTCTAATTGTTTCTTAATTTTTAAAGACTTTTTTGTTTCTTTTCTTTAAATCGGGTTTAGAAATAATAATTTTTTAAAATTATGTTAAGATAGGCCTAAGAAAATTTTCCTTTTTCTTATTACACAAAATGTGTTTTGGTATTTTTATGTTCACTGGATTATCCTACTCTTAAGAGGAATATTTTTCGTATTTGTTACTTTGCTTGTTTCCTTCTAGCATGTATGTGTAGCAAGTAACGCTGAAGCAGTCATATTTTAAGCATTGGTAGAATATTTTTCTAATCTTGGTATCGACCTGATGGTGTACTTAGTTTCCTAATGCAGAGGCTGCATGAAAGCAGAAGAGGAAAGAATTGTCAGTTTTTGTGGTTAGGTAGCGTTAGCTTGTGTCAATGAATGCTTTTTGAATGTTCATGAATATTTGAAGCAAATTTGTGTTAATTGCACTACTGTTGTCCACAATTAGTCTGTGGTAGACATGATTAATTGTAAAGAGCCCTGACATTTATGCATAAAAGGCTTGAGGTCAAACAGAAATGGAGAAAAATGGTTGCTGCAGCATTGGCAGATGGAATGCTAATGCATTTTGATTCGTACTGAGAATAATGATATTTCTACATCAATAGCAAATAATTGTTTTAGAACTGTGGAGTATTCTTCTCTCCTTTGCTTTTCTTTCTCTGTTTAACTTTCTACCCTCCCACCCCAGGATGCCACAGTCAATAGTTATTTTTACAATGTAGTCTTTAATTGGCATGACTACTTTGTCAAATGCTTTACTGGAAACCTACACCAAATCGCTAGCTGGGAAAGGCCTATATTGATTTGCTTCTCTAAGGAAAAGTGTATTGGAAAAATATTCTGATGATAATTATGCGTGCATTTTGAAGGAAGTCTCTTGAATCTGTGTTGGTATATATCCTATCAATAAATGAACTTCCTGCGTTCCCAGGACACAGGCTTTAATAACATCTTAGCAAGCTTATCATGTTGAGTAGTAAATAATTCAGCAGACAGAATCTCAGTGTTTTAATTTCTATCTTAATAATGAACAGACCGTGTTCATATTGTCGTTACCAGCTTATGAGTGTGATCTTTAACTATTTGGGTCCTTTTCCACCACAACAAACAGCATGTTAACAGTACACTACCATTCTCTCTCATTCTCACTGTCCTGAGTGACCAGTACGCTGCAGTGCTCTCAATTGGTGCAAATGTACGGCTACAGCATTCTTCATGGGTTGCTGGTCCTAAGACCTAGAACTTTTTAAAAATCAAGAAGCCCTGATGGATCTTCCTTTTTAGAAAGTTAAGAGTCTGGTTGATTCGGTGAATGTAGCATCACATAAACCTAAAACTGGCAGTGTATACATGGTGCACAGCAGTCAAAGTAAATGTTTGTGTACCTGGGGCAGAGGGAGTTGTCTTCCAATTTTTCAGTGCTTTGGGAGGTGACTGGTAAGTTTCCTTTGTTAAAATTGACATTAATCAATTTAATTCTTTATAAGCTTATTAGTTGAGTAAAATTCTGCTGGTTTAGATCCTGGGTGAATGCAGTCATTAGTATAAAGGCTGAACGAATAAGACTTTCCCATGAATTATCAATATTAAAAAGAAAAGAAAAAAAAAAGACTACTCTTAAGAAAGCGGAATTCCCTGCCTTCATTTCTTGCATTTTAGTAAGTTTCAGGATGTCATACTTTTACTGATGTAGCATCCACGGAAGGTACACTAAACCTTTCCAGTAATCTTTGTAAGTTTTTATTTCTTTACATAAAAGTTTGCTGCAAGACATAGAATTTTATACTACTTAATAATTCCTATTGGAAGTGCAAGGAAATTACATTTTCTATCTGTTCTCAAACAAAATGTTGTTTAAGTGTGTTTTTTATTTACAATTTTTGCCACTTGGCCATTTGCAGTTGCTTTTCAGCACATCTTCAAAAGTTAGAGGAAGTAAAATGCCAGCCTGGAAACGTGTGATGATATTCAATGAATATCAGGACATCAGTTCAGAAATAACTAGCGGTGCTCCTGAAAATGCTAATCTTTTATAAAACAGTTTTTCAAACTGTGGTCTAGAGGACAGTGTTATGTGTTCCATGGAATCATGTAGACTTCCTAATGCTTTTGATTAAGAATTGGGTGATGATTGTTCATGGTGGCCTTTAAGAAATATTGAGGCTTTATTGAGGTCTTTGCTAAATAGTCTGGGACACAGTGTTCTGTGGAAATCCCACAATGGGTTTCTTATATAGTAGCTCAGCCTGTGAATTTTTACTGTAACATACTTGCATCAGACCAAAACCAGGTAGCAAATGTTTACACATAATAGAGCCTTATACAATTCTTGTATAATTGTGTTCATATTTTTTTTTAACAAACCAATGATCTATTTTTCATCATAAAAAGGCACGGTATTACCAGTTTTACCTTATGTTTTAGAATCTGCAAAAAATAACCTAAATGAGAGAAATCATTTATATATATAACCCAAAGGGGATAGGGTTCTAGAAAGATTAAAGTAAGTAAAATACTGTGTTCTTTCATTGAGTACTTCTCGAATTGCTTGGTGACACTTGGTTACGTGGCCTCATTTTCAGGTATGGCGTTCTTTCAAAGCAGAATATATGGTACTAATCTCTAGCTCTTCTGTAATAAATGCTGGACTGTGGACAGGAGATGGCCAAAAGAGAGTGCCTGGGCAAACCTTAATCTTTAATAAGGTGCAGAACTAGTCTATAACTGTCAAGGAATGACAGAAGAGCAGTGCTTTCAGCTTGCCTGCTCAGAATAGAGAATGGGGTCCTCTGACAGGCAAGAAAGGCTACTTTATTCTTTATTGGGTTTGGGGCTATTACTGTGCCTGTGTATGTAGTTATTTGACATTTGTGAGTTGTTGGGGCAAAAGGAAGTCCAGTTATCGATGTGAAAACAAAATTTAAAATGGATTTTTATGCTGAACTTGCATTGAAACCTCTTACGTTTGGAACCAAACCTATACCTGATGCTAAATGATGCTGTTCAGAGATATAAGGCATTTTTGTATTAAAACAAAAAGCAACTGTTGGAGATAAAGAGAAAAACAAGCAGACATTCAATAGTTTTCAGCTTCAACTGGATGAAAAAACAATGCAGATGATGGGTGTGTTGCTTCTTTGAACTACTACTTCCTGCCTTCTAGAATTCTTGATAATAGCTTTTTTTGTGCGGTCTGAAGTGTTCTCCTAAGCTTCGGCTAGAAATGTGACACTGTTCTGTAACTGTAATGCCAGCTGTGGTTGTGTGCCACCAGTTGTCCATCTGGGTGTATGCAAAGGGCTTGTGAGTAATGCTTTTATCAGACTTGTGGCAGGTTCAGCTTCTGCTGCCTAAGTTACGTGATTTGGATGCCTTCTGTGGTTCAGAGCTTCTTAGTCCATGAAGCAGTGCGTGCTGCCATCTTTTTGCAACAGATTTTTGACAAACTAGACATTTTCAAAACTTGAAGAGTCTTGGGGAAAATATTTTTCTCTGCTGTTTTACAATGCAGTCATCAAGGTGTTTATTTACAAATATATGGCATTTAATTGCAGGAATATTGGAGATTTCATAAGATGTGTATTTTGGGGGAGTCAGGTTTGGTTTTGGATAGAGTAGTGAAATTAGGATTATTTAGAATTTTTTTTGTCTGCAGGTTCAGAAATTTGGAGTTTACAAAAATCTACAAGGAATTGCATATTAAGTTTAGACAAAATATTTGTCTAGAGATGTAAGAATAAACATTCTTCAAATATACAGCAAATTCAAAAATCTTACAGAACAAATACTTCCTTATTTGTTCATTTGTTTTGAGTTCTTAAGTATGTTTGCAAGCCAATTGCATAGGAGTTAAAAGTTCTTAAACCTTAAAATAGTGTTGCTTTAATTGTTGTCAATTTGTCTTTCTAAAGGTGTAATTTAGATAAAATCATAACTGCCATTGGTGGCGATTGTGGTGTTTGGGTAGTGTGACCTTTCATTCCAGGTTGGAATGTCTAAAACCTTCTAAACCTCTGAAAACACCCACTAAAATGTGAAGTTTAGCCATGGTAGGAATGAACCAATGGAAAAAACATTGATTTCGACCTGGACAGGCTGGAGAGTTGGGCAGAGAGGAACCTTATGAAATTCAACAAGGGTAAATGTAGGGTACTGCATCTGGGGAGGAATAACCCCACGCATCAGTACAGGTTGGGGGCTGACCTCCTGGAGAGCAGCTCTGTGGAAAGGGACCTGGGAGTCCTGGTGGACAACAGGATGACCATGAGTCAGCAATGTGCCCTGGCGGCCAAGAGGGCCAATGGCATCCTGGGGTGCATCAAAAAGAGTGTGGCCAGCAGGTCGAGGGAGGTCATCCTCCCCCTCTACTCTGCCCTGGTGAGGCCGCATCTGGAGTACTGTGTCCAGTTCTGGGCTCCCCAGTTCAAGAAGGACAGGGATCTGCTGGAGAGGGTCCAGCAAAGGGCTACGAAGATGATTAGGGGATTAGAACATCTTTCATATGAGGAAAGGCTGAGGGACTTGGGTCTCTTTAGTCTAGAGAAAAGAAGAATGAGGGGGGATCTTATTAATGCTTTCAAATACTTAGAGGGGGGATGCCAGAGGGATGGGAGGAGTCTTTTTTCAGTGGTGCCCATTGATAGGACGAGGGGTAATGGGCACAAGCTTGAACATAGGAAGTTCCATCTTAACATGAGGAGGGACTTCTTCACTTTGAGGGTAGTGGAGCACTGGCACAGGCTGCCTAGAGAGGTTGTGGAGTCTCCCACTCTGGAGACATTCAAAACTCGCCTGGACACTGTCCTGTGCAACCTGTTGTAGGTGACCCTGCTCTGGCAGGGAGGTTGGACTAAATGATCTCCAGAGGTCCCTTCCAACCCTGACTATTCTGTGATTCTGTGATTTCCTCTGACTGATCATTTGTATGTTGATTTTTCAGCCAAATGGAAATTTTGTCTGATTTTTCTTAAATTCTCTCTTTATATAGTCTCGGAGATGCATATGAATAGTCATAAGCATGCTGAGCAAAATGCTGACCAAAATAAAGCTTGCCCAAAACTGCATTTACTTCTGCAGAACACCCTACTCCTTTATAATATTTATTTTAAAGAAGTCACACTCAGAATGTGTAGCTATTTGGGAGGTTTTTTTAAAGCAGTTTCTAGTAGGAAACTAGTTGCTAGTTTCTAGTCTGCATTCACGCTCAGATTTGCAGATTCTCAGCCTACGTAACTTTCCAGGAAAACCCATACAGAAAAGGACAGCACCTCACAAGTGACGGATATCCAGAGCATGTACATCGATGGTCTGGTTCTGGTATTGCAAAATGATACAAATGTAAGACATGTTTTAGTGCTTTTAAATTCACAATCATTCTTGTTCTGCAGGAATGACTGGAAAGACTATATGAAATGAAAGCAATTTGCAATAATTCTACTAAAAAGTGAGTAATAGGTACTGTTAAGAAGAGATGTTTCTATATCCTAGGCAAAAATTCACAAGTACCATTGACTCAGAAGTGACTTTGATGCTCAGTTGTGCTTTACTGGGAAACACTGTGCTACAAGAAGAGGGAGGAACATACAACTTCTTCACTTCTGAATCATCTTAATCTTTAGCTGTTCTGCTTTTGTAGTCTTCGATAGAAATCATAGTTTCAAGTTTTGAAAGAAAAGGCAGGTACTGAGCAAATCTTTCCAAGCAAGTTTTTCAGGAAACGTCCAGATGACTTTGAAAACTTATTTTTGTATATTCGCTACATCCATATTGCTGGTTTTTGTCTTGAAACTTGAAACATTTGTTTTCTGTGAAAACAGTATCTTGCAAATGTGGTAAGTTTATTCTCTTAAGAGTGATTTTGGACATATTGTTGTGTATGTAGTTGTCAGTGGACTTTTCATCTAATCTCATCATCATATTATTCAGTTAGGGTCATAGCAATTTAAGCATGGCACTGTGCCATTCCAGACAGATGGGCATGGGCTGACAGCCAAGAATGCATGTTAAGGGCAGAAGACTTTTCAGCAGCTTGTTTGAAAGTGTGAGTATCTTGGCCCACATGTAGCGTGACTGTGCAGACCCGATCCATTTTTTCATCACTTTTGCAGCACTGTAAAGGCGATGTTTTGTCTTAGAAGAGCCTAGGATGACCCTCAGGTAAAACTCTGTAAAGATCTCTTAGCTTTTCTCATAAGACACTGGTAATGCCAAAGAAGTCTCCATAGCTCAGCAAAGTAGTGGGCCAGTTGTCCCTTTTTTATTTGCCTCAGTCGAGTTTAGTCAATTTACACAGGAAGGTTATTTAAATCAGCATAAACATAAAAAAAAAATATTCCTCAAGATTGTTAAAAAAGTAAATATAGCATATTAAGCTGTTTTATTGTTTGGTTGGGTTTTTTTAACATGGAAATTATAATGATGTTATTTTTTTTGTCCTCTATGAAATAAGAAATCTGTATATTGGCCACTGATTTCTTGTCCTGAATGGGCATTAATATTTCTTAACTCAGCCTTAGTTAAAGTTTATTTTCCTTACTCTTGCTTAATAATTACAGCAAGCTGCTTTAAGGGAAACATTTTAATACTGTGTAACATGGCATAATTTAATAGCGTTTAAGGGATTGTGCATTTGTGGTCTGAACAAATTACTAGTCAGCTAAGTTTAGTTGAGCAGCCAGGCATGATTTGCATTTTAAATATCTCAGTCACAGACACTAAAAGTTTGGTAACAACTGTTTTGTAACAACTAATGTAACAACTGTTCATTTAGTTTTTGTGAGAGTGATTGCTTTATTTGAAAATCAGTAATCTGTATCATGTTGCACGTGTAAGTGAAAGTAGTTTAAAGTGATATCTGAAGGTGGTACTATGTTGTGAGATTTGCTTATGGCTAAAACAGCAAGTACCCTAATAATTACAGATCTAGCTTTTAGATGTCTGTGTTTAAGTGTTGCTGCATTAGCTGTGAGTTTTCTTTCTGTAGAGGCACATATGTAACAATGCAGTTGCCTTTTCCCTTGGTCTCATGCTCATGTATGAGAGTCTGATTCATCCTCGGTCATACTGACTTGAAAACAGTGGGTAAACAAGAGAGTAGAGTCATGCGATTGATGACTGTACAGTGGAAAGCATGAACTGAGCCTGAAGAAAAGCTTTTAGATTAGTTGTATTACTTCCTCTTCTACACACAAGTTGCATTACCCAGAGAATTGCACATTTTTTTGAGTCCCTTCCTCTGTCACTCGGTATCTCTTCTCAGGTTTTGTATCTTTTAATATAGTAAAAGTTAAGAGGAGAAAAGAAAATAATATTTAAGTCCTATGGTTATTTCTTTAAGAGCTTTTGTGATACTATGGCATATCTTACGATACACTGAATTTCATTGCACAATTCAGTTCACAGAAAATGGGATTCTTTGAGCAATTCTGTTTTAGCAGTTATTAAAAGCTGAATCAGCGCCTTTCATAATCTTAAAAGAAAGCGTATGAATACAGAATAAATTCCAGATAAGAGATGTGTTTAAGTGTAGCTCAACTGTTTTCCATAAAATACATGGGCTAGAAGTCCAGAAGGGGCTACTGTCATCATCAAGTTTGACCGTTATGGAGTCCATCTGTTTTGTTCCAGCAGCCACACTGATATCAGTTGAGTGCTGGAACTGAGCTAATGAACAACTCCGTAAGACATGTTTCTTGATGTGTGCATTGTGTGCAGATTTATGGACAAAGAATGCACACTTCACTGAAGTTTGGTGTGATTGTATTATTATTACTATATTTGTTACAATAAAATAAATATAAATGAATGTGTATTGCTGGAAAAAACACAAGAATGTATTTTCACTACATGTGATTTCTGTTACAGTTTGACTAAATTGAAGAAATTAATGTTTTGTTAGTGTTGTATCAGCATCTACTTTCATATGCATTTATCTTATAACTAGACATCTTGTCATCTAATGTGTACCTATTTGGGTTCTTCAAGCCAGAAAGTACATCATCGTCACTAATGGAGGTGTCATAACACAGTGTGACACTGAAACTACTGTTACACTGTATTGAATAGATTCCATGCAGGAACATGATACAGTTATATCAGCTTAGGTAGTATTTTACCTGTGACTTACTGCCAGGATTTGTGGTTGGAAACTCACCCTTCCTTCCTCCACCAAACTAAAGAATGCAAGCAAAACTGAAAACAGATTGTAGTTTACTTGGGTACAGTTAAGAAGTTTGTTTGCATAAGCAGGTTCCCGCAGTTGAGTTTTGCCATCGTTGCGTCATCGTTTTTTTAAGATTATATTACGTAGGATAGTACTGGATTTGCTACTAAGTCAAAAGGCTTTTCGTAGTGCAGAAACTTGTCAGGTTTCCATAATTCACTGATATACTCAACTAATCCTCTCAAGGTGATCCTATCTTCTCTGTACGTCTGAGTCCTAAATTTTTGGTTTGATTTCCTGAGTGTTCAAAGTTGTTTTTCCCACACAGAAAAAATGTTTGTGTTGACAAGATGATCTGTTTTAAGAAGCAGAATGTATTATTCCTGGGAGAGAGAAACGTAATTGTTCCCCAACAAGTGGGTGCAAGTGCTGGGAGTGCAGGTGGAGCTTGCTGAGTTGGTAAGATTTTTTTTTTTTCCCAAAATCGTTAAATTTTTTTTCTTTGCGTTAAAAACAAACAAAACCCCAAACAAACAAACAAACAAACAAACGCAAAAGAATGTTGAAAGGGGATTTTGAAATTGTCAGATGAATATTTCATACAGTTGAGCCTCTGGATTTTTTGCAAAGATTCATTGTATTCCCTGTAACTATCTTGTTCTGTTCTCATCTTAGCTCTTAGGAGGCATTTTAGCCTTGCCTTCCCTTCTGGCACAACACAGAAGTTCAGCTGGTTCTGGCATCACAAAATGTACAAACCCAGTGGGTTCTTGAGGACAGAGATGCGAGAAGATCACTTGACTGTTGTAGCCTTAAATGAATGGTGAAATTCTGCCCCTTAGGTGGTGGTCAGTACTCGGAGAGGGGAATGGAGCAGTATTAGTAACTGTAGTGCTATATTTGTTTTGTAGTGACTCCTAGCCAGGCGTACTTTTTCATTTTCACACTTTCAATAGACAGAAAGTGAGTCTCTCCATAGGTCACTTTTTCTGGCCACCTCTATGTCATTATGTTCTGAGGATCGGATACTCTTATACTACATCCTTATCCCTCTGCAGCTCCATAAGGAAAAGGAAGCTTTTTTTTTTCTTTTTTTTTTTTTCTTTCCTTCTCTCTGTTATAGATAACAAGTAAAGCTTTGTTGAGTTAGTGCTCCTAGCAGCACCTGGGGATTAGTGTTATCTCTAGAATTGTAATGTATGGGCCAATATTGTATCACATCCTCTCTAACGGATAACTGTAAAGGGAATTCCATCATCCTGTGTAGTTTCTAGTGACTTCAGCATTTTTACTATGAATATCTAAAGCCCACTCTATTTTCCTTTAGAGGGTGGAGGAATGAGATGAGGTGAATGAGTGCCTATGAGAAATTATGTATACAAAACCATAAACATGAGTTTAGCCTGCAGTTTCATGCAGACCATATACTAAACAGTCAATTGTAATAACTAGAAACGAGACTAGAAATGAAAAAGCTTTTTCTGTGCTCAGTGTTCATGTTTAAGAATCTTTTAGCTTCATAGCCAGTTCTGAGAATAACGTACTACTTAGTTAATATATTTGACCTAATGACCGAATGTGGCAACTATATGAATTATGTATCAGTCTCTTGAGTACCAAACTGTGTGCTTGGGTTTTATTAAATCATCTCTGATTTGATTATCTTCATTATATCATACGGCAAGTTCATTTCTTTTGAATTTATTGTTTGGACTTTACAATTAAAAGATGCAAATTAAATTGTATAGTTCCCCTCCTGTCTTCATTATGATATCGATGAGTAATGTACTGACTTTTAGAATTCCAAATACTACAATAACGTAGCTTCCTTGTAATCTAACAGTAGAAGGTCAGTGTACTACTTCACATTATCAGTTTCTGGGCCCTGCATTATCTGTTCAGAAGCAGCATATTTCCACACTCAATAACATCAGCAGCAGTAGTGCATGAGGTGTTTTTACGTATTTCAGCTTGCCAATTAGTAACACAGGGGATGGTTTTCAAAGAGACATAAATCGCAACACCGCCCACTTTCCTAATAGGAATGTGACGACTTGCTTCACGTAATAACATTGTGATATTTTAAAAAAGCTTAAGTTAGGCATGTTGGCCGTTCCGAAGCAAGAATGGCTTTTAGTTTCCAAAATCATCTGGGGCGTGAATGTCTGAGGTTAGTGAAATACAAGTAGGAAACACTGATAGATACATGGGGAGTGGAGGCTTAGTATGACTTTTATGTTTCTCGTGCCCCTCGGAGCTCAGTTGTCTATGTTATTGTTCAGGCCAAACCATCAACATAAATACTCTAACTGAACCCAAGTACAAGCTGTATTTCTTATATTCTCATAATTATTATGAATTCCTGGCTAAAATGCTATGTGTAAGTCTGTATGGCTGGGAGAGATAAAAAGTGGAAGAGCTCACTTCTTTTGTGATTGACTTGCTGTATTTCAATTTAGGAACTGTTTGAAGCTCGTATATTGAATAGTCCAAACTCTGCAGTCCAGAATGCTAAATAGCTCCCACTTATGCAACAATAAAAATTTTCCAAAAAAAAGGAAGATTAAATGATAGATGGCATGTGTTACTACATTAATGCCTGAGGCTTTTCAGTATGCTACAGTAGAGGGTTTCCCCTTTTAGAGTGTTTATTTAAAGTAAAATTAAATTTGGTCCATTCATAACTTTTTTTTGTTGTATTAACTGGAAAATATATCTAATTGCTTTGCAAGACTTTCACTTCACTGTATTCCTCCTGATCCCATCTTTGTGTTACCACAATTTTTAATTTTTTATGTGTGTGTGTGTTCAGTTGTTACAGAAGTTTAATTTCTTGGGCCATTGGATTATAGTTTAAATACATTCATATTGCTTGATTGGAATAATATTCCCATTCTTAATAAAGAAAATTCAAATTTAACATGTTCTTGAAAAAGATGAATAAAACATTTTCTTTCTATTCCTTGAGCAGTCTTCAGAAATGTAGAATTACCATTAAGTAGTTTTCTGATTGTGAAATGATACTTATGCTATAAAAGGATAGTTAAGTGTTATTTTTCTTTTTTTTTTATGGGAGTAAAATTAGAACCTGACCTTATGATGGATGTGTTTATGATTCAACAGTAAATATTATTGAGACATGCATTCCTCTTCTTAATTTTGCATCAGGCTGGTAAAAGCCTTGATTAGGACAGCAGTACAGGATTTTCTGAGCAACAAAGTAGTTGCTGAACAGAAAGACAAAATTTGTTACAAACTTAAATTTGGCAGAGATAAACAATGAATGGACTTCTGCTATTTGAGTAGTTGTAATTTCATTTGAATCCGTGGAGTTACACTAGTGTAAATTAAATCTATGTATTCAAGATTACATTCCTGAATACTTAGGTTTTTCATGTTTTCTTCTTATTTATCATAGATGTTCTCTTGGAGGAAGAAGATAAGTTTTATGCTCCATGTATTTTCTATTATGCAGGCTAAAATATTACAATTCCTTCTTCAAAGAGAACAATATATTTGAATGAGAACTAATTACCTCTTTTTTTATTCCAAGTGACAAAAGCTAATATATCACACTTAGCCACTATAAGAACTCCAGTTCAGTAAACTAATTAAACTAATCCTATCTCTACTCATTATTCTCAGTTCTGCTAAATATTTTAACAGCACAGATTTATTTCATTACATAAATTACATCATACTTAAAGAAAACAGTTTGCATAATAGCATATTTGCATTCCCAAGAGTTTATTTTTGGTTTTTGAATTCAGACTTCAAGTTTCAGTTGAAATAATATTATTTGCCTTATTTAGGGTGGTAATTCTTCTTAATTATTGCTAATTATCTAGAATGATGTATAGCTTTAATTAAATGTAAGTGCTTGGCGTTCTTGTTAACATATATTAAACAGTGATGGTTCTCCTGTATACAGATAATATAATGTTAGAAAGTTGTAATATTTCCTACGTTTTATAGCCTGTAATTTCATAACACAATGGCTGATTAATTTACCAATCATGGGGGGGGGGGGAAAGTTGCTTTTTGACTGTTAGTGATTGTGAAATTAAAAGATCCTGTGCTTACTGGACATTTCATAAGCTGCATAATTAAAATGAAAATGTGTACATCACTTTTTCTACTGAAATTATAAAACCAGAATATGTTGAATGCTAAAAATTTAACAGCGGTGTTGCGGAGAAGCTGTAAAGGAAAAATGCGTAACTCCCACTTCAGACTAAATTGCTTTCTACTTATAGACATACAGTGCAATTAAATTGAGAAGCTGTAAGCCTCCCAAATCTCCTAAGTTTAGTTTAGGTATTTGTACTTAAGATATCTGCTGCAGAGCTTTCCAAAATTATAAAGAGAATACAGATAATAATTAATCAGAATGAATTTACAGTATGTGATTCATATGAGGTGTATAGAGGAGTCATACTTTTATTGATTTTGATAAACCACTTATATCACTGAAGTAATCGTGTTCTAATTTTAATGCCAGTTTTCATACTATTAACAGGACTTTAATTTCTGTCACTGTTTCTAGCTTATAAGAGTGCTTGACACTGAGTGAATCGTGAGTTTTTTAGGAAATTAGCACAGAAAGGGAATTAATTGTAGTTGGTGCTAGCTAAGGATGCTGCAGGATTTCTTAAAGAATGAAAGACAGACAGACAACTGACAGACAGTGTGTAAATTGCTTTATCTTAAGTGCTGTGGGTTACGGTCCCTCAGCTCAACACGTCATGAAAGCTATCTCACTATTATGCTTGCAAAGTCCAATCTGCCAGCCTGAATTAATAGAACTGTAATTCATCTTCCAGGTATCAAGCAAGCATCAATACATGCTTGTCAATGATGCTTTAGCCTGCTTTGCACCTCAGTTGCTTCTTGAATGCAACAACGAGAATTACTTTCATATTTTTCTCATCAGTAATCAAAACCTTTCATTCATGTACTAAGTGTACATATATATGCTGTTGTTTTGGTCACTTTTCAAGTATTTGTCCCTAATTTGTTACAAAAGACCGTGGTAATTTTATTTCTGTAATCTGTGTTATGCCTTGTCTGACATATACAAAAAAAGTAAATCAGCATGCAGATCTTTTAAAAATTTGAGTTTCCTTTTATTCATCTAATTTGCAAAGATGTTACCTACAAACAAGTTTCAGATGTGATTAACAGAGGTTAGCATAATGATGTAATCTGGTCATATTTATATCTAAAATGTTAAATATATTGCAAATATTTTTGAATGCTAGAAATTAATAGGAAGAAAAAGGCAAATGGACCGTATGACACAATTTCTTTTGTCCTTCTCTAATATATCTGTCTCCTTAACATTTTTGAGAATGTCAAGCAAAATTGTGAAGAACAAAGGTAACTACTTTGAATAACAGTTCTTAATAATGTGATTCAAAATACTGTATGAACCATTCAGTCTTAAAAACTAGGGTAAAATGACTAATTTTTCTTGTGAAGAATATGTAGATTTCAATAGTATTTAAAAAAAAAATAGTTAATAGAAGATTATAAATAGTCCAAAACCAATAACCATGTATTGCATGTTATCTTTTCGCTTAGTTTCTTAAAATAATACTGCACTGCAGTGACAAAGGTGTTTAATAAGGGAAAAGTTAATAGCTTCACAACTTCATTGTGCTTCTTCAGGTTTGAGCTCCATCAATAGTGACTGAAAATTGGTAGTGCTGATGCACACTCAGTGACCCCTATGTAGGAAGCTTGCTCTTCGTGTAAAAGTTGCTGGTGACTGGCATCTAAAAAGCTGTCACAGCACGTAGCAATCTTCTAGTGTGGCAGGAGGCTCAAAAGTTTGAATGGGTCTGGAACCCTTGGACCTATTCTGGTCTGGTCAAACTTAGGAGCTTACTAATGTGTATGGAAAAGCCTCAAGTCGTATGTGTTTGGAAATTGCATGTGAAAACTTCTAGAAATTGTCCTGTAGTTTTAAGTGCTTACCAGGTGTTCTGGATGTTACTATGGGTTTGTCTTGTTTGTGCAAACCACTGAGCAATGCTGTGAGAAGTAGAGTTGAGGCTACTTCTGTGGAATTCGGAGAAGAATGGAAGGTACGCAGAACTGGCTAAAAATGAGGCTGTAGAGGTTGGAGTAAAAAATGCATAAGTAGACTTGGAGCTGGTAAGTGCTCAGAAGATCAGTGAAAACCAAAGTTTTTTTGAAGGTCTGGAATCTCAGTTTTGGTGGATTTGGAGTACTCTGTTTTGCTAAAGTGGCTAGCAAGAAAGATTTAAATTTAAAAAAAAAAAAAACAAAAAAAAAAACAAACAAAAAAACCCAACAAAAAATAACAAAACCAAACAACCAAACCAGACCACAAAACAAACCAAAAATAAAAACCAACCAAAACCACAAACCACTAAAAAACCCCCACAAAAACTATGAATGGCATATGGTGTATGATAAATAAGGGGTAGGGAGAATAACAGCCTTGTCATCATGAAATTACCAGTTTTATTCACACAAGATGTAAGCAGAGAGAAAGGGACTTTCTACTGTGAAATATTTGGTATTCGTCTCCCAAGTGCCTTTATTTACTGCTTATGTATCTTTCTCGGTGTCTTTTGGTTATGGAACCACATTTGTCAGCATTAGTTATCAGTAAAATAAATTCCGAACTTCAGTTGCTAGATATGATAATACCTAATAAAATTAGCTGTACTCTTCAAAGCATGCTTTGCCTGAGTAAAATACGAAATGTGTACGTATCTTCAGTATGCTTGCCTATCTTTTGGCAGTCAGCTATGTATTTTACTTGAGGGATGTATGTAATTACTTATATTTTTCATAAGTCTGCATATTTAATAAGTCATCTATGAGATTACATAGTACCTTTAGATGGCAAATTTATCTGATAATCTTTTAAATTTCAAATTCCAGTGTTAAAATTTCTTGAAGTACCTTGTGCATACATCTGTATTTATGTCTGTTTATACAGAACTTATCTGTATAATTTTTACGTTAAGAAATACCTGTGTGTTAATGTAATGTAAAGTATACGTAATTTATGGTTATAAAATTTTTTACATTACGCTTGTTCAATGATCCTCTCTTTTTATGTCTATTTGCGTTAATTGTTGAGTGCCAGCCTGTAAAACATGCCTGTAAACAAAGCGTTATTTTGGAAATAGAAGAAAATAATATTTTCACTTATGCTTTTCTTTCAGGCACATCTTATTTATTTAACAATGAGTCTTTTCTTACCCTCTTTCACAGTTTACAGTAACTTGCATACTTATAGTAATTAATTGGCATGTAAGGAACATCAGTTAAACACTCGTACATATTGCTCCTGAATAACACAGTAAGCTAAATGTGCTTGAAATTTAATGTGGTTTCATGTTGGTAAATGAGATGTATTGGTGGATCATGTTGCTTATGTATTAGCTGTGTTTCATGATAAATTTATGTTAAACATCTCATTGGTCAAAAGATCTATGGGTAATGTATTTTATGGAACTGCCAGAAACTTAAAACCGTTAAGCTGATGAAAATCACTTTGAATTTTTGGAAAGAGTTGGTAGACCCCAAACTTCATGTCAATTTGGTTTTCAGTTCTAGTAGTATAGTATTTTGACAAGGGACAACATTTTATGCAGTCTGAAGACCAGATCTTTCGCTTTTTTAAGTTGTTACAGCTCAGCTGAAGTTAGTCCTCTTGAGGACCTGACCTCAAGTGCTAAATATACCAATTCTGTCTTTTGCTAGGCAAAGAAGATGATGACAGTATATTCCCATGCACTCACAGCAGCAGTTTCATATATTTGATGAGCTCACATTCACAAGACATCACCATATCCTGTAGTATACAGCCAGGTGGACCAGACATAACATAGTCCATAGTGAGTAAATAGTCCTACATTATATTAAGCTGTATATCCGTTACTTTCTAGAACTGTGATGACTGGCTTTTGGTGTTGGGGTGGGGGCACAGTATTAGGAAATCTTCCTGATTGGTTAATCCAATAAAATGCTTTCTCTTTTTGTCATGTTGTTCTACTATCTTAAGGTATGTTCTGACAACTTCATCCTAAAGCAGCCATCTAACAAAGACACTATTACTATAATGTTCACTGCAGCGTGTTGTAAAATGGTAAAAAAATCTGAAGAAACTCCAGTGTGTTCATTAAAAAATAATTTGTCTATAATTACTGCTGGTCATGATAATAAATAGAGAGGTATTTAGAAAGAAAATTAGCAAAAGTGAGCAAATAGCTCCCTAGACATAACATATGGGTATGAACAAATGCTTAAAAGAATATTCTCAAACTGTTTAAACAGTCTTTACATACTATAATCACAGAACCTGTTATTAAAATGACAGATATTTATTTTTTTTATTTTTTGTTCCTAGCATAATACTTAAAATTCTAAAATTAAAGTATAATACTTAAAATAAAGGCTGATCACACTGATAAAACTAATCTCTTACAAATTTGTACATTTAAAAACCAATGTATGAACAGGCCATATAGCCCAATTTCAAATCTAGGCCTAGTGGTTTTGTGCTTGACCCCATGTTACCTGTATTCAAGGAGTTCGCAGCTATGGTGTTATTAAACACGATAATAGCTCCAAAATATTAAAGCTAATATTGCACATTGTATATCCCAAACTCAAACACACAACTAGTTCAAAGTCTAATGGTATATGCAAGACTTAGAAGTACATGTAATGTCTTCAACCAGATGATGCAGTTGGATCATGATAGGTGGACACAAAGTGGAAGAGATGCAGATAAGAGCTGTTAGGATAAGGGGAATGGAGAAATGATCGTATTAGAAAAGAGGTAGGCATGTTTAGTCAAGCAAAGAAAGGGGCTGAGAAGAGGATGTCGTTACTCTCTATTTACTTTGAAGTAAATAACAGGGATATGGAGATCATTTTAAGCTAAAAGACAGAAAGATGAATAGGTATGTGCCATCCGTAGTAACTTAATGGAGAGATATAAAAAAATCTTTACATAGTCACATCAGGGAGTTTCTGAAACAGGACTCCGCTTTGAGCATGGGCTGGGGGACGTGAAAAAGTTACCAAATTTTAAGACAGAATTTCTTCAGTTTCTTAACAAAGATTACATCATGTGGCTTCCTAGCAGGTGACTGGAGTCACTGACTCAGGAGTTATCTTCCAGTTCTGCTTTTTTTTCCAAGAAAAGTCAAAGTCACAGATGCTCTGGCATTTTCAACTGCCAAAATACCTGCAGTTGATAGGATTAACCTGCTAAATTTGTCCATGAAAAATAGAAAATCTGTTTTCTCATCCACATTCAGTAATTCACACGTGTTGCTACTATATCTGATGATAGTGCTGCTTTTCCTAAACCTTGTCTTTTATACATGGAAACCATGGAAAATTCGTACTTTGAAATTTATGATGTTTGGACAATCAGTTGCTTCCACGGAGAGTGTCTTTGGCTTTGTAGAGTCTTCAGGGCCATGACAATCTGTTCTGTGATGCTGACTGCAAGTTCTGGGGTTCTATATTAATTTAAATAGCCCATCTTATTATGTGATAAAGCAATTATGGTTTGTATCGGTATAAAAGAAAACGAGGTGTAGACTCTGTCAAGTTACCTCATTTCTGGGGAAGGTTAATTGGAAATGCAGCTCACAAGATGTGTGATCAGGTGGAAAAAAATAACAAAAGTGACCACAGTCAATGCATGCAGCCCACATGCTTACCATTTTTCTATTTTCTTAAGCATTTATGGACTGTTTTGCTTATTTAACAACTTCCTGCAGCTGATTAGCCCGACTCTATTATTTCTGGAGGAAACACTCTGCCTATCGCATTCTTTTTTTTTGAACTGTTGTGCGTAGTGTTCCTTTTGCAGACTATATTTGGATCTCAGAGGCAGTTACAGTCTAGTGGTAAGTGAAATAATCCCAGTTTCTGGATTTTACCAGCATTTAACTGAATAAGATTGTTGTGATCACAGGTTGTTGATTACAACCTTTTGATTAATCTGGACTTTCCCTAGGGCAGTCAGGCAGAATTTGCCATGTGGTGCATCAGCCAAGTAAGCCTTTAAGATTTTCATTGTTAAGCTCAGTTAAAGTATAAATTCAGGTTTTAGTTAATGGCTTTTTGGGTAAATCAGCTTGTAGTATTATCCTCTTTAATATCACAATTTTTTTTGAGAAACCTATCCCTCAGTAAAAAAGGCTGCTTAGCCAATTCAGTGGTTTTATAACCAATGTAAGACACATGGGAGTAGAATAAAGTGATCTCTCACAGCAAAGGAACAAACTGACCTTTTATATTCGTGCACTAACAGAGGTGTATGAAAAATGCTAAGGTGGTCTAGCATCTCCTGAGAGCTGGGAAAGAGCATATAACTGCAGGTAAACTGGTCAGGTAAATGCATGTTGCAGAAAGATTGAGTTTGATATACAACAGATGACAAATGTTGGACGCCTTTGTAGTGTTAGTATAACTGTAATGTATATTATAACTTAATTTTTAAACTCATTTATGACATTTAGTTGTGATTGAAAAGTAAGGATGTGAGATAGGATTAAAAAGAATCTCAGAAATATGCAATTAATTTCAAATCCATTGGAACTTCATTAAGACATAACAGAGTGAAAGCTGTGGATGAAGGATTATATAGCAGGATTGCAAAATGACAGTACCTCTTTCTCATACCTAGTTAATTTACCATTATTGCGTAAGAAGAAATCGGATGTGTATTTTTTGAGCACTCTGTTGTCTATCAGGCTGAAATAAAGATTTGCTATCAAGTGGATAAATTATAATTTCCGTTATCTAAATGCTGTCCATTTAACTTCTGACAAGCCTCTTGCCACTCGACCCTCTTGGGTTTTTTGAAATTTCTGAGAAGGTAGAGACCAAAGCCACAGTGCTGTAATCGTGGAAAACTTGTTTTGCTGTGTGGTGCTTAAAACCACTGCCACATTTTCCCTAACTCATTCACTTACACGTAAGGAAATGTTGCAGTGTTCACACAAGTTCAGCAGGTACGTGTAATGTAGTCACTGTGTCTTAGAATATCAAGCTGAATGAAATCAATAGCATATATCGCTGCCTACATGGAAAAATACATGTGTACCAATTGAAATTAACATCAGATTGTCATGTAATGTCTTTCCAGTTAATTCCGAAGAATTATTTTAATTTGGTTTATTTTCTGGTATTAACGTTTTAATCTAATCCATTTTTCACCTTCAATCCCAGCTGTTTTTACCAGTGTCACCTGAAATCCATAATTTCATTTTTTTTCTGATAAAACTGAATCTGACTTTAAAAAGTATTAGCTATAAATTCTTATGCTTTCGTAAATTGTGATGCCCAATTAACCAAATATTAGAGAAATCAAGAATGGCACTACAGTTTCAATTACTTGTGTAATTCTTTTAAAATTGGTGCAAAATAAATTACTACTTAGAAAAAATATTAGTGCAGAGAAAACATGCAGGGAAAATACAGTGGGGGCAAATGTTACGTTGCTTTCCCTGAAGTATTCAGGTGACCTTATGCTGTAACAACATGAAAAAATGATGTTAGGATAAGAAGGTCATTCAGACATTAAGCAAAAATCAGTCGTTGTCCTTTGCCATAGAGATTTCTGAGTATATATCAACTGCTCTAGATAGGAATTCCCCAACTGATTTGACGTGTATGATGTGTAGGTAAAATCCTACTAGATTTTCCTTCCCGGATATACAGATAATTAGATAGTTGCCTAATAAACTGATAATCAAAGCCATTTTTGCAAAGCACACCCCTTAAAGTATGATTTATGTCAACAAAGCCTATTTTGTTATTAGTAGGGATTTTCACATGTATGTATACTTGTTGGAATATTCCAAAGAGTTGCAGACACAAAATGAAGCTACTTATTGATCGGAACTGGTTTTGGTTTTTTTTTTTTTTTCCCTTGACTCTGTGCTCTATCTGTAAAGTAAAAATGCTGACTGCTGCACACTGCTGATTGCAGATTTTTTTGACAGCAAAGAGCTGACTCTTCCCTAATCCGTGTAGCTGCATTGTACGAATTACAAAGCTTACGTGACAGACCTGCTCTGTATTCCAAGAACTGCAACATACCTGTCATCAGATAGAAGCAAGAATGCACGAGTCATCACTTTACTTTGGAAGCAGAACAGATGATTGAAATTATTTCTTACTACTAACTAATTCCCCATTTAGCAGAGATAAGCTGCTTTGTTCAGCTGTAAATGAAACATTAGGGTATTAGCTGTCAAACCAGAAGTATTGGAGAAGCTAAGATTTTATCAGCAGTAGTAACATTTTGGGCAATAAATTGTTTTGTTGGGCAGAATACTAATCTCCAGAGGTACAAAGAAACAAAGCTCATTAAGGTAAATGCTTAAAGCACGCGCAAAAAAGGCAAAGACAAAGGCTTATTACCTTTGTTTTGGGCATAGGTAATACATTTGCACTTTTTCGTCTCTGTGTAGCCATTGAAGAATTATGTGGTACTGTTATTAAAAAGATGCATTTGTAGACTTGTAGAATGCTTTCTGAATATATCCAAGGGACAAATACGTTTTGGAAATATCAACAGAGAGCTGTAGTAAGTGATGGGGCTTTGAAAATTGTTTTGTTTCCCTCTGGGTAAAATTAGGTATCTGCACATTGTCCTGTAGTTAGCATTCATCAGATTAATAGACTACCATTATTAAATGAATGTTTGAAATGGAGAAGAATGAATGTCTGAGTTATACTAAATATTTTTACCAGCGTATGTACCTAAATTGAATTCATAAGGGTTTGTAGTGTAAAGTAGTAAGATGATGGGAGGAGAGGAGCTGTGTTGCTGTTAGGGACTGCAGCTAAAGAAAAACATATTTGGAATGTGATGAAGGAATTACAGCTCTGTAAACCAAGGATGGACATAAGCTTGCTATCAGAAACAATTAAATAGGAAGTAAAATAGGTTGAAGGAATCTGTGTGTGAGCTAAAAAGCCAGAGTACAGCCTGCAAGTAGCCAGAGACAGAGGTTTGCCATAGTTACTTGTTTGAAGTAGCATTTTAGAAAACTGTAAAACAGAAGTAAGTTTAAAACATAATACAAAGAACAAAATTATGCAGCTGAAAAATTGCACAGAAGATTCTGTTAATAGCTGACGCAAATGTCTTCAAAATTTTCTCTGTGCAACTTCCAGGATTTTGAAACACTAAAAGAGAGACAGCTTTGCGGTCTATCATGGAATCTACAAAAGAGTCAAAAAAAGAAAAAAAAAAAAAAAAAAAAAAAAAAAAAAGAAAGATGTTTTAGAAAGAATCAAGTAAAAATGAATAAGACGACAGTTGACCAAAACATGGGTAACTTGTTTATGGCTTTCAGTAGATGGGAAACCACTGGCACCTTTTGGGGTGAAATCCTACATAGATAACAACAAAAAGTCCTGAAGTCTGCTCGTTGTATTTTAACAAAGACAAAATGTTGTTTAAATACTTCTGTCAGTCACTGGGTCATTGTTCAGTGATGTACAAATCTTTTCTGACTTGCAACTTTGTTTTCCTTCTCTATGAAACAGATATTATAATATTGGTCCACCAGTATAATCTGCTTGATTTTATGGGAATAAGTACAACAATAGTCAGCTTTGTTTATTATTGGCTAATACTGAAATTAATGAAGTTTTCATTTCTTCATTTGAGGTAATTGCGCTTGTCTGAGGGGAAAAAGTATTAAGGTTTGGTGAGGGGGGATTCAGTGATACTTTATTTTACCATCTTAGGTTATGTCGTTAGCTATAAAGAATATAAATATTTTATACAAGTGCTTTCTATGTACCCCCCAACTACAAAAGAATATAAACTTGATTTTAAAATTCAGATTTCATCTGAAGAATTCCTATTCTAAGAATATACATCTGCTGTATGCTGGCATGCTCCTTGTTTCACTGTAGCAACCTGGAACAGCAGCAACCTTTAGGCTGTTGTTTTACTCCAAACACTGCATCAAATCAAATTCAGTCTAGTTTTATTTTGGCACTTACTGAAGGGCTGCTTTCTAATCTGAAAATAGTGCCTAGTCAGAATTCTTGTACAATTGCTGAAGTTGCATAGGAACATGAGAAGTCTGAAGGTAAACTGTCAGAAGACCAAAGTATCAGGACTTCTGGCTTTTAGTAAGAGCTTTACTATGCTTCCCTTATGTTTGGTGAAGTCTGTTTTCTTAGACGTCTCAGCAGTTGGATGCCAGATTTTAGACACAGAGGCTTTGTTTTAAGAGATGATGCCTGCTTCAGAAAAACCAATCAATCCACAGCAATTTAAGTAGTATTTGAAAATGTCGATTTAAACCTACCCTTTTTTTTCTTTACTTGTAAAATAGCATTGATAGAGAAAATGCACTGTGTAAGAGTAGTGTATTATTGCTGGTTTTATTAAAATAAGATCGGAATCTTTTGCATTGTGGACTCATCCCCAGGGTACTCTCAGTCACAGTTATACATGAGCTAAATTTCGTCTCATTAAAAGAAGAAAAATTCTCCAGTTTTTCAATTATGATCAGCAAACGAACAAGAGCTTGACTGTAATCTGCTAAAATGCATGGATTGGCTTTTAAGTGCTGTAGACTGCAACACCACACTGTGACTTTGTCAAAGCTGAGCTGTGGTATACAAGTCCGAAGTGTTGATGGAACAGCAGCTTGAAGGTTCAGTCACATTAGGGATCAAATCCCACCATTTATATTAGTTGAGCAAGTTGATGTTTCTTTGTTTTATAAATCATTTTCCTAAGCAGCTTGTTTTCAGAGTTATATACCGGTATGGAAAGGCCTATTGTGAAGATGATAGAATCATAGAAAGGTTTAGGTTGGAAAGGACCTTGAAGATCATCGAGTTCCCACCCCCCTGCCATAGGCAGGGACACCTCCCACTAGACCAGGTTGCCCAAGGCCACGTCCAGCCTGGCCTTGAACACCTCCAGGGATGGGGCCTCAACAACCTCTCTGGGCAACCTGTTCCAGTGCCTTACCACCCTCACAGTGAAAAACTTCTTCCTAATGTTCAATCTGAACCTGCCCTCTTCCAGTTTAAAGCCATTCCCCCTCATCCTATCACTACATGCCTACATGTCCTATCACTGCAAGATGAGTTAATAGAGCTATTGTTAAGAAGCCAGTAAATCACAAGTTAATTACTTGAAATAATTTAGGTAATTCAGGTATGTAGGATTTCAATTATTGTTATACTTTGATGTTTTATATTAACAAAGAGATACTAAATATGTATGTATTAATATTTATATACCTCCTTTACTCTTAAGGGAAGCAATCACGTAGGCTGAACAGAAGCCTTGAGCCTCTGAAGCTGGGTGGATGTAAGCAGGATGACAAGCAAATGTACAGACATCTAGGAAACATTTGAGAATTTCCTCACTGCCTAGCAGTGAAAAACTATTTTTTCTGTGAGCAAAGGCTGTGGAAACCGTGGATTTTGATGGTTCCTGGTTTTGCCATTACTAAGCAAATTAATTCTTGACAAAGCGTTATGAAAGCCAGTGTAGTATACCTACACTAGGCTGCGATCCTTGTCCTTTACTTTCATGTGAACTGGAGAACAGAAATGGCAAGGCCGTATGGAATCCATAAATTAAGAAGGTTCCTTCCTAGATTACTTCATATTAAACAGTATTTCTAGAGTTGCAGAAAGCTTTTTTGAATGTATTTAAAAGACAATAGTAGAAATTTGCTGTGTCTTAGATTCATCTTATGAGTTCCTGACACCATAGTCATTGCATCCCGCATGCTTTTAGGGCTATAGCAGTTCAAGAGTATTTGAATGAAGACAGAAGCGTAGTGGAAGTGGACATTAGTAGCATAAGAAATATACATTTCGACCTGGACCATAAGCATGTTCCTGATTCTGAAACATAAGGAGAAAGGGTCTACTCTAATTTTTAGCTGGTATTCTAAAGTAGTTTTAATTAAACTTTTATGTTGTTTCAAAGCATAAATTTAGTTTTAAATATACGCTTCTTTTGGAGTAATGATTCACAATTACTGAGATATTGACAGCTGGATTGTTTTGCATGTTTAAAGGTGGCTTGTTTCTAGCTGACACCTGGTTAAGCTTTGTGTACGTTACTGCCATGAATCATCAGGAAATAAAATCAAAAAAACATCAATTGAAATATTTTCTTTGTTCCTTTCTACCTTTGGAGCTCATGGAGCAGCTTGAAAGTGGACAGATCTCTGGGAAAAAAAAAAAAGTTTGTGTGTGGTGATAAAGTGAATGAGGAGAGTTTTCTGTGAATATTAAGTTCCAAAAATCTGTGATTTTTGATATATGGGGTATGGCTTTTAGGATTTTTTTTAATACTGTATCAGGAATGCCACGCTAACAGGGTACAAGGTGCTGATCTGATAGAAATTTCGATAGGCTCTCTTCATACTGACAGGTCTAACCAGAATCAGGTGTTCTCTTGCTGTGTCAGTCTAAGTTTATGCAAGATCAGGTATTTCTGTCTTTTCCCAGCTTTCATAAAGCCAGCACAGCCCGGCTCTGAACCATGTGTTCTAGTTTGCTGGGTAAAAATATGGCTATACCTAATTTGCTAAGGTTCGTACTGCAGGTAATCCAACAATGGACAGATCCGGTAGCACTGGCAGGAGAATCCTAACAGCCTAAGAGACAAGTCGGGGAAACCTGTGAGGATGTGTGCTTTTGCCAGTACTTCAAACTGGCCGAAGCTGGCACCACTGCTGTAGTAGTGCCGCAGCCAGCTTGCTTTGCAGTACCTGCTGCCCTGGGCTGCCAGGGGCGGCAGCACAGTACTCTTACAGAGGTTAGGTCACTACTGTGTAATGTTACTATACGATGCCAGTACTGTTGGTACTTTCATGAAGTGGTGCACGGAGAACGTGAAAAAATAACGTCCTGTTGACCACTTGATCAAGCTCTAACTCATGTGGTTAAAGAAAAATACGTTTTTTTGGACCTTTGAGAAATAAGACTCAGAAACTTAAGAAGCCAAATGTATCTTCATATATATCTTTACTGGCAAGAAATCAGTATCTTAAATTTGTGATTTCTGGAACTGTACTGATTTTTGACATTGATCAGAATTAGTCAATTAAAACTAATGCAAGTACAGTGCAGAATTTGGCACTTGAATATGCTGGCAAGGGTTGCAGTACGAGGCTAAAATTTTCTGTTTAGCATATCAGTGCCGTTGTCTTTTGAGCAGTAAGAGAGGGAGAGATAAACGTTAGTAAAATTATACACCTAACCTGTCAGAAAACTCCTTGAAGTGGTAAAAACTTTATATTATAATCTCTGTACAAAATACAAATTACACTGCGTTTCATAGTATTGCTTACTGCAGTAGTTACTGATAAAGGGTTTTATACCCACTCACCTCCATATTTTCATTTCTATAATGTTTCTTTTTAGTGTCAACCCTTTGCCTTAACTGCTTGGGTTTATATCTCGAAGCAGAAATGATAACTGAAGAAAACAGGAATGGTACTTAGCTGAGAAATCTTATTTTGGTTGCTTCTGTGGCCAGATATTGCAGATTGTTTGTGGATCTTGTGGATTTGATACTCTACAGTATAATCCACTGGCATACTTTCAGTGCCAAACTTAAAAAGGATTTTTCAAGTCCACTGTGGTCCTCTAAGTTCCTTATCTATTTGCATTCTTTGTATAATTTTAATTTCAGTGAAAAGCTCATCATCTTGTCTATGTCAGTGTTTTTTTCATTTGTACTGTGGTTGAGAGACCTAACTTTACTTGCCAGGAAAGAGAATAATGGAGGGGTAGTAGTGAAAAAAAATCTGATTTTGTTCTGTTTATGTGGCTTCTAGATAAATCCTTAAATTACTGTATTGAAGATACTTGAAATTTTACAGTCTTTGCTGACAGGAAAACTGGGAGAATCTATCAGCAGTGCACAGTGGATGGGCCACATTCCTCAAATAATCCAGTCAATTAAAAATTGATTTTTGTTTGAGGCGGCATGGTGGTAATGTAGTGGGGAGACAGTGTATGCATTACCAACAGAGCTCACATCAGTTAAGTGATATTTAGGTGATCTTCTGTCATGGGAGAAAGCAGTGCAGTTGATGATCTTTGCTACTGAAGAAGCTAAATTGAAGTGTCAGATACCAGAATTGCATTTTATTTCTAATATGTTGGCCTGCCAGCCTGGGAGAAGCTATGTGAAGTCTGTGAATACAAAGGGACAAAAGTGCTAAATCTAGCAGAAACGGAATGGTTTGGGGAAGATTAAACTATAACATGGCTTTTAGAGCCTTCAAGTAAATGCATTTAAAGAAATTGAATCTTGAACTCCAGTTGCTGGACCTTTTGTCTACTACCTTTCTCCCTTTTCCCTGACAGCAGATCTAAAGTAAGCGAAAGATATGCATGATCTAGCTTGCACCCATCTTCTTCGTTAAAATAAAAAGGGGTTATTATGCCACTGAAAAGTTAGAAAAAAACCTTCTCTTAAAGTAGTTTAACTGAGAACAAGAGAGGCCTAAAACTGTTCATTGAAAAATTTATTTACCTCAGATAGGCAAGAGTCGGAGTTACAGAATGTAAAGAGGTATCTAATATCAGAAACGTGGAAATGTGCAGTCATGCGTGTCGGACTGTATCCTCCATATGGATTGTGCGCCTGGGCAGTGCTTGTTTTGGAGAGACACGTAGTACCAACTTACAAATCGGAACTTAGACTGGTCTTCTCTGGATTCATTAAAGCATCTAATGTTAACGATAGCTTTGCAAAATTTCCGACAGAATAGGGAACATACAAAAAGGTTTATCTGAGGGTCTTAGTATCGACAGGATGCTGAAGTCGCATCTCCCTTTGGTCACGAGGCATCACAGTCAAACACCGTGACACTAAAGGTGTAACGTAGAAAAAAATTTTTAATGGGATTTGGGTTTTGTCCTTCATTTTTTGTCAAAAGCAGTTGTAGGATATCCTGGTGTGTCTGTGCTTCACCTGAGAGGTGGTGGCATTAAAGTGGTGGGTTAAGCAATACACGTTACCCTTCGTCAGCCCTCTCAGAGGTTTTGTCAGGTTCAGGTCCTTAAAGTCTGTAGAGTGCTTTATGGTGCTCAGGTGAAAGGCACTGAAGAAAATATAAGTGGTCCTGTTGTTTAAAGTTTAGATGCTAATTTTAAATGTATAGTGTCATGTCTGTGCTTGCCAGAAAATTCTGTGTGAAGATAATATTTTAGTAATCTATTGATATGCATATCATGTCTTGTATTACCTTTCAGCATACAGTATTACCTGTTTGTAAAATGAATATATCAAAGATAGACTGGAGTGATGAGCAATGGTCTGCAAGGTATTTCAGAACATGTGGTTGTGAAGTAATCTCATGCTGTATTTCTGAACACCGTTTCACAACTCGAAGCCAAATTATGAAGGGAACAGTGCATTTGTAAACTTAAAAATTCAAAATTGTTTTCAATAGAAGAGATCATTACAAAAAGGGTGAATGTTGGTCTTCAGTACAGTTACGTTTTAACTTAAATTTTAACAAGTTGAAAGTGTTCTGTAAAAGGTGCTCTCACCTGTGTGAGGAGTTTTCTTCATTAATTTATCCTGAGACTGTATAAAGAGAAAACAAATCAAGTCACAAATAGTTTATAAGGGTGGTGGATGGGGTAAAATGCTGCTGGGTTTTAGTGCTTTGGTAGTGGGGAGAAAAAAAAAAATGTTTCTGGGCTTCAAAACTCTTCAGCATAATTTGAATACAACTGGCTAACTGTGATAACTATGTTAGGCTCCCTTCTGTTAATTACAGTATTTCAAATGAGACAAATTTGACAGCCATTGGCTCATATTATGCTAATACTTCCTATAGTTTTACTTTGAGAAGTCCCCTTCCCCGCCATGTGAATACTTTTTGATAGGACATGATAATTTTAGAAGCTCTGCACCATATGCAGATACCATCTAATTACCTACTAGTTCTCTGTTTAGTTTGAATGATTACTCTCTGCAATGACTAAATTGAAAACTTTTTACCAGTCATTGACAGAGCCACGTACAAAATGTGGTCAGATACTTCCTTTAAAATTTCTTTATAAATGTGTGTTATTTCGTTGTCTGTTTGTTTGGGGTTTTTTTTGTAGAGATGTCGTTTACTTGATCTGTTGCTGTGAGTGACGGTTAACTTGTATATATAAAACCTCGTCTTTCCTCCAGGTTGTAATAAATGGATGGCGTTTTTTTATTTTATTTACTGTTCTTTTTTCACTAGAATAGTGAAAAACAAGCTGACTACTAATCTCAAGACTACAGCTAGATATTGTAGTTACTGTAATATGGTATTTGATATTACAAAAATACCCATTGATATTTTGTAAAGTACGAGAAATTATCTAATTTCATGTTAACTTGAAGTTCGTGCTTTATGAATAGTTTAAGAAGTAACTTCATTGGAAGCATTTATACAAAAAGCACTAGAGTTGTAGTAACTTTTATGTTATTATTGTAGTTTTATCCAAATTCCACCAGGTGCTGCCAAAGAACATACAGCCAAAGCAAAGTTGACAGTTTAAGTGGAAGTTGCTTAGAACATGTGTGCACGCTTTCATGAATACAGCCATTAAAACCTTCTCAGAAGCAGGAGCATCTTCCCTACACGTTTAAGAGCGTACCTCTTTTCTTTGTAACTAAGCACTAGGAATCAAACAATTTGATGTGGAGTGACATCGTTCATGGGTATCACGTCCTTAAAAAAAATGCACTTTTTATTATGACACAAAGATATTCATTCATAGGCTATAGGTGAATAACACACCATTTTAACAAGTTGTTATAGACTTCTGTAAATACTCCATTATGTTGCTGTCTTAAGTTTGAGTGATGGGATATTTTTTAGTGAGATGTTCAAATTAGTAGACGTTAGTGTATTTGGTGGTTTGGTTTGGGTTTTTTTCATTCCAATAAGCCAAGTTTCTGTGCTCACTTTATTCCTACTAACTTCAGTGAAGATGTTTCTTTACTTCTGTTTGCTTTTTGTCTTGCTGAGTCAGGAGTTTTGCCTGTCACAAGCCAGTTCTGTTTCAGGTTTTTTTCTCTTTCTGGGAAGAAAATGTGCTTCCAAAAGGCAAGGTTTGCTTGAGGTAATAAGAGCCCCAAACTTGTGACTGCTCACAGCAGTGCAGTGCAAAATGCTCAGGCAAACAGCACTCATAGCAGCAGGAATCAGTTCAGAGACTTGGCGCAGAGCAGTTTCTATCCTGCCTCCCTGGTGAGTTTAGCCATTGTGCTTATGACATAAAAAGCAATGTGCGTTTTAATTGCTATACTTTTTTTTGAACTGTTGCTCAAGCATTGGTATGGTTTAAATCAAAAAGGCTGGATCATGGACAATGCGGTATCGGTTGCCAGAAAAGGTGTGATCAGAGCCTGCTAGTGTTGGTGATGCAAAAAAAAGAACTATTAGCTACTGCATTGGGCAGGAACTTTAAGGGATTAGCCTCGTAGCAGGTAATCACTAATCACTACAATGGCAGCGTTACATTCTAGAAATGCTGTATTGTTTTCTTTTGTGCTCTACTTAACTGAAGCCTTGAGTTTATTGTTGTGCACAAATGGTTTATATATGAATGTTTATTGAATGTTCAACAGCAAAAATGAAACAAAAAGAGTCTTTGGGGTAGTGTGGCATAATCGGCGTGGATTGCAAAGGTAAATGTGGTTAAGGGAAAAGGAAGGAAAAACTTGAAATGTAGCTCTTTAAGCAGAAATATATTGAGAAATGTGACTGTAGCTAGGTCTGCACAAAGACACACCTTGCTTGTAAGAAATCCATTGCAGTGACTTCACCTGGCGGTATTTCATTGATTATTGAGCATTATGTTTGCCTTCCCTTGAGATATGATCTTCCTTGTTGTGTCTCCCTACTCCCACCAAAAAGTGTCAACTAATTATTTGAATATAGAATATTTTAATTACTTTAGTTCTCAAAAAATGTTATTATGTAAGTACTTGGTTTCTCTTCACAACTATATGTATATATCAGAGAGCTCAACATTACTCTGGGTTTCCTGGGTTCCCATTTTATTGCCATTCCAACATACTTGACAGAGAGAGAGGAAAGGAAAAAGAGGAAACCTAAATTATCCTACTGATGTAAGATTAGATCAACATTTAAGCTAGTAGGTGTAATACAGATGCTGTGATCAGGTGTTCAGAGCCAAAATTCTCACAGTCCTTGTGCTGTTCTAATCAAAGGTACTGAAGATTGAGCAGTCCTCTGATGTGGTCTTATCAGTTTGAGTATAATGTAAATCCTGTTACAGCAGCGTTGTCCGATCTGCCTGTAGCTTTGTTCTGAACCTTTCAGTAACAGTTCACTGAAGCAGAAAGAGCCCTGTGAATTGATATTATAAACCTGCATGGTTGCTTTATTCATTGTTGAAGCAACAGAATATAACAGAAGTATTTATTTTAGTGGATTGAAGATACTTTTGTTTCTTGTTCTTTTTTATCCTAACAGTGTGAGCGGGGGAGAAATGGTCTAAATGCAAAAGAGGACAAACTAATATTATAATCATATCCATACCCGTTCAGAGCACAATCCCGTTGAAAGATAATGCAGAATACTATATGTTTAATTTATTTTACACATTCAGAGAGATTGTTAAAATCCCAAAGGGTTGTTATTTCCTGCTGATGTATAAAAAAAATATCATGTGACGCTATTATAATCAGGAAATAATAGTCATGTGAAATAAAAGCTTCTCATAATGCACTTTGTCTTCCCAGACATCTGTATTTTTCTAAGCGCCACCTACCTGCTCAGAAATTCAAGTTTATATTGTATTCACTTTCTTGCTGTTGGGCATTCCTTACTGAAATTCAAGAGTGTAAAATTTCTCTTTAGTCTCACTGCTTTGATATGGTATTTGCTTAATAATCAGCCAAATTAAAGTGTGGGAAAAAGTTGATAAAATTGCAATATCTTAAAATTAAGAGGCTGAAATATTAAATTGAGTTCCTCGTAATAATGCTGTGGTACCATGTTGACCCTTATTCTTGAGAATCAGTTTTTATATTGTGCATCAATAAGAAATATTTTAACATTGGGAATTTGAAAGAAGATACGTGTTATTTGAACTTTTAAAGTGTCATGTAATTAAAAATTCTGGCTTTATACTTTAAAGGTCTTCTGGAGAGATTTAATTGACACTTGTGAATTATGCAGAGATGGAAGCCCAGCGTTATTTGTAGATGTTTGTACATGCTGTCAACGAGTTCTGCTACTTAAGACACGTTTTCTCTCTTGTGTGGGGATAGGAAGATTTACAAAGTTTTTTCCATTACTACTAAAAAGCGTTTCAAATGGAAATCTCTCTAAGATGAGAGCTATTGAAGATAGAAATATTTTTGTACACTGCTCTTAAAATCGCATGTTCAGTTTTTAAAAAAGCTCTGATTGGAAAGTTAGGGTAGTGAATGGTTGACATTTTTTTTTCACGTTAAATATTTTAAATATCTAAGAAAAAAGCTATACTAAAATTTTACTTTCAATTATGAAAAAAAAGCTTGTCACCTCTTCAATGAAATTAATAGGTGTAAGAATTACTTTTGTGGAGAAGTAATGTATTTAGATTTCATATTTGTCTTTCAGTTAATTTCACATAGCATTCCTCAAAAAGAGAGACTTTGTTTTGGTTTTCTCTGATGTCCTAAGCAACCAGAGAAAACCAGAGGTCATTGCCTATCTTCAGAATAAAAACAAAAGTTGTCCAATGCGCAGTCCTGCATCCAGACGCCCAATGGGGGAATCCTCTTTCTGTTTGGAGCCCCTGAGTGAAGGGTGGAGCTTCTGTAACTCAGCAGGGATGAGACTCATCCTGGGACAGCAGGATAGGACTGGACATGCCAGTCCTCGCTCAGAACTTGCAGGTAAAGTAAGGCTGAAAGCTCTGAAAGAACTAAATTGTAATCAAAGAGAGGTGGATGGTTTTGTTTAAATGATGAGAATTGTATGTCCTCAGTGCTGCTTTATGTGTAGGGTAAGGTGTTTCCACATAGCGGCAGAAATCAGAAAAAGTTTAGGTGGATGCAAAACAATGTCTGAGATGTTTTAGTATGTGACATACAATATGTAGCTGCCTTATGAGATGAAAAGTGAGAGTGATTTGTTTTGTTTTCTTTTTTTTAAAATTTATTTGGCCGGGTAGAATACTAAGAAGGGAAAAGTATTTTTTTTTGTTAATTTCACATATTTAAACAATTTTTGTGTGGCAGGAATGCTGCTGATTTTCCATATGTAGCCATTCCTCTACATATCAAACTAGCTGTATGAGCTTCTGTGGGATGAGTATTGTTATTAATCCTTGACAAAGGTCCCAGAGGTTTCAGTGAGAAACTCTAAAACAGTAGGGAGGGCAGATGTAAACTGGGTAACAAACACAGTGAGCTGTGAATCTCAGATGGTTATTAATTGCTTCATTCTTACTTTAAATTCTGGTTAAATAAGCTCAACAGTTGTAAATTCAGTAAAATGTAAAAAGGAATAAATTGACTTAATTTTGCAGAATACTACCTTTTTGGTATGTAGCCACAACACTCATCGAGATGTTTTATGTATTGACCACAAGATGCTCGCATATGAAAACATACCTGTTTGTATTAGCAAGATGAATGTTTAACTAATTTAGTAGTCAGGTCTTCTATCTGTGATCACTGTTAACATTTGCATTGAGTAGAAGGGAAAACAAGGCCTGTTTGCAAGGCCAGAATGTTGAATTGCATTAATTGTTTTGTTTGCTTGTTTTGCATCATTTACATGCTTTTTATTAGCATTATTATTAATATTATTATTATTACTACTACTGTGCTTTTTTTTCTTCCAAAATACATTTTAGGCTTTTCTGAAAGGATTGTGGAAAAATAAGGTGTATACATAGTACTATGTTTTTATGTATCTGTGTCTTCTGAAGTTTGTGGAATTTCTTACAGATCTGTTTTTGTATTAAGTTTTTTCTCTGAAACAGTTCCTCCCATTTTGTACTCTATAGAGCTGTAATATTTGTCCAAGGATGAGCTGCATTCAACATTTTGTTAACTGAAATGGGAAGTGACAGACTGACTAAAGGAAAATCTCCGTGCCAAAGAGACAGATATTACTTCGTTCTCAGAGATTACTGTACGGCTGGACACTGAAGACTCTGAGATTGCAGGCGCACTAAGGTTTCATATTGATCCATGTTAGACTAATTTGATCAGAAGAGAGACTTCTGTATCATGTTATTTTCTCCTATAGTGTTTGATTGAGATGGTCAAACATTGAGAATATTGCGCAGGAAAAGGAGGCATTGGAAAAGAGAGACGTTCAAAAAAAATAATACAGATTTGTTAGATATATTTTGTTTGCATTGATTTTCACTGTGGATATATATCTTTTAATGGCAGCTGTCTTCAGAATAATAGCATAATAGATAATACTCTGCCACATAATTTTGTATTTTTATTACTTCTTTTCTCTGGTGTTTGTAGAATAATTTAATCATTGAACTTGGTCAGTACCTGCGCACTCAGCAAGTATGTTTTTCTTTATTGCATTTTGAATGTTTTTTGGCAAAATATGAGAAAGCCATAGTTACCATGCAAGAATATGAAGTTGAAAAATGTCTGAAGAACTGTAGGGGAGATCCTGCAACATGGGCATGAGAAAGTATAAATTACATTCTAGTCTTGCAGAAGTAGGTCTCAAGCTACAGGGAATGCTCCATCCAACAGAAGACAGCCTACTGTCTGCTTTTCAGTTCAGGTTTATCAGACTGTGACTTGACAGATCAGAGTCAGTGGTGATTGTGCTGGTTTGAGGAGTCCCCGTCCTTGGTGGTTTGCTTCCATGCTACAAGAAAGGGAAGAGGGTAGGGGATTATAAAGTACTGGGAAAAATATCACAATTTCAGATGTTCTTTGTCACATTTGTTTTGGAAGAGTAGGCAGCCTTTAAAAAGCAACACGTGATGGTAATTCAGAGCCTCTTATGCATAGGCAGAAGGGATGTTAGGGTGCTTATGTCCGACAGGGTCTGCTGTTCTCCAGGTACTTCACCATCTCACTAGTTGAGACAAGGAACAACAATATCTCTCCCAATTTTCCCAGACTTCCTACGAGCTTGAATGTGGAGGCGTGCCCTGCTCTCCCTTTACTTAGCCATAGCAGGCAACACGCATTTTGTATAAAGAGTCACCGCGTTAGGGAGATACAGCTTGGCTAAACTGAAAGAAGTCCAGTGGGATTTTTCGTACTGAGCTTTACTTCTGTAAAAGGAAACTGTTGATCTGAAAATTACGTTGTCTAAAAGTTTAAGAAATGGGAAGCCATTAGCTCACTGTCATTCCCTGCCTCATGTTATCCTGCTTTTGTTACTGAACTTAGTATTGGATGTCTTCTGTCCGGTTGAATAAAAATTACACCAAAGGCATCCATTTTGTATAAACTGAAAGAAAGACTGGTTTTATTTTTGTTTGCAGTTATAGCTCAGGACAGGGAAGATGTTGTATATTGCTTTCTTTACCACCCCCACTCCCCCCACCCCCTTTTTTTTTGGACTCGTGAGATAGCATGCTTTGTCACAAGTGTATTTGTTAGTCTCGCTGTCATATTTATATTAAAGACATAACAGGACCTACTGCACTATCAATTGCTTTTCATTACCCTCATCTTTGCTTGCAAAGGTCATCACCTTGCATGTGAATCAAATTCGGAAAAGAGTGTTTTCTTTAGAGGTCAAATTGTAGTCTGAATTAAAAGGCAGTGCTGTTTGTGGAAGTTAATATAACATATTCCTGAGCTCCCTTTTAACTCTTACATAAAGTTAATTCAGCACCTTGGTGTGGGCAGATTGTATTCTTCCCTGACAGAGTTGCGGTTGCTTTTGTTTTGTTTCACATTTGAATAATACATTTGATTACCATGGCAAATGTTGCAGTGTATGCATGCCTGACTGTAGTGCCTAATTAACTGACGATAACAAGGCAGGATTGCCCTCTTCTCTTTCATAAGCAATCATATACATGACAGTTCTTTTATCTTTCTTCAAAATTGACTTGCTCTCCTGACCCTTAAGCAGCTCCTGTTTTGTGTGTTTACCTCTGATGTCTTTGCAAGACTGTTAATTTTCTGTGGCATATCCTATCTGGTCGTAATTAACACATCGAACAGCAAAGAAATAGTTCTGCTTGCAGACGCCTAATGGAGGAATGCTTTCTTCCCGTAATTATACAGCTTCATTTTACTGATTTGCATTGATCTACAAGGATTTTTTTTTTTTTTTTGAGAACATCTACAGTGGTATAGTCCTATTTAGGCAGGGAAAGCAAACGAAAAAATTAGGTTAATTTGCCATAGTTTACCTGCACTACACTTAGAAGCAGTCATTGGTAAGTTTGGTAAAGGTTTGCGTTTAGCAGTTAAATTGGAGCTAAACAGTGCTGTCTTCTTGCATGTATTTAATCCTGAAGTCGAAGGCCTGTTCTTATAATTAGAAACTTCAAGAAGCACTTGACCTATTTAAGGAAGCATTAAAGTCACATGTATATAAAGCAAATATTTTCCAGCATTGTGTCTTAAAAAAACTGAACTTACATTTCAAATAAATGAGACTAGGATTTCTATTTATTGTTTTATAGCTAGACTGAGATTAAAGCCATAATGAATACAAGTTCAAAGAGAGGAAGGTATAAGAGAAAAGGTTGGTAGTTACAGCAATAAAAACAGGGGCAAAAAGAACAGCTTTTCTGAAGGACTCAGGCTGGAATAATAATGATAGAATTGTCTAAATCGATATATCTCTTGTCAGCCTCACGTCTGATGTTTGAATCAGTCAGGCCTTTTCTGCAAGAGCTTTCCTCAGGAATATTGAATTATTTATTATTTGTATCTTTTTTCCTTCCCTTTCTGATGATTTTTTTCTTTTCTTTTTTTTTTTTTTTTCCCCTGACTTAGTAAAATTTGTTTTTTATGCTGCCAGGTTCAATGTTGTCTGCTGTTTGATAAATAGCAGTAATTGGGTGTATAGCAGAAGTCGTGTAAAAATGTATGACTTCAATTACATCTAGAACAATTTTTTCTTTATATTGATCTTTTTTTTCTGTATAAGATCTGCTCTTCATAGCCTGCAGTGCTGAGTTTTTAAAAAATTACTCTATGTCCATATGTTGGCATGCACTTTTGAACCCATGCATCTTTTTTTAAAAAAATGGAATGCTGTCTCGAATCAGTTCTGCCTGAGCAGTAAGTGAAAAATTAGTCGTTCAAATAGTGAAATATTCATATTGTATTCTAGTCAGATGAGGGATTGCATTACTTTAAAATTACAATGCCTACTTACAGTCCCTGTTTCTCTTGTCTGAGATAATGAAATGAGGGTACTGGCCAATTAATGAAAACATCTTTCATTAACAATTATAATCCAGATAAAATTAAAATATGTGTTTTGAAAGTCGCTTCAGTGCATTAAAGCTTTGCTCGTTTGAATCTACAGTTGTACGCCACAGTGTTTAGCCTTGTAAATATTATCAAAGGTGCTAATGTAATAGAAACGTACTGTCTGTAATTTCAAATACCACGTCAGAATTCTCATTGTGTTCCAGCTGTGATGTTTTTAAATTTTCTTTACGTCAGTGCATGAGGCGATCAATAATTTCATCCAAATGTTTGATGCTGATTTATGATAAAGCAAGTTAGTGTATTTGCCCTGAAATGTCTTCATAAGTTAGAACAAAAGAATTTCACATTTGGACTGGGATT